>NC_079164.1:79570755-80170755 GCF_947568905.1 Ostrea edulis | reverse complement strand
TCTCACATCATCGGTCTCTACTCGATAATTTGTGCGGTCATAAGAAAATGAAGAATCACCGTGCGCTTCAATAAACTGTTCAGCTAAACGCGTCATTTCTTTAATGTCTTTTGGATGTCGTTCACGCAGAAAGGTAGCAAGTGTCTTGCTACATCTTGAAAGGAATTGCTCGCTCAACATTAGATCTTTTAACCCTTCAAACGTAGGTGGGGATTTCGCGAGCTCCATCCACCTTGTTAAATAATAGTCTATGCGCGCGAGGAATTGAGGAGAATTCTCGCCCTTATCTGACTTAGTACCTCTGAATTTCTCACGAAACCCTTCCTCAGATAATCTAAATCTCTGAAGCAATGAACATTTTAGCTTGTCATAATCAAATGCATCTCCAGCCGACAAACGAGAATAAACCTCAAGAGAAGTACCTGTGAGCAATGCACTAAGGTTTATTGACCATGTATCCCTAGACTACTCAGTATTTTCTGCAAAACTTTCAAATCTTTGCAGATAAGCATCAACACAATCTCTTTGATCATTAAAAGGAGGAAGCTTTGGCAACTTAGTACGACCTTGAACACCTGGGGCTATGGGGACACCTTCATGTTTAGAGTTAATTTCTAATGCTAATGCTTCTGCTTTAACTCTCTCTAACTGGATTTGTTTCTCTAACAATGACATTTGATTATTTGATTCTTTCATTTGCATTTCCATGCTTAACTCTTTTTCTTTTCTCTTCGCTTCTCGCTCACATTGTACTATCTGCAAATCCAGTTCCTTCTCTTCTCTTTTTACCTCTCTTTCCCTTGCTCTCTCCTCTCCCAACAGTTTATCTTCTTCCATTTTTCTCTCAGTTTTCTCTAACATAGTCCAACAACTTATTTCCTTGCAAACCTAACTTCTGCCCAAATTCTCTAACTCTTTCTCCATTTTCAAAGCTCAGTTTAATCAGCGTAAGGAAGTTGTTATTCAAAATATTTCCATCCCGGACGAGCCCCCAATTGTCACAATTTGTGATATTGGCATGGAAATAATCCCTCGCTGCAAATCGTTCTTTGAAGAAAGATCAAGAGTATGTGCAAATAAGTTTATTATCGTGCTCACTAATTTAGCAAGTAACATCTACACTCATACACACGCATGCACACAACAACTCTCATACAAACAAAAACAACAAAAAATATAATAAAACAAAAAAATATGAATTTACAGACGATTACACGTGTACCCGACTAAAGCTAAATGTTAAGTTATGTTGCCTTATGTAGGAAAACCAGCAGACTTGTCTCTTAAATTCGAAATAGATTACATAGGATGGCAAAACACAATACGTTGACTAAAGAGTTCCCACACTTTACACAAAAGTCGTTGGCTGTCTTCAGACACGTGGTGACACTTTTTCCATCACTCGCTCAACGTTTCTGTAGCCGTACACGTATTTCCTGTATTTCTATAGGTCGTTCTCCAACGATGTTCATCAAATATCTCAGAACGCCATAATATACATATTGCGAGCACCTTCTCGAGCCATACAATAACACACACACACACACAGAGCTGGTCACCTATAATTACACAGTAACAGTCGGGGTTTTTACATATACATTATATACACTGAAAACTTGCATATGTCGGGTATATTGTGTAATACAAATAATTTAAAAAGAGTAACAAAATTTCCTAACGTAAACAAAAATAAACAGTTCACACTCACCGCTGTCGAAATGCTTAAAATTGTGTTCTCACTTTCCACACAGGAACATCATTCGAACACCCGTACTAAATGTACATACAATGCAGGCCCAGTAAACCACACAGGTAAAACTCTCGACCACACAGGTCTATCATTTTCACACATTGGGCGGACACACGTTCCCACTTCCACGGCCTGGTCAGAACTAACACGTAAGCATTTACAAACCGGTTTGACAGCCGTGACCAGCTATCCGTAACGACTATATGGTGAGAACAAACTATGGAACGTCATAACAAGCACAATAAAACAAACTCAAATTGTGACAATCATTAATTCAAAATATTGATCAGACAATCTCTTCCTATGTCACGAGTGGATTGAACATGTGACCTAAAATCAATAGGGGCCATCTACTCTTTATGCTGTACCAGTGTACCAAGTTTGGTGTCAATCAAGCAAATAATTCTTAAAATATAGGAGACAATATATTACTATTTTCAGTTCAACAATTGACTTTTGACCGTGTGACCTCAAAATCAATAGGGGTCATTTTCTCTTGAAGATGTACCAGTGTACTAAGTTTGATGTCTGTCAAGCAAAGGGTTCTCAAGATATTCAACGGACAGTATATTCCTATGTCCAGTTTGACTCTTGACCTTTAACCATGTGACCTTAAAGTCAATAGGGGTCATCGTCTTCTGAAGATGTACTAGTGTACCAAGTTTGATGTCTTTCAAGCATAGAGTTCTCAAGATAATCCGCGGATATTATATTCCTATGTCCAGAGTAGATTGACCCTTGATTTTTTTACCTTTTGTCCTGAAAAACAATAGGGGTCCTCTTCTATTTATAACCAACCCACATATGAACTATCATTTTCCTCACGTGAATCGTTCTCAATATATTGAGCGAACAACATGTGGTCTACCGACCGACCGACAGATGCAAACCAATATGCCTCTCTTCTTTGAAGGGGGGCATAATAATATTTTTCATTCATATGCCGATTCGATGTATCCAAGTGAACTCAAAATAAAATACACCACAGAGTCATCCATTTCTACTTCATACTTAGATATTTCATTGACAGTAGATATTAACGGCAAACTAACCACTCAACTTTATGACAAACGGGATGATTTCAACTTCTCTATCGTCAACTTTCCATATTTATTTAGCAATATTCCATTAACACTTTGATATAGTGTTTATATCTCTCAACTCATTCGATACGCAAAAGCTTTTTCTGCTTATCGTCAGTGTTTAAATCGAAGCAGACTACTGACAAACAAGTCGATGGTGCAGGGTTTCCAACAGGCTCGTTTAAAATCAGCATTTCGCATATTTTATGGTGCCTATGTTGGCAATTTCTTTCCTTATTCTTATGTATTTATTGAGCAGCCAGAGTATTTTCTCTCTCTATCTTATTTCTCTTTACTTCTATCTCTGGTATGAAAGTCTATCATAAGTGTGAAAGTGAGTGTTTGTGTATTTAACATTGAGTTCCTATACCCACTGGTCATGTAGGGGCAGTTGTAAAATTTCTGACTAAAAGAATTGAATAAATGTGTTGAACAAAACAAATTATGGTGGTTATAACGATCTAGTTTGCCAATACAACCTATTATTGGGTCAAATGCTGTCTAATGTTTTCATAACGATTGTTAGACCGTTCTTGGCAAACTGATTTTGACTATGGATAACTACGTTTCCTGATCAAGATATAGGGCTCACAGCGGGTGTGATCGGTCAACAACAAATGTTTACTCCTCCTAGGCACCTGACCCCACCTCTGGTAAATCCAGGGGTCAGTGTTTGCCCAACTTTCTATATTCTATTGCTTATAGGAGTTATGAAATGGATCACTGTTCGTTATCTTCACCTTTTATGTATCAATTTACTGGAATCAATCTTTGTAACTTACATGTTTATTTGCTCATTCGCAAACCTAGTAATCAGTAAACGGTTTTTTGTATTAAGTTGCCCCAGCCAATTAATTTTGTATATTTTGGTATATTACGTCATATTGTTGTTCCCCGCCGTAACGCGGAAGGGGACATAAATACCGGCGTCCGTCCCACTTTATTTTGTGGACCCGACTCCTCAGATACCGCTCAACGGATTTTGGTCATATTTTGTAGGATTGTTAGTAACCATGTGTAGTTGATCTTAATACGACGCCATTTTGATTCGACAATTTTACAGGAGTTATGGGACTTTGTTGAATTTGTACATGCTACACTATAAGAACACTTTGTGGACGTAACTCTTCAGAAACCGCTCAACAGATTTTGTTCATATTCTGTAGGATTGTTAGTCACCATGTGTAGTTGATCATATTGTGCCGGCATTTTGATTCGACAATTTTCACAGGATTTATGGGACTTAGTTAGAATTTGTACATGCTACTCAATAGGAACACTTTGTCGATGGAACTCCGTAGAGACTGCTGTACGGATTTTGTTTAAATTTTGCAAGATTGTTACTCACAATATGTAGTTGATAACATTCCACCACAATTTAGACTTTACAAATTTTACAGGAGTTAAGGGACTTTTGTGCTTCAACCTATTTTTAGGCGGCGGGGGACATATGGCTACGCGTAGCAATCTTGTTTGAACTTGGTTTATTACGTCATTTTTTTTATCATGATAATAAATGACATGTTCACTTCAAATGTTGTGTTATTTCATTGGACACTTCAATGATTATCAAGTAACAAAACCCGAGCTACGGAATGCTAGAGGTTTTGCTCGTGTATAGGTTTTTCTATTTCAAAATTGCGGAATATAGAAATGTTTATCTTTTGTGTGTACTTGTATAACTTTTTGAGATATCGGTATGTCATTTTAGTACATTGTTGGTAATCATAAAATATGATGTCAGAATTGTTGTTAGCAATTTTAATTTTTACCATTACATAACACACGTCATTGATGTCATGTGTATATCTTGTTGCAGGCGAAACGAAAGCAAGTGCAGGTATGTAATATCCACTTCGTTTTCATAAAAAATAAAATGCAGAGTTAGATGAATTTAAATATACAGACCTTTAATCAGACTCGGAAAGGATTGATATTGTAATGATAGCCATTACGTAACGAATGCGATGCAGTTGCGAAAAAGGAGCGTATTAATCTGAATGAATAGTTCGTCTCAAAATTCATGGCTGGGAATTCCCATAGTTTTGAGAGAATCATGAAAGTAGCCAAGTAGATGGTAACTATAGCGCATAGTTTAATTTACTAAACGAGTGTTTCAGTACTCAATTTGGTAAATATCGCGTTCAATTCACCTTAATGGCAGCCTAAGCGACGCGTGCTTAGCAACTAATTAGAATTTCTTGCAATCATTGACAGCATTCATTCTATTGAAACAGAAAAAACACATTGGATTTTGGAATAAAATTTTGATTGAGATATGCCTGTCATGACTAAAAATGATTGTTAGCGTGCTATTGGGATGCTGGAAGCTGGGGTGTCTCAAAGCAAAGTGGCAAGACAGTTTGGAGTTTATATTAACACTGTAAATGCTTTATAGAGACGATATCAGCAAACTGGTACCGTACGAGACCGCCCACAATCAGGACGTCCGCGTGTGACGTCACATTGGCAAGATACGTATTTATGGACGCTACATTTGCGTAATCGATTCCAATCGGCTTCTTTGACCGCTAGGGCATCGACGGGTAAATCCCCTGTATCGTAAAAAACAGTTTGCGAGAGGCAACATCCGTCCACAACGTCCTACTATTCGTCCAGTTCTGCTCTAACGTCAACGTGCGAGGTTAGCGTGGCGTATGAGGCATTGTTGTTTCAATAACAGATATTGGGCGGTTTACAAACGAGTCGATAGTCTTATTCGGCTTACCGTCGTGCCGGGTAACGTTACATTGACGCCTACGTTATTCAGCGCCGCCAATTCGACGGAGGGAGCGTTATGGTCTGGGGTGGAATTACAACACATAGAAGAAGGACAATTTAACCGGCGTACACTACCTACCGTGACGAGATCGTACGTCAGCGCGTCATTCCATTAATTAATTACAACCAGCGTAGCACCATTCTACAGGAGGACAACGCACCACCACACGTGTTGTTAGTGACTATCTACAGCAGCAAACCTTGAGTATGTCACTCTGGCCTGCGATATCACCCGATTTATCGCCTATAGAAAATGTTTGGAATGAATATGAACGATGTGTACGTCAAGAGCCAAATCCCCCTGCTACGTTAGATGCTTTGCGTCGTTCTTTATTGCGCATATGGCGAAACATTCCCCAGGTATTTCTGCACAACTTGATTCAATCAATGAGCCGTAGGTACAGTAGATGTGAAGAATGCATCGGCGCAAATGGCGGTCATACATGCTATTAAACTTGTGAAACGTTTTTGCATCCCCTTGTTTTCAGTGGCTGTTCGTATCAACCATAATGGCCATAAGCGTTGATTTGATGTTTGAATTGAAAGACAATGAATAAATTTACATTTACTTTCTAATCCTTTAATAAAATGCATTAGAGATTTTTAAATTGATATTTGCTTATAAATGCAAAGACCGAATCACTAAAGTTTGTTGGGCGTATGAACACTGTCAGCCATGTCGTCTGCATCTCGGCCCACAAGAACCGATAATTTTGTAATAATAGTAGGGGTCTATATCATACCACCCATAATAAAATTGTTATTATCCTTTATAAGGGGTTGGTATGGTAAAAACCCCTACTATTATTATTACAGACGAAATTACCTGTTCCTGTGCACGGCCGCGCACGTGTGCAAAATTATGACAGATTTGTTGCCAATTCCCATATCAGACAACATAAGTGCACCACATTCGATGCCTAGAGAAGTTTATCATACCTTTAATGTGGTTAATAGTACCAACTAAACACAAGGCATTAATCCAAGTGCGGGATTTTTCAACAATGCTTGGTTCAGTAGTTGTACTTTCCATTTCTCTAAATTACAACACGGCCAATTGGCACCTATACTGACTACATCTGTTTACAATTAGATAGGGGATGCTTACTCCTTCTAAACACGTGATCCTACCTCTGGTATATCCAGGGGTCCCTATTTGCCCAACTCGCTATTGTGTATTGCTTATACGGGTTATGACATTGATCACTGTTCGTTATCTTCACCTTTCATTTGAAAATATATGAACTGTTTAAAGTTCAGATTGTACAGTTTTGTTTAAAAATAACTGTTTATGATATTTAATGGAAAGTCAGTTCGAAATTGGATTATTACATTTTTTCCAGCATTGTCCACTCTTTTCATTTCCGTTACGACATCACATTTTCCTGTTCCAGGGCTGTTCCGTTAATCACTACTTACATAATGAATTAGGCGGAAATTTAAAATATATATAAAAACCACACATTAAAAAGGTTTAAATTTGTTAATATAAGCAATAAATTATTATTTTTGAAAAATGTGGTCTTATAACTGAAACGATGCAAACAAATTTTCTTAATGCTTCTTTTTTAGCTAGTATTTATATTATTTAAAAGAATAAAATCCAAAATGACCACAAAATAATCAACGATTGTTAATAGATAAAACTTCGTCAATATATCTAAATGTCGAGTTGAAGCAAAAAAAAAAAAAAAGGATTTTTCTCATGTAGAAGCATTATAATAAACTCTTCTTCATGAGAATATAAAAACAGGTCAGCTAACAAAGTAGCACAATTCAACAAACTGTTGGAAGACCTGATCACCAAAGACTACGAAGATATAATGAGGAAGCCCAGGATATTTTTGGTTCAACTTTAGAGTACATTCGTTGGGCAAAATTGTGATTATATATAAACATTTATTGGTACTACAAATTGTTTTATATTCAATTTCTTAAGTTTCGTAATGATGTAATGTAGCTGAAGAAAGTTTGCAATTTTCACTAATTATTCCCTGTAATGCCTCTTAGAACTGACCGCTATAGGATGTCACTGACCAATCAAATTAATTGATTGCTTATGACGTATTCAATTCATTCCGGCAAATTTTTCCTTTGTTTTCAAGCCACGGAAATTTCCAACAACTACTACTTCCCCTCCCCCTTTTACTATGCTTGTGGGGTCAATTTTCTGTATTTTGTGTGGGGTCGGTTTTGTGCATCACCTTTTTTGCAATAGTGATTTTTAGCATTTGTACATGATTTATTAACTAGGCTGCTTTGTGTCATGTGAGTAGGCAGCCTGTTTTAAACTCAATCGAGTCAAGTTTTACTTATTAGTGAATTCTCTGATAGCCCAGCCAATTAATTGTTAAGTAGGATTATGTAGTATGACATTTTAGTTGCTAGTCATTTGTTATTTTAATACATGACAAATTCACACAACAGTATTCTTTCTTATCTTTTCATTTGTAATATACAGCAAAAGAAGCTGAAAATTGCCAGATTTTTTTCCCTATTCTTTGGGCAAAATTTTCTATTTTTGACTGAGATGAAGTTGAACAAACACGTTTTAGAAAGGGGACGGAAGGTAGCGAGCTAACTCTGATCCAGATAATTTAACAAGTAAAACAAAATGGATACCACGGAGGAATTTCATTTTAAGAATACAAGGTTGACTTAAACCAATGTCAACGTGCATAATCTGCGATTTGAACATTCATTGAAACGCTGGACGATAATCACTCCTTACGTACAGTGTACGTATTCTTTAAAACAGATTATGATTACCTACACTAAATCATAATGTAGTTTTTCTAATACACAGAGTCGTCCACTTCTGCTTTATACTTAGAGATTTTATTGAAAGTAGACATTAATGGCCAACGGACAACTCAATTATATGACAAACGGAATGATTTCAGCGTCTTCATCGTCAACGTCCCATATTTATATAGCAATATGCCATTATCACCTGCATATGGTGTTTATATCTCTTAACTGATTCGATACGCAAGAGCTTGTTCGACAGGGGATGCTTACTCCTCCTAGGCACCTGATTCCGCCTCTGGTGTGTCCAGGGGTCCGTGTTTGCCCAACTATCTATTTTGTATTGCTTCTAGGAGTTATGAGCCTGATCACTGTTCGTTATCTTCACCTTTCATTATAGAATGGTACATAAGATGGCTTTTTAGTGTTCAGACAATCATGGATTTCTTCGAATACAAAAAATGTTTTACGATATCATTGTGTTAAATCATAATTTACATTCAGGATGTAACAAATTATTTACAATGAGTTAAGTAACTTTAATTGAAAAATCAAAAATTAAACCGAAATTATCAAACAGCTGATGCGGTAATATTTCTACTATCTTTTTATTGTAATTGGTATGCACCCCTCATCGTGCGGCGTCCCTCAACAATCGAACATTTTTTAACTTCTTGATAACTACGATTCTAATTCTTTACAAATTTGGTGTGATGCATCTTTGAGACAAGGGGACGTAAATTGTAAATATAAGGACTCTAGCACCCCTGGTGCCTTAGGGGTGCGGCAAAAACCTCCAAAAATTCATCAATATTCAAAAATATTCTCTAAACCTGCACATTATTAAGAAAAACTAAAACTAAATGCATAGTGATGTATAGCAGAAAGAAATTTCCTGATCCCCGGGGTAGAGGGTTTGACGTTTGGGAGGGGCCAAACTTGGTATATAGTGTTTATGTGTAAAACATTTAAATAATATCTTCTTTAGTAGTGTTGATACTAAATTGAAACTGAATAAATATTTAGAAAGGGCGGGTAGTCAATTATTAAAATTGTACATTTGATGATCCCAAGGATAGGGGCTTTGGTATCACGTTGGACCAAAATGGTCAGATATTAAATGTGTGAATAATATAACATATTTAACTTCTTGTTAAGTACCATTGGAATTCCTTCAATTTTGGTATGAAGCATATTTACGACAAGGGGGATATAATTTGTAAATTACAGTATTCCTGCACCCCTGGGGCCTAAGGGGTGGGGCAAACTTGATCAATTCTTAACAATATTCTCTACAACTACGCGTTTGAGGAAAACAATGCATAGTGATGTATAATTGATGTATAACTGTTCGTTATCTTCACCTTTCATAGCAGGAAGGCTTCTAACAAAATTGTAAATTTCAATGATCCTTGGGGTAGAGGTTTTGACACCAGGGCTGGGCCAAACTTGGTATATAGTGTTTATGTATAAAACACTTAAATAACATCTTCTTTAGCACTATTGATACTATATCGAAATTCAATGGATATTTAGAAAGAGCTGGTAGTTCTTTACCAAAATTATAAATTTCATAATCCCATGTGTAAGGGTTTTTGTACTGGTGTGGGGCCAAAATGGTCAGTTATCAAATGTGTGAACAATAGTACATCTTTAACTTCCTCTCTATAAGTACCATTCCGATTCCTTTCAATTTTGGTATGAATCATCTTTGGGATAAGGGGACATCAATTGTCAATTTCAGGACAACTGCACCCTGGGGCCTTAGCGTTGGGCAAAAATTGACCAATTATCAAAAATCCTCTCTACAACCATAAATGTGTAAGAAAGGTTCTGACCCCAGGTTGGGCTTAGTATTATATCACATATATATTATCTATCTATCTATCTATCTATATATATATATATATAAAGAGGGCCTCCGTCACCGAGTGGTTAGAGCATCGCGCTCAAAACACACGGCCTCTCACCTCTATCGGTGCGGGTTCGAATCCCACTCGCGCCGGTAAGTGAGAAAGTTACCAAGTTTACTTTCGGAAGGTCGGTGGTCTCTTCCCATGTACATTGTATCTGGATTCTCTCTTCCACCAATAAAAACTGGGTGCCACCATATAACTAAAAAATTATTGAGTGTGGCGGAAAACATCAATCAATATATCTAGAAAGAGTAGGTCGACCTTTACCAAAATTGTAAATTTCAGGATCCCAGGGAGTAACGGTTTTGGTTCCAGGGTGGGGCCAAAATTATCATAGTGATTATTGTCTTTATCATTTGAAATACTTCTTTATGTTTGCTTTTAGGGTATAAAAACTATCTGCATATTTAGGAAAAGCAGTGTGTACCAACATTAAGGATTTTGTAACCCTACGGTTTTGACTCTAGGACAGGTCCAAATTAGTCATGGTGAAGCCTTTTATCAAATCCCCTCAGGACATTTAAGTTTTAAGAACACATCTTGATTGATACTGTTGCTAAATATTAGAATTTAGTTTAGATATACAGAACAGGCTTTCATAGCTCTTGACACTAGTCAAGTGATACTTTAAACTAATAATCAGGTGACCGATAAGACCTGCTGGCCTCTTGATACTTTATTGTTATAGACACGGTGGCCCAGTTCAAAGTGTCGGATCCACAACATGGGTACGTACAAGGTCAAATACAAAAAATTATACAAAGCACTAAAATGACATATATATATATATATATATATATATATATATATATATATATATATATATATATATATATTGGGATAAATCTCCGATATAATCTTCTAGAGTGCTCGACGTGGCCTCACGGAGCTACATAAATTGACGATCAGATGGAGTTCAATCACATAACATTTATTTCTCTACAGGCTGTTTCGTGAGGGGATGGTTTCCCCTCACTCGTCGGGAGAAAAATGACATCTAACGAAAAACATCCGCGTGGCTGAGAATATGTTACACAGAAACATACTGGATAGTTGCTAAGCATGATTACACACAGGATTGAGTAAATAGAAATTTATGGGAATGACGGCAAGTGCTGACAAGTTCTGAACGCTTATTCAATGAAGATTTTTCGGGATGACATATTATAAAGAATTTCTCTAGAATACAGAGGTTGCACTTTTTTGAAATGTTTGAGTATGATGATGTTTTTCCTAAAATTTCCCACTTGATTTTGTAGTCAATATTTTTGTCTTTCAATGTCCATATGAATTTGCTGAGCTCGGTGGTATTCTTTTTCGTGGAATTACGGAATGAATGAGTGTGGTTGGCGTATCTTAATTTGAACTCGGTGTCTGCTAGTCCCACGTAGCTCTCTTCTTGTCCATTATCGGCTCTGACTCTAGCTAAATACACAATTCCGTGGGCGCGACATTCACCGTTGAGCGGGCATTGGTCTTTGTTTCGGCAATTACACCTGTTACATGTATCTCCGGTCTGGCGCACTTGTTTAATTGAAGCGTTATGCGAGTCAATTACATTTTGCATGGATGGCATACAACTGTATGATATTTTAATAGTGTTTCTGTTGATAATCGGGCGTAGAACATGGCCTATCGGGAAACACTCATCTATAATTTTGAGAAACTGTTTACCCAAGTTTGTTTTTACGTTACTATCATATGGGGGGTTAAACCATGTGATGTTACGGGAACGATTTCTTCTGCTGTTCTGTTTAGTTTTGGCTGATTCGTCGTATGTTAGCTTGTATTTATAGCCGCTTTCATCAAGTGCTTTTTGGTATATGCCGGTGGCTTTGACGAATTCCTCTTTGTCCGATGAAATTGATGACAATCGGTGATTGATGCCTGATGGTATAGCTTTAAGTATGGAAGGCGGGTGGTTACTGCCGGAGTGTACGTAACGCGGAATGTTGCCGGGTTTCAAATACGGGGAATGTTTACTTGTATGTAAGTTCAACGTTACGTCCAAATAGTTGACCACCTTCTTGTTGGCATCTATAGTGATACGGAGACCATGATCCTCAAATATCTTGCACAGACGTTGTTTTATCTTCTCTGTGACTCGTGCGCTGCATTTCGTAACGCCTAGTCCGTCGTCTCTGTATAGTCCTACGTTTAATAGACTACCGAACTCGGCTTTGATCACTGACAGCAGGTAGATGCCGACTAATTCACAACACTCAGCGCCATCGTATGAGCCCATGGTAATATCGAATAGATTTTCTTTGGCTTCTTTCTTGACCCACGGTTCGTTTTGACATAGTAATAACGACTTCTTTGTGTGCATAATGATGTGACTATCCGCATCGGAAATATGATGGAACTTCGATGCGTAACTGAGAGCATTGTGGAGTAATTGCTCAGATATGCTGGGATAAAAGTCCACGATATCAAAACAGATGAATGAAGATGAACTCTTGTCAGGTATACTGTCGAACACTATTAAAATATCATACAGTTGTATGCCATCCATGCAAAATGTAATTGACTCGCATAACGCTTCAATTAAACAAGTGCGCCAGACCGGAGATACATGTAACAGGTGTAATTGCCGAAACAAAGACCAATGCCCGCTCAACGGTGAATGTCGCGCCCACGGAATTGTGTATTTAGCTAGAGTCAGAGCCGATAATGGACAAGAAGAGAGCTACGTGGGACTAGCAGACACCGAGTTCAAATTAAGATACGCCAACCACACTCATTCATTCCGTAATTCCACGAAAAAGAATACCACCGAGCTCAGCAAATTCATATGGACATTGAAAGACAAAAATATTGACTACAAAATCAAGTGGGAAATTTTAGGAAAAACATCATCATACTCAAACATTTCAAAAAAGTGCAACCTCTGTATTCTAGAGAAATTCTTTATAATATGTCATCCCGAAAAATCTTCATTGAATAAGCGTTCAGAACTTGTCAGCACTTGCCGTCATTCCCATAAATTTCTATTTACTCAATCCTGTGTGTAATCATGCTTAGCAACTATCCAGTATGTTTCTGTGTAACATATTCTCAGCCACGCGGATGTTTTTCGTTAGATGTCATTTTTCTCCCGACGAGTGAGGGGAAACCATCCCCTCACGAAACAGCCTGTAGAGAAATAAATGTTTTGTGATTGAACTCCATCTGATCGTCAATTTATATATATATATATACATACAGTACACGACACGAGTTTTATACACCCCACCGTGGAAAGACCACGGTGGAAAATCCACGGAGATACACCGTGTCCTCCGTGTTCCACGGTGTGTGTTATTTGCGAATACACACAGCTGCTAAGAGCTTTGTTCTGGCCACGGGCCTTGCGGGAGATGTGAAAATGTGCCGTAGGCCAAATAATCAAGATAAGGATGGAATTTTAAGAAAAGAAAAAAATGTCAATATTTTCCTCCGGATACTTATATTGTTTTTCAGCATTTTGTGCCAATTCCAACGATACCAAACACTATATATTATGTTTTTAAGAAAATCTGGTTTGGAATTTTTTTCTTTTTAGTCTTCTTTCTTCATTAAAATATTCTTAAATTCTATGTTTAAATAATGTGTACTTGCAGGCAATTCCTGTGTTGAATGCGAATTAGTATATTCTGTAAATGAAAATCATACATGCATGTACAACATGTGATAGGGATATTTAATAATTACCGATGTGCTCTCTCTCTCTCTCTCTGACAAATGCACTGTTTAACATAATTACTTCCATCATATTGTGTTAATATGCATCTTGACGAATATAACTTGATCCAATATAAAATTACAAACCATCGAATGATTTATTTTTTAAATCCCGAGTTAATTACATTTGACCGAGACTTATGTTCGATGTACTTTGATAGAGGTTTTCATAAAAAAAAAATGTTCATCGGGAGTGTCTGGATAATGCAATGATTTTTGTATAATAAGTATATACCATGCAAATTCCTAGTGTCTTTGTCACAGTATAACTAAATTATGGTTAGCTAGTTTGGGTTTTGACTTCTTATGAAAAGTATGAAATATATTGGGTCGGCGCGATATCAGATCTAGTCTAAGATCACGGGTATCTTGCGCCGACCCAATATATTTCACACTTTCCGCAAGAAGCTAAGCACTTCTGTTGATTTCAAATACACGGATTAGCTCACCCCCATTGTTCTACTGAGGCGAAAAACCCTTCGAATTTGCATGGAATGTACAAGTTATACACAGGTCATTGTTATAGTCATACATCAGAGTACCGCTAACCCGACAAACATTTTTTTAAAATTTTGTATGAGTTATTGAATGACGAAGTATGACCAAACTGCAGATAGAACTTTATAGAGCCCCGTGCTAACATTACTTATATTTTTCAATGTATCAGAAGGGGTATGTTGCCGGTTAAGTTGTGTAAATTTGTTGACAAGAAATAAACTAACAACAAAAATGGTGCTTTTGTCCGATTACGAAAACCTTAAATTGGGAGCATGTGTGTGTGTGTGTGTGTGGTGGTGGTGGTGGTGGTGGTTGGGGGTAGTCTGAAACTGTCTCGACCCCCCCCCCTTCTGACTTCAATTTCTTAAATCGTGCATTGGGTAGGTCGCTACAAGCTACAAGGCTAAATCCTTAACTTTCAAGTTTTCAGATTACACCCTCTCCGATTCTACGTGCTTGTAATCAATATTTAAGGATGTAAATCCCCGCGTCAAATGCAACTAGTTCATGAAAAAAGACTAATGTCAATATAAACAGAAATGACTTGACGATTATTTGCTTTTATTCATATACGCTATCGATTATTAAAATCTTTAATGTAATCTTTAGATGTATTAGATGAGAGAGAGAGAGAGAGAGAGAGAGAGAGAGAGAGAGAGAGAGCATTCTGGTAATCATTGATTATAATATTCATGAATGAATGCAGATACGGGAAGTTTATACGTTCAGTATAAATCTTGAAATTACAATTTCTTTCTGATTAATTATCCATCCCCTTTCATTCTGATATTGTTTTTTATTTCCCATTTTGTTTTCTTTACATGTTAAATTTTTCGGCTGGTCCGGGTTAGGACTAATGAATGAGTCCCCCCCCCCCCCCCCCCCCCGCCATTCTAAAACGATGTTACGTGCTTAGCTGTCTTTCTCCCTCTCAGTCAAAAATAAAATAAATACATGCTATATACATGTATACTGCAACATCATTGGATTTACTGGATAATTCTTCGATTTCACCTTCATAATACATGTTATACCCCCATCACACTAGGCCACGTTCGCACTACGACCATGTAAAAATTGATGATCGTAGTGCGATCGGGTACGTCGTAGTAAGGTCGTAGTAAGAACGTAGTAAGGTCTTTATGGTCGTGATGGTCGTGGAGCAACTTTGAACATGCTCAAAACAAACGTAGTGCGGTCGTGGTCAAATTTGATCGTAGTGGAAGCGTAGTAAGGACGTACTAAGGTCGTATTTAGATCGGCATGGTCGTAGTAGCATCGTAATGGGATCGTGATGCAGAAGAAACCGACTGCACTGCGATTCCACTACGCTCTCTATACGACCATCCCGTTTTCACTACGTTCTCATTACGATCATCCCGTTTGCACTACGTTTTATTCACGCTTCCGCTACGATCACGGCACGTCCATACTATGTTGTTGAAGACTGTAGTAAGTTTCTACCAAGATCATCCCGTCCTTAATACGTCCTCACTACGATTTCACTGCGCGCAAGCCACGACCGAATCACGTTCTGTTCTCCCCCACACACTGGTATAAAAACTGAACAAAAGTTGCATATGACCATTGCTTCTTTGGAATCATGGAAAGGCCAGACCAAGAAATATTGATGGAGATGTTGATGCATATTCAGTATATGACACTTAACGACCAAGCTGCTATATTGTTACTAAGGCGAAGGAGGAGGAGAATCGTAAGGCAGCGTAGATCTTGCTGGGTACGACCTTGGCTTTCTGTTGAAAGACTTCAGTTTGGCCATTATGATCAACTGATGAATGAATTGAGGATGGAGGATCAACAGTCCTGAAGGTTCTGAGCTGTATTTATACTGAATCTGGATCTGATTCACCTGCTGCAAAGCGTGGCGACATCGGCGCGGAAACGTGGTAGAACCGTAGTAAGATTGTGGTAGAATCGTAGTAAGATCGTGGTACAATCGTGGCAGAAGCGTAGGAAACTCGTGTTGCAGTCGTGGGAGTCGTGGTGAGAGCGTAGTTAGAACGTGATGGACGTAGTGGGAGCGTAGTAAGAACTTGATGAACGTAGTGAGAACGTGGTGAAATCGTAACAAGGCCGTAGTTTAATCGTAGTGGAGTCGTGATAAGAGCGTAGTGAGGACGCCGTAACATCGTGAAGACAGACAAAATTACAAATTCATGCCGTTCGCACTACGATCTCACCACGATCTAAAAAAATTATAGAACGTAGTGAGGTCGTGATGTAGTGTGACAGGGCCATTAATGCAAGCGGACTATCTAGGCTTTTTTTCCCCATCTTCGCTAGCCGAGATTATTCGTCCACGAAGGCACAGTTGACTCAAAACCCATTGCTAGCGGAGATTAGATGAATTTTACTCCCGTATTATGTTATAACTGACCAAAACCTAGTACGTTTGTTTTACAACTTTCATTCAGTAGACGCGCAAGTCACTGAGTTACTGAATAAACGAGAAAACGTCTGCATTTTTACTTCAATGGTTGTCAACTCTATACTTTGTGATATTTCAAGACTACATGTACTCAATTCAATTTATTGGATCTCATCACCATTGTGCAATGGTATACGAAAATATAAAGACAAAAAGCTGTTATATATACATTTAGTAAATAATACATGCGTGTAATAAAGTATTCATCAAGTTAGAAAGAAAAAAACTATAAAAAAAACGTGTTATTATTAATGTGAAGGATGGACATTAATAGGTAGGGGAGCACATTTTATTTTATTATTTTCTTAATGAAAGTACAGAGTTTTCTAAAGGTTTGTTTAAAAGTAAAGATATTCTTAATATTTATTTGTTTAGGTTATAAAAAGTTGATTCTTTGCTCACATTGCTTCACAGTTGAGTACATAATGAAATTCATCTTCAATGTAAACATGTACATGTATATAGATGACCTTAATCACATATTCCTAATTACAATGGAAACTTTACGTAAAAATAAACTATTGCTTATGGTACACATTTCTTTGAACTGCTATTTATCAAATTGAAATTACTGGCATGTGATTGTCGTTGTTCATGACCCTTCTTTTATTTGGTGAAGTTGTGCTGCACGTGCCGTGAAACAATGTACCGACGAGTGGTAGGAATAACACAGGTGTTTATATACAGGATGTCGAGAATTTGGGCGTTTCATAGAGAGGTGTGAACGTCTGCAAGGAAGTCTACATACGGATATGTACCGAAAACACCAACGTATCATTAAACAACAATTACAAGAATTGAATGATTTATAGCTAATTTCTAAATAAGTAATGGTGTGGGGACATGCATGCTGGCCAAGCGAAAAGGTTTCTTTGGGGTGAATCATTTCGGAAATTATTTCTTTGTTTTATCACACGGAGGTACACGGTGGCATCGACGGAGGTACAGGTGAGATGCGCGGTGGCATCCACGGAGATCCTCCGTGGACTTCAATGTCTAGCTCGCGCGGAAAAAATAGGACTTCAAAGGTGCCGACAATTTTAAAGGTCCACCGTGTTTGGGTGGGGCAAATTTGTTCCACCGCGTTACGTGGAACACGCATATAACTCGTGTCGTGTATGTATGATATATATATATATGTGTGTGTGTGTGTGTGTGTGTGTGTGTGTGTGTGTGTGTGTGTGTGTGTGTATTCAATGAATTCTTTTTTCGTGGTATCGGGGTAGAAAAAAGTCAAAAAACCGTTATTCCCTATTCTTCAACAATCAGAAATATTAAATGACCTCATTCAGCCCACGGATATACTCCACAGAAGACGTCAACCACCAAATTTGAAAACAATTCTCACTAAAGCCAAATTTACATCAAACCCCGAAAAACCAGCAGTCTTCAAATGCGAGGATCCACGATGCGGTACTTGCCTATTTACACAAACCGGCCACTCCATAACTTTCAAAAACGGAATGAACTTCAATGTAAATTCAACTATGACGTGTAAATCTAAAAATCTACTTTATTGTATGACGTGCCCTACATGTGGAGAAAACTATATAGGTCAAACAGGAACCAAATTGGCTGACCGTGTTCGTGTACATAAACAACAGATCAGAGATCCTACAATAAGAAGCACACCGTGTAGCGGACATTTTGATTGGTGCGGGGAAGGCAGTTTTTATATTTTCCCATTTTGCAAAGTAAAAGAGGAAAATGAACATTTACGCAAAGCCAAGGAAAACTATTTCATAAAAGTGTTTAAGCCGAAACTAAACGGTTAATATTTTTACTTCATGTTATTTAACATGTACATTTTACATAGAATGTCTCCTTTAATGTACAGGAATTCAGAGGCGCTTAAAACTTATAGACTGAACTGTTTTAAATATGTCTGTATTTTTAAAAGTGCCTAACATTAACATTGTATAATGTTCTGACGTCACAATCAGGACTGTATTATGTTTAACGTTGCCCACATAACGTCACGAGGATGACGTCATAATGGAACTTGTTTACATTGTTTAAAAATCTACTGACGATCCCGCAGGGCGAAAGCGCTATAGATAAAAGTTTGAGTATTGGATTTTATTTTCTGACTTATATATATATATATATATATATATATATATATATATATATATATATATATATATATATATCCATCTATCTATCTATCTAGTTATACCTAACTCTCACAGTTTGAACAGAAGTGCCATTACAATTCATTTAACATCATGTGTTAAAAATCAATAAACATGATCACGATGTCATATCTTATATTTATTCTGTAATTACTCTACAAATGATAATCATGAAAGAGGCATTTCATATTACCTACTAAAAATTGATTTTGTCGTGTTAACAGTTTATCTGGATGTTCTTTTTAAATGTGTAGTCTGCATAGGATCGTTTGGGGTGGAATGTAGCAAAACATGTAAGGAAGGCTATTATGGAAGACAGTGCGAGGAAAAATGTCAAATGAATGTAACCACTGTAACAAAACAACAGGGGGATGTTTTAACGAAACTACGATGTTAAGTAAGTGTTATCCAATAGCATTCACCATGTACATATGTGTAGGATTTTTGACTACAGATTACTCCGTTTAAAAGGAGGTATGCTACACCACAGAAATTTGATATTATGAAAAGTGGAGGATATGGGCAACAATATTTTGAAATATAAAACTTTCAAATTTACTGTATTTAGTAAAAAAAAAAAGTAGAAATCAATCTGAGAAAAATTTAAAACCCCTGCTGGACTCGAACACGCGATCTACGGTTTAGCAGTCGACGTGATTTTTTCTCTCTTTTATTTGTCGACGTGCCAACCTACTGAGCTACTCAGCTAGGCGAGAATGTTTCTAATGAATAGATAGATATTGCTGATATGTATATTTTCATCCATGTTTTAAAAGGAAGTCAGCCATTATGACGGTGTAGAGTATCTCCTTAACTGATCAAGATACAGGATATAGGCATTTTGGCGGGTGTGACCCTTACTCCTCCTAGGCACTCGATCCTACCTCTGGTGTTTCCAGGGGTCCGTGTTTGCCCTGGTTTCAATTTTGTAATCGTTATATGATTTATGAGATTTATCACTTTCTTCACTCTTTTCATAATACAAATCACGGAAGGTAAAAGTTCACTAAATTCATGCTAAATAGATTACAATATGTCCCGTGTTCGTTAATGTGCACAGTATCTATTAGTATGCGGAACAGCATTATAAATATCAATATAATCGATCAATCAGAAGCAATGTCAAGGTCAATTTACCTCTTCGTAGAAAAGGTGAAATCAATCTCGACTTTTTATATTAATATAATAGATGATACAAAGCTTTTCGAAGACCGGAGCAGATCAGACATTTGGATTGCAGTATTAGCCGGATCACTAACAAGCTTAGGATCTCTTGTCATCTTATTTTGGATATTATTAGTAAAGGAAAGGTAAGTACTATATGCATCAAGAAATAGAGTAATTGGTAACTCGATAAAAAGTATTCTAAATGTAAACATACTGTATGCTTTATTTTCCTTTATATCATAAATTGGCTGAACCCCGTGCGTGGGCAAATTTTTGATGTAGATTTGAAGATAAATCTAATATTTGTAATGAATTCTAAATTGCTTATTTGTGAAACATTTTGAGTGTTTCTCATTGAAATGAAAATATCAATTGCATACCATGTTAACATAATACTCATATTCTCTGTTTCCCATGGGGATCCGGGTTAGAATAGGTCCTCAGTACCCCTTGCTTGTCGTAGAAGGCGACTAAATTGGGAGGTCTTTCGGATGAGACCGCGAGAACCGAAGTCCCGTGTCACAGCAGTTGTGGCACGATAAAGATCCCTCCCTGCTCAAAGGCCCTCAGCGCAGAGCATAGGCCGAAATTTTGCAGCCCCTCACCGGCAGTGGTGACGTCTCCATGTGAGTGAAATATTCTCGAGAGGGACGTTAAACAATATTCAATCAATCAATCATATTCTTTGTTCACGGTAAAAGAACATTAAAAGAAAAACAATGATACAGGAATATTACGTCCATCACATGATGTTGAAACTTTATCAATTTTATAACGAATGATATATTTATATAAAAAGTGAGAAAAGTAACATCTATATTGTAACATTATACAGTTTTTCACTGTGTCCTCAGACAACAGCTGTTTTGTTTGACCCGAGAACGGATATGTTGCACTCAGCCTACGGCTTCGGGCAACAGATCCGTTCTCGGGTCGAACAAAACAGCTGTTGTCTGAGGACACAGTTTATAACTGTTTTGTTATACACCTGCATTTTTGAAAGGTTGTTTTCACAAGATGCACATGGTTTGTTGACTTCGAACTTTTGATAAGGCAGTGTAATTGCGTGTGTTTATCAACGTATCCACTAGTTTATAAGAAAACATACCCAATATCCAAATTAATAACCAATCATTACATTTTTCGTATTCCTGCAACTTAGTGTTTCATCTAATAAATTCTGTATTTGATCATCAGTTAAATCACTGAACCTCACCATTGCGTAAAACAAAGCAGTAGACCGAGAATCACGTGACTTGCGTAACCAATGGAAATAAGGCAGACTATTGCCCGGTCAACAGTTTGTAAACTGTTGACCGGTCAATAGACCATGAGTGTGAAAATTGATTTAACAGTTAAAATGTTTGCTCTATATCGTATTAGTTTTATATAGGAAAGAAAATGAAGGTGTATAACAAAATTATATGTCCTTGTATGTCTCAACACATTTAGTAGACAAACATCTGATTGTGAAATATATTTAAGCTTTATCAATGTACAATCCTGTGTTCATTTCTGACATGAAACTAATGTAATGCTAATCTTATAGTCGCCAATGAATGACATTAAAACGTAAATTTAGGTTCATCTTTATTTCTGCAGGAAAAACAAACTGCTAAATGTTACAAGTAAGTCAATATCAATTTGCAGAATATTACTTACTCTACATATTACAGGCAAGTAATCTCTCTCTCTCTCTCTCTCTCTCTCTCTCTCTCTCTCTCTCTCTCTCTCTCTCTCTCTACTCCTGAACGCGAAATAACACCTCGATCATCATTATATTTATTTCGGTATATATTAAACAAAAAGCATATCATGTAAACCACAAGCTTAGCGTTTGAATATTGTATTTTGGTAAACTAAAAGAAATAATTTTCTTCTATTTTTCAAAACATCAATATTTCTTAATATGTCGCAATTTTCTCTATGTTGAATAGGTGTTTAATTTGCATTTCTTTTTTTACTTTCTAGTAGGAACACAATTAAATAGTTCCATACCAAACTCTAATGATTTGTCATAGCTACATATGTAATAATGAAAACAAAATGTTACCGAGGCAATTGATTCAAACATTCAACACGTGACAAAATATACCCAAAAATATCTGTCTTGAAATTGCAATCATTAAACATGTCAATCAATTGTTCTTGGAAATTGTGTGTATTTTCAGAGTCCTCAACAAATCATGAAAACGCCAATGTCGATTTCGAAGCAGATGATTACGAAAACATCAGGGACTCTCATTTGGTGCTGAACTGTGGTGGCGCCTGTGGAGGTCAAAAGACACTAGACAGGGTTAGCTATGCAAAGACACAGACATTGTCCAATCCATACAATAAGCTGAGCTTCAACAGATGCAAAAGCGGTACAGAGAACGATAGGCACGGTCAACTGTACGACATTTCTAGCGAAACTCCCTCGCAAAATTTTGACGTAGGAGAATATGTGGCTGTTGCGTCTGAAAAAGTTGTCTCCAAGGAATTGAGTGTTGGGTGTTGGGATAGTGACAATAAGGAAATTAACAATGCTTGTTATGTCAACATTGATTACGGGCAGGACAATTCGGAGAAACCAGATTCCATATACCCGTTATCGAAAACGGAGGTCCGGCGGGAAAAACCTAAAATAAAACCAAAACCTGCAAATCTTCACGTGACGAAGACAACGAGAACGAAACATACGTCAAATACGAACAGACCTTACAGTGTGGCAAATCGAATAGATTAAACTCATTATGTTAATATTCTTAAGACATTGTATAAAAGTATTGAGTGTGAAATGTAATAAGAATTAAGGAAGTTCAACGTAACTGTCACATGACAGAAAAACAAGTACGGAAACGCTCTTAAATAGTTCTAGGTAATTGACTATGCAGAGGAAATTGAGATTGTTGGTCTTAAATGTTATAACAAGTGCTCAATTTGGATCATCAAATCTTTGTTACAAATATGGCTCTTGCAGCTGTAATAGAGGGAGGTGTCTTTGTACTCTGAACTCACACCAATGATCAGTATACGAAACAAGGATTATTCTAAATTATTTTGAGAGAAAAGAGTCAAAGATCATGGCAACAGGAAAATGCATATTAGGAAATTGTTAAAGTAGACTATACTCGGCCTACGTCACAATCAAATGTAAATGAGGAACCACTCTTCCGTTTTCCGAAATGTAATATTTTAACGATATCTATTTGATTTTTAGATGGCGATACGAGATATGAATATCCGATATCAATTCCTTCCTGGGTGTTCTTATCTTCTTATCAGTCAAATTTTAAGTTGAGATTTTGTGGTATTTTAAGAGGGGTAGATAGAGATGATTAAAAAAACGGTTAGAGAACAAACAACATTTTGGTGGATGAGGGTGTGTCAATTACATCGTACATGTCCGTGAGGCATTCAGTGTACATTGACTATTCATGTATATGTAAAAGGTTTACTATGATCCAAATGTTCAACATATGGAATTGTGGGGCATCAGAAAGTGGGGGAGACAGATGGGAAAGGAGGAGGTCAGACCAATTCAGATTTCCACGAGCATCATGATAATATTTCTTTTGTGAGGATCCGGGTTAGAATAGGTTCCAAATTATCATCAACGAATATGGTACGCTCGTGTAAAAAAGAAAAGTTCACATTTTGCTGCTCCAGTGACCACATATATCGTAGTTGTGTTCGCTGCTACAATGTTACAGATATTGACGCAAGCTTCAAAGATCAGCTGCAAATAATTTGTTGTATATTTCACCGACCGTCATGAATTTGTCATTTTTTTCCTCATCCTCTATCCTTTTTTCAAAATTATTGGGGCGGCATCTATTAGTTCCTTATTGAGATTGCATCTACTTAGACCGGCGTAAGTGGTGTACGTGTACATGAGCATACATCCAATTTATGTACATGTAGATGATTTCATGACCTGTAGAGATTCATACTTTGTCTCAGGATATATGTAACATATATCACACATTACACGTATGCATTAATCATATAAGCAAAATCATCAAAATTCAGTTTGTTACTTTCGTTTTACATTTACATTGTGCAAAGCCTTCTCTAGAATATTTATTTCAGATAAAATGTAAAATTTAATTGTAAACCACCTGTATCTTATAATAGTTATAGTTTAGCATAGTTCAAATTATTATCCAAGGTTGTAAATATGCTCAAACTTCACATGTCATACGAAGGTATGATAATGTATGATTTTTCCAGATTGGGGGGGGGGGGGGGGGCGAGGAGTGTACTTGTAGAGCTGATAGTTTCTAAAATAATACGTCAACATATGATTTTCTTACTCAAATCCTTATTCTAATATAAAAATCTGTAAAATAAAAACAATTAATTCAAGGTTTAGTCCATAGAAATTAAGGAAAAGACCAATATTGATGGCAAAAGGTATTTCCTACAGTATTTCTTTTAACATGTTTGGGCTCAAAAAGTATACATTATGAAAATATATTAATTCTAATTTATTAGAATAAATGATTACATATCATTAAATAAAGGGTATATAGTCTATGTTGCTTATTACAGTCAATTTGTTTGGGAAAATAATAATTATTAAGAAAAATAAAGAAGTAGGAGTGAATTTTCCTTAATGTTGATGGGGTGCTTACTTTTGAGAAGGAATAACAATGACAATAGCATGTCAACATATATATTTTTCAATGTCCATCTATTACTGGAATATATATTTATCTTGTAAAGGCAATTTTTTCATGATTGAGTCCATTTAAGGCCGAGTATAGATCTACCTTTTAAGTCGTTTTAAAAGTTATGTCAGAGCATTTAATTTTAGTATGTAACAATTGTTAAACTTTTAACATCAGTGAGTACATAGAACAATGTAGGGGCGAGATGAAAAGTTCAATGTCTGACTAAAAACTAAATTCACATAGTTCTCACCAAGACATCCCCTTTTAAAACTAAACATGATGAATGTTGAACATAATCGATTAACAAGTACAAACATACGATTATAAATAACACTCTATATACCTTTACTACTGTTAATTCAGAAGTGAAGGTGTACATTAAAACTATTAAATATTCATTAAAATGTAATATTATTATGTAGTTTTTAACAGTCGCTTGTCTTTTTTCTTTTTCACTAAAGTGTAGTCGGTGTCGGATGTCAGATTTTACCCCCTCCCCATAACTATTTGAATGTAGATTTTTATCCGACATCTATCTTTTGATCTCGCCCCTTAATATAATGTGATCTGTGAAAATACACTAATAAATAGTCTCCGTGGTGTGATATTCTTTTCTTTTCATCTACAGTAATAAAACTTTAGATATATACTTCTGGCAGTGTGAACATTTGTAGTCCATTGGTAAATCAAAGTGAAAGTGAAATTGTCTTAATATAGATCCAATGAAATATCAATTTGATGCTAAAATAATTAAACTCCCATCAATAGTAAACACATGGGACAATGAAAGGTCAAATCCGTCCCGCTGTCCAGTTTAAACGTCTTGAAATATTATTTGTCATTGTCTGAGTTATATTTTTGATACTTGGGGATCTTCCTATTATAGGGACTGTAAAATCAACCAACAATATGTATTCTGTTCTTCATCAAATAACAAAGCTGCGGGGCTGAGAAAACCGGTTTCTTCAAACAATAGTCTGTATCAATATATTTTAAAATGGAGAGTATATTTTTAAAAATCTTATTCTGAAGATGAACTCATTTTACGAGTGTGTCCGGTCAACAAGGGATGGTTACTTCTCCTGCGCACCTGATCCCCGATATGGTATCTCCAGGGGTCAGTGTTTGCTTACACCATATTTTGTACTCTTTATAGCCTAAGGATTATGGGATCTTTCATTTACATAAATGGTAAGTACAATAACCAAGGATCATTTCTTTAGAGTAAAACACAAGGTTAAGTGAACTAGACACATATTTCTGGGCGTTAAGTGACTTCCCTTCACACCCAGACACATGTTATAATTAGCCATGGGATGATGGTTGAGGACTTATTCTTGGCACACTCATTTTAACTACGGATAACTCCGTTTATCTGATTAGGATATAGGGCTCACGGCGGGTGTGACCGGTCGACAGGGGATGCTTACTCCTCCTAGACACCTGATGCCACGGCTGGTGTGTCAGGGGTCCGTGTTTGCCCAACTATCTATTTTATATTGCTTTTAGGAGTTATGAGATTGATCACTGTTCGTTACGTAGACAGAATCAATGTTCGCCAAGAAAGACCTAACAATCGGTATGAAACACATCATACAGCATTTGACCCAATGATAGGTTATATTGGCAAATTAGATCGTTATAACGACCATAGAATTTTCAAAATGCTGACTTTAAACGAGACTGTTGAAATCCCTGTACCATCAACTTGTATGTCAGTAGACTGCCTCGACCACACACAGAAAAAGCTCGTGCGTATCGAATCAGTTGAGAGATATAAACACCATATGCAGGTGATGACGGAATATGGGAAGTTGATGATGGAGAAGCTGAAATCATCCCGTTTGTCATAAAGTGGAGTTGTCAGTTTGCCGTTAATATCTAATTTCAATGTAATGAGGTCCTCCGTGGCCGAGTGGTTAGAGCATCGCGCTCAAGTTCACACGGCCTCTCACCTATGGTCGCGCGGCGCGGGTTCGAATCCCAGTAAGTGAAAAAGTTTGAAATTTCCAGTTTACTCTCGGAAGGTCGGTGGTCTCTTCCCAGGTAAATTGTATCTGGGTTCTCTCTTCCACCAATAAATACTGGGCAACAACAAGCAATCAATATGATATAGATCTAAATATGAAGCAGAAGTGAACGACTTTGTGGTGTCTTTTATTTCGAGTTCACTGGGATATATCGAATAGACAGATGAATGAAAATTATTATTGTTAATAGATAATACGTCGTCAATATATTTAAATATAGAATTGAAGGTCAAAGGAAGTGAATTTTTTTTTCTTCTCACGTAGTTTTTGAATAAGTCCTGCTTCATGGGAATATAAAAACAGATCATATATCCTCAATTTTGTTTTGTTTGAGTATCATTTTTAAGTCACACATCTTATGTTTTCAAAGTATACAGAATTATATGTATTCTGTCTTCCTTATGCTTATAATGTTTAATTTCTAATAGTTCTTTCGCCGAAATATTGCGATAATTAACCACAATACGGACTTAAATCTCAGCCCCGATTTCAAAAAAGCCTAGTTAATAAGTTAGGTAGTCACGTGGAAAGTGACGTCATATGCGATCTTCGTTGATCATATTTTCAAAAACTCGGGTTTTAGGGGCCTAATCTATTCACCGTGGATAACATGTATTTCGATGTTGACAAATTTCCCGAATCTTGTATGTTTTAACCACCAGTGCATACAAATAGCTACCCAAATGTAGCGAGGAAAGCGAGTATGAAATCTGCAATTGTCAGTAAATTTTTATGTTTACATGGGGTCACTGTCTAAACACTTCTACATGTATTTAAATAAAGGTAATGGTATTCCTATAAACATATGTAATTAGCGTGTTTTTGTTTTAAATAAATAGTGCAATTATCATTAAATTCATTTTTTGGATTAGACAAATTATGATACGATATCAAATATCATTGACTGAGCCTACTGACACGGATGCAATTAGAAGGGAAAAAAGATTATATAAAAATGATCAAATTTATAGTGGAAATCACAATACCATTTTTAATTAAGGAAATTTATCTATCATTATTTTTTCAATCTACACGATGTTAGGAAGTATAGGAGCGCGGCACGTATTGTTGCGTGTTCATAAAAAATGGAAACATTATTAATTCAATTCAAGTTAGGAAATACAATATTTCATTATTTATAGTTGAAATTTTAAATTATTTTTTTTCCAGGAAAAGGAAATGTTGATTTTAAAAATGGGCGACTTTCTGAATGATGTTAATTGCGGAACCCTAACGAAGTGATGTATAATTATCAGGAAATACCGTGGCACGGGAAGGAAAGCAACAAATATGGGTATTTCATATAATGAGACATTAAGAACAGTGCGACATTTAACTCTGGACACGACAAAAGTCCGGAGTTTCGCCAACCCTTTTATTAAGGATACAAATAAACCCTTCACAAAAAAAGATGGGATTTTATGTTCACAAGACATGCACCAACATTTACACTTGCACCTATTGTAGTTTTTAAGATATTTCACCTGAAATCAAAAAATCCCATGGGATTTTGGAGGGATTTTTAATCCCACTTGGGGGATTTTCACTCCCACAAAAAATCCTATGGGAGAAAAAATATAATTTCTCCCATAGGATTTTAACTCCCATATTTAAACTTAATATGGGATACAATGTCCCATAGGAGGAAATGTCCCATAATGAACATGAAATGGCAGTAAATATCCTATTTGAGCATGAATGGGAATAGATATCCCAAATAAAACACAGGATGGGATTTTTATTCCATGAATATAACAATAAAACAGAAAATTGTATCTTAAAAAGTGTTGTTTGTCATGATTCTTAAAATGTACTTAAAAGCCAAGGCATGGCATTAATTTTTAAATATATATATAGTAATTATAAACTCTTATGTGTAGGCCTATGTGTTTGTGAATAAATGTCTAAAAAACATGAGAGATAATAAAAGATATTAGAGCTCTGCATTACTAAACTTTTCCCCATGCAATTTTAATTGTATACATATAACCCTTGCACAAAAATATCCATATAAAATTGGACGGGACTATATTATTGCAACAAGCAGACAAGAACACTATGAAATACTCATTCACACACGGGCACTGTAAGTTAATGTAAATATATAGTATGTGCATGTATAAATATATATACATGCACATACTACATGTATCTATTTACATCAACTTCCATTGCCCGTGCATTCACATGCAGTTGCTCACATTCACTATTCACAACCCTTCATATGTCGTCAGGTACTAAAATATGTTCACAGGAACCGGTAATTTTGTCTGTATTAATAATAGTGTGGGTATATACCATATACCGTACCATCCCCTAATCAGCTGCTATTGGGGGGGGGGGGGCTACAAGGGCGCTGATACTTCACTCAAAACTTCGTTTCAAAATAGTTCTTAAAATTATCGTCACCCACCATCCTTGTGGTTTTAGAAAGGGTAGCAGTATTATTACTACAGATTAAATTACCAGTTCCTGTGATATGTTGTTGAATTACGGAATAGGCCTAGCTTACAACTTGTTTACATATTCTAAAATTAGTGTTAAGTGCTTACGGTGAAACATGAACTCTGCTAGGTGATGCTAAGTTGTTTAGTGAACCGAATCAGACATCTCAAATAAGATTCTCGATTATTTAACAACACAAGAATCATTTTACAAAATGCATGCTTCGGTCCATCTTTCCCTCCCTTCTACAATCGTATTCATTCTCAAGTCAAAGTACTTTCTCCGATTGCTACCTTTACATTAAGCGTCGAAAAGACTTTGACAGGCGTGTCCGAATAAACGGTTAACAGACGTCTCGACTCTAGGGAAGTTCGGCTCTAAGTGTTCTAAACATCTCGAGCGATTTTATAGTGATAAACTTCTATGATTTTCGACATTTGTGTATCAATGTTTTATGAATATTGTAGACTTTTTTACTCATAAAGCAAAGCAATGTTATCGCAAATTTTTAGGTCTACTTACAAATGTATTAAGGTAGTACTCTACATCGTCATAATGGCTGACTTCCTTTAGAAAAATGGATGACAAAATCGATATCAGTAATATTTGACTTTTCCTTTTCTATTTATTTACCTAGCCGAGTAGCTCAGTGGGTTAGAATACCGACTGCTGAACTGTAGATCGCAGGTTCGAGTCCAGCAGGGGTTTTAAATTTTTTTCAGATTACCTTCTACTAAAACTGTATTTTTTGACAAAATGAAGCAAATTTGCAAATTTTCAACTTCAAAATATTGTTGTACATATCCGCCACTTTTCATCTACATCAAATTTCTCTGGTGTAGCATACCTCCTTAACCCCGAGATCCGCCACTAATTAGTTACACAAGTTGTGTGGTTACAACAGTCTTCACTTATCATTTTAATTTCATTGGATGATAAAATAGATGACGTTAATATTTTGAATACCTTGTATACGCAAAAGAATTTAACTATACGATGTTTATTTTTCAAATTATAACTTCAGTGGCGAATGGGCGGATCCCCCGTCCCATTCCCATCCCTCACGCATAGTACTAATTATTTCCCCAGCCACGTAATGACCAGATATACACGACTATTGAATGTAAAGCACTGTTCAGTCATTGTGTACTCCCAATTAATTAACAATCTACCCTCGTAAATCATAATTGTTACGCTTCGTTGGACATGAAACCTTAAATCAATCCATTGACACTACTTAGTCAACGATTTTGTATTGTGATACATTTCTATGATTTCGGACATTTATATATCAGGATTATCTGATTTATTTATCAGTGTTCAAAAAGCAAAGTACATGTAACGTTACAACGATTTTATACCTACTTCTTATAATACCCCCTGGATCCGCCACTAGCTAAATTAATTCTGGTGATGCCTATAACAGCGGTACATGTATTCACCTATCATTCTAACTTATTGAAAGTTAAAATAAATGTAGATATAATGTAAACATTTTGAATACTATATATATATATATATATATATATATATATATATATAGGCATGCCTTCATCATATGATGTTATGATGTTTATTAACTTTAGTGGTGGATAACCGAGAACGACACCCCACCCCTACTTCGCACAATTCAATTTCTAATATTGACAAGCGGCCCATTTTGACCAGATAGACATTACCCTTGAACGTAAAACACTGGTCAGTCATTGTGTATTTCTAATAAACAAACTTCATCATTGAATACAGATCGTTATGTTGCCACTGACACTACTTAGTCGTGAGTTGTTTTGTACGTGATAAATTCCTATGATCTTTACTCGTATGTTTCATTGCTTATTTGGAGTTTTTATTTGTTTGGTTTTTCCCCCTTCTTCTTCTTCTTCAAGAGCAAAGTATTGATATTGCAGTTTAACCCCCTGGAACCGCCAGTTATTAGGTAGACGTATTGTGTTGATCTACTAATTAGGTAAATGAAGTCAATGGATATCTGCAGTAATATTTAGCGTTATTCACTTAATATTAGCTTCCTAACTATATTGAAAGTTGAAATAAACAACGTTAACATTTCGAATACTTTAAATATCTAGGATACATAATCATGCGAGGATTATTTTTTAATATTTTGAAATTAGAAAAACAACTTTAGAGGCGGAGGGGCGGAAGCCATCCCTCTTCCTGCAGGATTTATGGTCCAAAATTGACAAAAGGCTCGTTTTGATCAGATAGAAATGGCACTTTCAAACGGAAAATATTGGTCAGTCATTGTGTACTTCCAATTAAAAAAACTACTCCCATTGTAACTCTACTTAGTCCCTGGTATTCTACAATGTATAATTTGAATATTTCATATCTGTGTGGTATAAACAGTCACACGATGTTTAAGTTCGGAAATTTAAAAAAAAAAAAATGTAGTGGGGACACTGGTCAGTCATTGTGTATTCCCAATTAACAAACTACCCTTTTAAATCCTACTCGTTACGGTTCGTCAGACATGACAACATATCCGAACTAGTCTTGTATGTATGGATGTACTTGTTTATTGTAATTAAGGTCTGCTTCGCAATGAAAACCTGTTATCATTGACAATTAATTGTTATTCCACTTAGTCATCGATTTTTTATGTGATACATTTCTATGATCACGGACATTTATATATATATCAGGGTTGTCTTGTCAGGGTTTATTTATCATTATTCCAAAAGCAAAGTACTGTTATCACGAAAGTAAGAACACAAACTGCTTCGTTTTTAATTTATCAAGTAGAACTTCGATATATATTACTGTGTATATATCAAGGTAATCTGGTGCTCTTAACAGGGGATGCTTACTCCTCCAAGGCACCTGATCCCACCTCTGGTGTGTCCAGGGGTCCGTGTTTGCCCAACTATCTATTTTGTATTGCTTGTAGGAGTTATGAGATTGGTCACTGTTCGTTATCTTCACCTTGCATCTAGATAATAGATTTCTATGTTTTTCTATTCCATAGAACTCTACGGATGCTCGGATTAGGCGCGACGTTTCCATTGCTGTCGACGTATTCTGACTTATTTTGTAATGCCGAAGTAAAAATCACTTGTCATGCAGTAAACAAGTTTATGCTACCTCTTTTCAAAACTCTATACCTTAGTATACTATCACACAACACCCGATATATTTGGACTTAATATTGTTTATTTCAGCTTGATAAATTCAAACTGTGTATACCAAAATCAACAGGTAAAAATTCAACACACCGGTTGAGACCAAGTACAGTTTAAAGTATAATTACCGAAATGTACAACAGAAAGCTTGCCACCTACAAGTATACTTCAGAAGTATCGCATTCAACAAGTGTGAGTCATCAAATGAGTATACAATTGACAACAAATAAAAATTACATTTTACCCAATTATACATTTGCATGCAAAAAGCATTAAGAGCAATTAAATTTGTAAATGGATCTATCTTGCAGAAAAATGCTTGCACATTGATAAGACAAAGGGCAGTTTTGTGGTTGCTTAAAAGATTTTTGAAAATTTCCCCATACATTCTCCGATTATGAAAACTTGGAATTTTTTTCACACAGGAATGTTTCTACCAAATGTGGATTGAATATAGAATTAACCTAAACGAGATGATAGTCCTACCGTGATGGAAAAACGTTTAGCATTTCCTTTGAACGGTTGCGTGGGGACAAAGTAGGCTATGTTTATTTAACACTTCCGAAAATTTTGGGAGAATGATTACAACACCATAAGAAAAATTTCAAATTGTTCCGATAATAAGGCCTAATTGCAGTATATAAATAAGGGTCTAATTGGCTGCAAACCCTAGGGAAAACAAAGAAGATGATTTGTTCTATTTTGGCTGCAAACCACGTGTTGAAACAAACTACCATCTAAAGACTGCTATACCCCTTTCCTCTCTTAATATTATAGATATACCTTGATGAAAACACTTACGCTGGTTTTAATTTTATTGTTAAATCACTTGAAGGACTTGCAAAATTAAAACAATATATTACAATATATCGACAGGGGATGCTTACTCCTCCTAGGCACCTGATCCCACCTCTGGTGTGTCCAGGGTCAGTGTTTGCCCAACTATCTACTTTGCATTGCTTATAGGAGTTATGAGATTGGTCCCTGTTCGTTATCTTCACCTTTCATTTGAAGTATAGGATATAAAAGAAGGACATATGATATTCAACATAACAATGCATAGGAAATTATTTTCTTACTGGCTTATGCCGATATTGTTGCTAAAATTTAATATTACTCTGATTTTCTACAAAGTCAATATAATGTTTCGTATATTTTGCAATGACAAAGCTTAATATTACATGTGGTTCTTGGAACAGGAAGTTTTAAACAAGTGAAACTGGGGGAAGTTTATGATTTTTCAGTCCTTTATAAGGAAGTAGTATTTTTCGCTGACTGATACATGTATATATATTTTATAAATATGTTGTGTATTTTTAAAGGAGACTTGAGGTACTAGGCATAACACAGAATATATGTAGTTTGAATCATAATGCTGCTCTCCACTCAATATTTATGATGCATGCTATCGGAAACTGATTGCGGGAATTCAATCAATATCATTGCAATTAAAATGTCTGCAAGTGTTTTTGCCTTCATTATCGCTCTGTTTGTTTGTCATATACAAAACAATTTGACAGACAAACATCCGAGTGGGATATGCAAAAGAACACGCACGTGAGTTATCAATTAAGGACTAGAAGTACCTGCTTCCTTAATAGAAATTTTTTGTTTATCATTTAATACCATTCTTCTCACTTTTTTGTATACTTTTAGAGGTGTAGAATGTTGCACAGATTATGTAAAAGATGGTAACAAGTGTCTTCGTGAGTAGCTTATCTCTACAATTTACTAGCGTTCTATCATTATTTATTATTATTATACATTTATATATCTAATTAAGACAATTATTCTAAGTTACTCTAAAGCGCTTTACATGTAACACTTTAAAAACAACATAAAGCAAAACAATAATAAACACATAGAAAAAGGCATAATACTATATTCTATCACGATATATATATATATATATATATATATATATATATATCATATATATCACAGTTTCTGGTATAAGATATTAAAAGAAATAGAATAAACAGTACACAAAGTTAGAAATAGAATAAACAGTACACAAAGTTAAAATTTTAACGCAAGTGCTTTCATTTTAATCCTCATGCGTTATATTTTAAAATAGTTTTGAAATGGCCTGACGTTATAAAGGCGTCCTAACATTTCACGTATATAACGACGTCATAAACGAATGGAGGGAAGAGGTTTTTACGTTAAGCATATTATAACGTCATAAATAATAACAGTAAACATATTTCACAGTAAGCTATTGAGAGCCGGTTTTAAAGTCTTAATAAAGTGTCTCTTTTTTAAAGTCTTATTGACTTTAAAATTTTAACTTTGTGTACTGCTTATTCTATTTCTTTATATATATATATATATATATATATATATATATATATATTATATATATATAGACTATGACAGACTGATGAAGACCGGTGATACGGTCAAATATTTCTAGAAATAATTTAGAGTTACATATATATATATATATATATATATATATATATATATATCACGCTGAAAAACAACAACCCACATGCATGCTGAAATTTAGTCTTCACTATCGCCAACCTCCCATATTTAAGTCGCAATTTTTATATCGAATAAATGATTCGATACGCAAGAGCCTGTTCTGCGTATGATCAGGTTATATGGGCAAACTATATCATTTTAATGACCATAGAATTTGAAAAATGCTGACTTTAAACACGACTGTCGAATCCCCTGTAACATCAACTTATTTATCACTAGTCTACCTCGATTTAAAAACTGATCCTACGCAGAACAAGGTCTTGTGTATCGAATCAGTTGAGAGACATAAACACCATATGCAGGTGATAATGGAATATCAAATGTACTACAAACAAGTACATATGGGAAGTTGACAATGGAAAAACTGAAGTTTTGGTCATAATGTGCAATATAAACTGGTTAGGATAAGTTTGTACTTTGTATTATAACAAACCTTAAACGATTGAATTTGTGTGTTGATGTGATGACGTCATGCGCAAAGAAATCGAATGGTGAGGGGGCGACTTAATTCAAGTGATGCTTCATTTGTCGGTGTTCGGACCGTTTAAACGGCGATAGCATCGTATTAATCATGATCTGTTTGTAAAATAATTTTCCGATAACTGAATCCTCGCGTCTTGGAAGATAGATCCGCGAAATAAAGTTGTAAGAGGTCGGCAAAGCAGCGACACCAGCTGGTGTCACTGAATTCCCAGAATATGGAGTCCGCTCTGACTCTTTCCCGCACATGTAACAATATAAAAGCGGGAGTTAGAGTCGGAGGAATCTCGGGATTAGCTGCATATATAATGTTTACTACGCTGCCCTTCAAGGTTGACTTTAAAGTACATGTATCTCCGACAGACAAAATCAAAACAGGGCATACACTGTATTCTTTACTTTTTGACATCACACAAAACAGCTCTTCGAATACCAGAATAATAATAATTTAAAGTTTTCAATTCAATAAAAGGTTTACACTACCTAAAAACTTACCACTGTTTACAACATCGTCGCCAATATTAAATAAAAACAAACGTCAAATATAAGCACAGTGAGCCAGAAGTGCACCACAACTTTTCCTAAATGAAACAGTTTGCCAGAAGTGCACCACAACTTTGTCTTAGGTATTCAGAATCAAAACTGTGTGCCAGAAGTGCACCACAACTTTTTCTTTGGTATTCAGGATCGTGTGCCAGAAGTTCACAACATTTTTCTTAAAATTTTAGAACTGAAACAGCAAGGGCACCAAAGTTCATGACTTTTTCTTGAATATTTAGAATAAAAGAGCCATTTCAATATATCCATCACAACATTTTCTATAATAGAACATAGGCAACATTTCTTGCATCCCTTCCATCTTATTGTCTTAATGGGAATTAGTGGTCATTTTGTCACCAAATATTGAATTCAATGAAAGTTGCCCTATAATAGATATTATATATTAAAGTAATTAAATAGATCCTGAGTTTGCTGTTTTATTATGCCAATATTTAATTGTAAATTTCAATACAAGAAAACAACATACGTGTACAATATAGTTATGTGCATGTATAAGATGCAAGTTGATAACTGCAACATAGTTACTATGCTTGTGCTATATGAATATGTGTTTTGTGTGTTTATCATGCATTGATAGATGTAATGGCTAACTCTCTGTTCATCATGCAGTGCAATTGTCTTTGTTTTCCTTTGTCATGTGCTTCTGTGATTTTGGACTTTGTCAATGTACATCATTATGCTCCTCTGGGGGCCCAAATTGGTTGAATAAATATTCTATTCTATTCTATATTTCTTTACACTAAAATCGGTCATCTAACGTAGTTTTATTAGGGTTAATTCTCTTGTTTTTGTACATAATAAAAAAAAAAAATGTTCTTATTATTCATCAATATGTATTTCAATATCATCGAGAGATTTTGAAGAAAAAAAAAATGGTTGCCATCACTTTCACAGCTAATGACCCTTTAAAGTAAGATGTAAGTGCACAGGCATCTGAATTTTAATCTAATTAGAAAATAAAGTGAAGAAAAAATTTCTATATCTAAACAAGAGATGTTTGTAAAACACATATGCCCCCCATGGTGCAAAATTTAAAAGGGTTATACACACACACATCATTTAATTGAGAGTAGTATCATCAATTCAAAATATGGAGCAGACAATATCTTCCTATGTCAAGAGTGGATTGACCATGTGACCTAAAAATCAATAGGGGTCATCAACTCCTGAAGATGTACCAGTGTACCAAGTTTGATGTCTGTCAAGCAAAGGGTTCTCAAGATATTGAGCGGACATTATATTCCTATGTCCAGAGTAGATTGACCCTTGACCTTTGACCCTTTGACCAGAAAAACAATAGGGATCCTCTTCTACTCATAACTAACATACAGATGAAATATCATTATCATCAAGTGAATGGTTCTCAAGATATTGAGCGGACAACACATGGTCTACAGACCGACCGACCGACCGACCGACCGGTGCAAAACAATATGCCCCCTCTTTTTCAAAGGGGGGCATAATAAATGGAGAGAGAGAGAGAGAGAGAGAGAGAGAGAGAGAGAGAGAGAGAGAGAGTTTTCTTTTCTTTATTTACATGTATATCTGTTGATTACAATTCAGATACTGGGTTTGTGAGTTGAAATTAATCAAATGAGAGTGGTAAAAATTCACCTTTATATCGTATAATTTACATATCAGGATTTTATCCAAGTACGTTATTCTGGTTTGTGGAATGCTAATTGATACTAAGTTAGAATAATCTAAGCTGTATAGCAAAGTAGGTCTTCGTGGGGCTTTACGGCTCTATGCATCGCAAATAAAGATCGGGTTCAATGCGTCGGGTGTGGGATTCACTCAATATGCTGAGCGCGAAAGTTGCTATCAACAGACGCCACGATGGTATACCGGTTAACAACATCTTGAACATGAATCGAGAACAGGAGTTGATGCAGATCTTCCAGTCATTGAGTAAGTGATTTACTATGTATCTTATAGTTATAAACTCTCTAATATATTGTTCAAAACGAAACTGACTATCGCTCATTGTATGTTGTTGCGTCAAATCTTGCAAGTCAGTGTTTACGTTCATAAATTTACATGCTTCATTTAATTCTTTGAAATTATGTGAAAATGATTTTTTTTTAAAATTTCCTTTGTATGAGATTAGACTCCTTCTAGTTTCATTATCGTAGCCCTCGCGGATTTTTTTCTTCTTATACATTTGGACAGAACCATATAGGAAAATGGAGAGAGAGAGGGGGGGGGGGAAAGGCCGGAAAACAAACAAATAATTAGACCTATTTCCGTAATACTTATGCTATTTTTTGTTTACTTTCCACTCGGGTTATATTTGTACAACTGAATATTTTATTAAGTAAATGGTGTTTTTTTAATGAATGGTTGATTATTGTTTTATTCAAATGCTTATGATTTGAACCCATATGTTCAGTTAGAAAAGTTAAACTGCATTATAATCAGGGATGTGACCTCCGGAATCTCAATTTTGTCACTCCATCAATGCATATACGTTAATAAATGGATTGAAGATCTTGTCCTGGCAATAAAGTTAATTTGTACGTAAAGTCAGGTCAGCATGATATCAACCGTTTTACATCAAATATTGCATTTATTAGCCCAATGCCGAATGGGCTATAACGCAACATTGATTATTGCTCAGCTTTGAAAATCGGTGGCCCCAGGTGTCGGGCTACGGTAACTACATGTACACACCCCTGAATGATTCCTTCTATGTTAGACGCCTTGCAAACTTGTATATAGGAGGTCCAATGGTATCTCGTAATTATTTACAATTTTATATCTTTTTCAGAATATATTTCATGATAGTCGTGCAGATACAGAAGTTGTGATGGTGTGTTGATAGGCTGTCTTCAACTTGCCATATCTGAGAGTTCCAACATGCAGGCCTGGATTAATGTGTATAAATCACTAATGAAGTTACATAGTGTTATTTAGTTGTTTTAAAAAAAAAAAAAAAAAACATTTCAATTTATACACACTTGCCAAGTGAATCTGATGAGACTGCTACATGTATTTGTGAGTAAAGGCACTCTGTCTTAACCGAAAAACTATTTACTGTTTATCACAACAAATGGATGGGACAGTAGAGTTGTTGCGGACAATATGTGATTGTGATGACCAAGTACTGAACAAGTGGAATATTAGAAGAAGGTCCAGAATTCAATCATGTTTTTGATTCTAAGGTGCAGACAGCATGGAGATAGTCCTATTATTCTCCCGTTCATCTATGATGGAGAAACTTGTGTAAATGTTTACAGTGTTCTCCCTAATAATTAAGTGCCCACAAATCTGTATTAATTTATCAGAATATAAAGTCCTTCACAGTACTGACTTTAAAATTAATGTAGATTGTCTCCAGATTTTTGTGAGGAAAAGTGCATAATTTACATGTGTGAATTTTGAATATATTTCATTCTTGTCTGCAAATGTTGCTGAAACCTGTTGTTATTGATGCACATAGTCATGTTATGCAAATGATAGACCTCCTTTTTAATTACATGTACTTAAGATCATGTCAACTCCTTTGTCTTAATTGTATACACAATTCTAGCATTTATAGCATCATTTGTATAGCACTTGCTAGTTTAAGAAGGATTTTATTTTTTAAAAACTTTCATTTGACGTGATTGATCTAAAACGGCCAAAATTCACAAATCTATTTAAATCACAACCTGACCTTAGGCCAGAAAAGTGCCACAGTGGGTTGATATTTTTCTCTTGGATCTTGAAAGAAATTCTTTATGCAGCAGTTTCCAAATAAAATGTACTCTCATGGCCAGGGTGGGACTTCAACGAGACCTTATTAACATTGCACAATGCAATATTTGTGGATTAGAACTTGAAAGTTGAACTTTTGGATTAGAAGCTGTTGCAGTTTCTTTAAGTTTTCTCTCACATCTTGTTATAATTATATTTTAGTCGGGTTGCACAATGTGCAAACAGTTTATAAAATGGTGAATGACTGGTGGGCAAGCGACAGTAGCGTCCCTGTAATAGTACCTACTTTGTGTAATCAACTCCTTTCACACCTCTCACTTGATGTTCCTCAAACTTTGTACAGTTGTGAGGGATACATTGAAGATGTGCATGTGCCTTTTTGAAAGTAATCAGACATTTTTTGAAAAATTTACATGTAGTTGAACTTCATCATTTTTTAAGCATTTCTTTAATCGACAGTACCTATTTTGTGTAATCAACTCCTCGTATATACCTCTAACTTGACATTCTTCAAACTGTGTACAAATGTGTTTTTAAAGTGATCAGACATTTTTAAAAAAAATGTACATGTAGTTGAACTTAGTCATTTTAAAGCATTTCTTGAATAGATGGTAACTATTTTGTGTAATCAAATCCTCATGCACCTCTAACTTGACATTCCTTAAACTTTTTACAGTTGTTATGAACACATTGAAGATGTGCATACGTCTTTTTGAAAATGATTAGACTTTTTAAAAAAAAATTACGTGTAGTTGAACTTGGTCATTTTTTATGCATTTCTTGAATAGATGGTACCTATTTTGTGTAATCAACTCTTGCACATCTAAATTGATATTCCTCAAACTTTGTACAGTAGTTATGGACACATTGAAGATGTGCATGTGTCTTTTTGAAAGTGATCAGACTTTTTTCAAAAAAATTACATTTAGTTGAACTTTGTCATTTTTTTTAAAAGCATTTCCTGAATAGATGGTACCTATTTTTTGTAATCAACTCCTCTTACAGCATTTATTTGACATCCTTCAGACATTGAACAGCTGTTATGGAAGCATTGTAAATGTGCATGTGTCTTTTCGGAAGTGATTAGGCATTCTTTGAAAAATTTACATGTGCATGGTGAAGTTGAACTTAGTCTTTTAAGCATGGTACTTTATGTAACCAACTCAGCTTTTACTCAACATTTTCCAGACCCTGTACATTATAGATGTTATAAAAACATTGAAGATATACATGTAACATTTTAAAGATGCTTCTCTTCTTTTTTTTTCTTTTTTTTTTTTTGTTGTTGTTGAAAAATTCTACCTTCAATTTGTCATTTTTCCAGTATGTTTCTACTGTTGTTCCTATGATAGATAACATATTTTACAAGAACCCGGTCATTTCTGTTTTTGAATCATTTTTTTAATTAGTATTTTTGAATATGTTAATTGATATGTCATTGTTCTTGAAATTATATTAATTGAATTGTTATTGTGTTTTTGTTTTGTAATGACAGTTTATATAGGATCCCTTAATTTCGAGCAGACAGTGTCAGAAGTGTGCCACAAGTTTGCTGCAAACTGTGTGCCAGAAGTATGCAGCAAGAGTGTGCCGCAAGTTTGCCGCAAACTGTGTGCCAGAGGAAAAATTTGCATACGAAAAGTATACTTGCGGCAAATATGCCGCACACTGTGTGCCAGAAGTGTGCAGCAAGTGTGTGCTGCAACTGTGCCATAAACTGTGTGCCAGAGGAAAAAATTTGCATGCGAAAAGTATACTTGCGGCAAATTTGCAACAACTGTGTGCCAGAGGGCTTATATTTTGGTAAGGGAATTATACTTTTTTATTTTCTAAAACCAACAATTGGCAACTGTAAATGACTCTGGCCACAAAACAATATATGGGAAGTTTAATACGCATTAATAAAATTAAACATTATTCAAAGTACATGCATCTGTAAAAATTGATTCAACATAGCAATTTGCTACTGGAATACGTATAAACTCAAATTGTTTAACGGTTATTTACCTCGTTTGGCCTTAAAGTTTTTCTTGCGAAGCTTTGCAAAGTTCACAACGGTTTTTCGTAAAAGACACCATGCCTTTGTCAACAACTTTCATTCAGAAAAACATACAAGTTCTCGTTAGCAGCCTTGACTATCAAAACACAGGTATTGTATGCTGTATTCGGCGTGTTTGTTGAGAGTCTTCTTCACAAACTAAACAGTGTCCAGGTTGGAAGATTATTTCAAAATCGGAACATGGTAATAAACAGCGATTTGACATGAAACATTTTTAAAAACTAGAAGAGTGTTTCAATTAAAAAAATATTTAGATGGAAAAGGAATATGAAAAAAAAATATGTTCGTGAAGTCGTTTTAAAAATAGAAAACATCTTTCGACGACCTTATCCACTGAACCATGCAGTAGACCATACATTACTGAGGAAAATTAACGTACAAGTGAAGTTGAAAACAATACTAGTGAAGTCGTTTCGATTTTTTTTAATTTGCAAAAAAATGCCCCGAGAAACAAAATTTCAAAGCGACAGTTTTTTAGAAGAAAATTCGAAGAACATGCTAATGCTAATTTATTTTGTTTCACCGGAGTCAGTTTTTCTGAAATTCGGGGATACCCCTCCATTTTAACGCTAAAAATCATATAAATCGCTGATTGCTTGATTTAAACTCGAAATATTTTGGCTAATTTTGTCAATAAACGTCTTTTAAACTTATTCTAAAAAAAAAATATTGAATCAAGACATACGTTCCAATTGGTTTTATCATATATTTGAATAACTTAAATTTTTCGATCTTTCAAGCAACACCTTTAGGGAAATTAACATGAGACGTGCAACACCTTCTTTGGTGTTACAACTGAAAGGCGAAGGTAACGAACAGTGTTCAATCTCTTAACTCCTATATAAAGCAATACAAAATAGAGTTGTGCAAACACGGACCCCTGGATGTACCAGACGTGGAATCAGGTGCTTAGGAGTAAGTATCCCCTGTCGACATCCGCCGTGAGCCCTATATCTTGATCAGGTGAACCGAGTTATCCGTAGTCAAAATCAGTGTGCCAAGAACGGCCTAACAATCGGTATGAAACACGTCAGACAGCATTTGACCGTTTGACTGAAATTAATTTGTAATAAACATGAAAATACACTCTACCTGTTATACAATATAACAATGCATTGTCAGTGTATTGCTTCTCAGTAGTTGTGACTCACCCAAAATGATATTTCAAATATCAAACTATTTTGGAAGTGGTTTTATATCTATGTAAAATTTTAATAGGTTGCCTGGGATCGTTTGGACCACAATGCAGTAAGAAATGTTTGCCTGGATTTTATGGATTCGGCTGTAAAATGAAATGTACATGTGGTGTGTGTGATAGATTTAACGGATCGTGTTTGGAAGGTAAGTTATACGATGATTGATCGTACAATAAGTTCGTGGCACAAATAAAGTTTATATTCCATGCATTCAAACTGATTACTTTTTTTTTGTTAACCCTTTAACGCCCAGTGACGCCTTTTATGTGCCGACTTGATTAAATTGGGGGCGTTTTGTTAATAATTGGAATACAATGAAACAAATCATATTTTCTAAAAGTAGAGTAAAAACTAAACAATTTTTCTACTCAAAGTTTTTCTGTGCGATGTTGGGAACTAGTCGAAAACATGCATTCAAAATCGCACATCGTTACCGGAAAGTAGGAAATTTAAGCCGAAATGACAAAAATTGTTTTATATTCTGTTAGTAAAATCTTTTCTAAAAAACAAAATATTTAAAAACGTATATCATATTCGGAAAGGTTGAAACATTTGCTTCTTTTTTTCTTACGGTCATATTTAGGTACAGGCAAGTATCATAGACCTATTTCTTCATGAAAGTAATGCATTTTATAAGTTTCTCGTCGGAATAGCCTCTTCTTCTACGTTTGTCGTCATTATAATCGTGATACTTGTGCTGTGTGTGATCAAACGGTAAGTAAATGTTTTAAGAAAGAATAATACTAATGATTCCGTGGAGGATTTTTATCTTTTAAATTTTCAAAAATGACTTTGTTAAGACCGCTTTTTACAGGTGTCGGGGCAGCAGATTATCCAGTGCCAATATTCAAAGAACAGAAATGAAATCGAGCGGAACCACTTACCATGTTTATGAAACAGCATATCAAGAGAGATATGTCTGATAAGAAAATACGTAGTTATGCAATACCCTTAGTCTACCTTGAACAACCTTTAAGTTAGTTTTCTAACAATCATAACAATGCATAAAAGGAAACCCATGGACCTAAACAGTCACCTGTGTATTATACAACACATATTTACATTGGTGACCGGAGTATTATACAACAACAAGAGTACTGCAAACGGTACATAATACGCCTGTGAAAATGCTTACATACAGTGTTTTTCTTAAGCCATAATTTGTAGAACTTTGCTTCAGGTAGTACCAGCCATCATCAGGCTGTGGCATACTTTTGTTGAATTGTATGAATAAAGGGTCTTAGCTTAAAACTGTGCAAAGAGGTAAATAGACATTAAACCAAGAGTTCTGTGTGTAAAATATATCCCCAAATTTGACCAAGTTCAACAACCGGTAAATATTTAAAACATTTAAGAAACTTTTTAAATTAAAAAGTGTTGAGAATCAAAATCCTTGCACTATGCACATCTTCAAGTTATTAACAAAGACCCTGACTTCTAAATGTGAAAGGAGTTAAAAGGACAAGTCATATCCTTTATTTAATACATATCATCAAAACGGACTAAGTCCAACAACCTGTAATTTTCTCAAAAATTGAAGAAAATCAAAATTCTTGCCACATGCACATCTTCCATACCCATACAAGAACTCTGTAAAACAAGATAGTCCTCTCTTTAAAATTGTGAGAGGAGTTAACTGGACAAATTATGTACCTTCCATATAACAATTACATGTATCTTAAGATAAAGGAGTAAAACTCTGCAAGAGAGGTCGAAATGGATCAAAATTGCAACATTATCTAGAGTGATCCACAAAGAAGCTACATAGCAAGTTTCAGCTTGATATGTGACAAAAAAAAAGAAATTAGAAACAGAAAACTCAAAACGGACGGACGTACAGATATCGCTGTACCATAATAAGTCCCGACGTATAAAAACGTACATAGGTCACTTGAGTGTCATTTAACAAAATTTATATAAGTCACCTGAGTATCATATCACAACATTTTCCATATGCTTACTCCTCCTAGACACCTGATCCCACCTCCGGTGTGTCCAGGGTTTCGTGTTTGTCCAACTATCTGTTTTATATTGCTTAGAGGAATTGTGAATTTGATCACTGTTCGTTATCTTCACCTTTCATAAATCATGTGAATGTCATATAACAAAAACTGACATAAATCACCTGAGTGTCATACAACAAAAATTAACGTAAGTCACGTGCCATACAACAACATTTATATAAGCCACGTGACTATCATCTTTCAGGCACCTGAATTGACCTGATCCCATCTCTGGTATATACAGGGGTCAGTGTTTGTCCAACTTTCAATTTATATTGTTTATAGGAGTTATGAGATTGATCACTGTTCGTTATCTTCACCTTTCATACAACGAAAACTTACACAAAGATGCTGCGCATTCAAACTTATATAACATAATGTCTTTAGATTTTCTACTTGTCGTTCAATTTTCTGTTGTTTACACAATGAAATGATGTTCTGGGCATATATTCCCATCTTTCTTTCTTCGGGTATTCACTAAAAAGGTCAAGATAACGAACAGTGATCAATCTCATAACTTCTGAAAAGAATACACAATTAGTCTAGGAGAAGTAAACATCCCCTGTCGACTTTGATCAGGCAAATGGGATAATCCGTAGTTAAAATCAGTATGTAAAAAAGGCCTAGTAACAATTGTTATGACCCACGTCAGACAGCATTTGTCAAACTGATTGAAGAATTTTGAATAATTTAAATTCTGATAAATGTTTGCAGCTGAAAAATAATCAAAGTAAAATATATCAAATTTACATCACTAGTAAATGATAGAAGCAGAATGGTTTGCACTTGAAACTTCATGGAATTTATTCGCCATTGCATTTATTTTTAGGGCCCTATAGTAATCACATTGTCCGTCCGTCAACACTTTCTTTGTGACACGATAACTCAAGGAGTTTTTATTGTATAGTTTTCAAATTTTATAGTAAGAGGAAGACGCCTATAGATTTTGGGTTCATGTCATTTAGCCTGTGTGTCTGTTTGTCATTATCTTTGTTATTATGAACACGTTCGTTGTTACACGATAACTCAAACAGTTTTCATTGTACAGTTTTCAAATTTTGTACAGAAATAATTTACATTAAGAGGAAGACAACAATATAATTTGGGGTCATGTCACTTTGTATATATTAATGTGATTATTAAAAAAATGCTTGATGTCACATGTATATTGAATTAACACGTCATTCCCACTCAACAACTCTCGATCAGGATCGGAACACGAAATTAGATTTCTGATATCCGGTTGCAAAGTGGAACTGCATCATTGAATTATGTACTAACTGCACGTTACACCTTAGAGAAATGTTCTTTTTAATAAAAAAAAGTCACAAAACAGATACAAAAAGAGTGTACCTTATTCATTGCTGTTACCGAACTTTCGTCGGTGAAAATCTCGAAATGGCCTGTTTCACAGCGCTAGTTGACGGTAAGGTCCACATTTTCTGCGTAAGTATTTTGATATTTGCTTATATATTTTTATTTAGCGCAGACATGGTATGTTTCGGCTAGGAATAATGGAAACTGGCTCACCTATGTATGTAAATACATATTCTATTTTTAAAAATGTAGAACACTTCTATCAAATGTATTTGAAAACGCTTAGATCCTCGATGTCAGAATTTCCTTTTCCTAGACATCGATATGTCAAATTTATAATCCTTTTTTAATAGTATGTACCACATTGTGTACCAGTTATCCATTTTGAATCCCCTATAACAGTGGGATTTAGTTGCACTCTGTTGTGTTTGAGTGGATGCCAAACAGAAGTAATTTAAATTGCATCAGTCTCTCATAAATATGCTTCATGATTATTTTTTCACAAATTTGCATTCCAATGTATTAATTCTAACATATATACCAGCCCCAAATATTGCTATCTCAAATACAGATGTCACTTTCCTCTAATAGCCCTCAGAGGGCCCCTTGCTGACCGTGTCAGTTTTCCAATTTTTTATGCGTTTACAATGAAGATTTAATACAACATTACATACCATGAAAAAAAATCCCATTTAGCGTCAGTTGCACCCCCCCCCCCCGAGTTTTTCAATCTAAATAAATGAACACTCCCGAGGATTTTCAAAAGCCGGAAATTCGTGTCATTGCAGGAATTATTTTTTTCTGTCAGTGGTCATCGACAACGCAGACATTTTAAAAAAAAAATCGACAATAATACTCATCAAAAATTAAATGTGAAAGGATTGGGCTACTTCGGACCTTTTTAGGAGATGTTTAATGCCTTTCATATAGGGGGATTCTATCTGTCTCTTGGGAATAAGGTGATTTGGAGCTTTGTTTACAATATGTGTCCTATTTTCGAGTCATCTCTTGTTAGATATTTATATAGAGATTGAGAACAAAACGGATGAGAAGCCTCTGTGGGTATATACAAATCTGTTTCTGTTCTTAGTTTGCTCAACTATCTATTTTGTATTGCTTATAGGAGTTATGAGATTGATCACTGTTCGTTATTTTCACTTTTCATCATGGAACCAGGTCTTGCGTAATGACATCAGTTCAGGATCATAACACACGGTATCTGTAAGTTAAGTATAAGCCTCAAGGGTCCCTAGATTGTGCCCCGAAATAATTAATGATATCAATTTTTAATTGGAGACCGATTTTGACCACTCTATAATACAAAAAGCTCTGTCAGTGTACTGCTATGTCCCTGTTTTCTCTGGCGGAGGGCGGGGACAAGAATATTCTGTTTTATTATGGAATAAAACACAAATCTTGCGTAGTTCATAGCAAGCTTTACGTAAATTGCCACATTTTTTTTTTTATACTTTATTCTCGCCTATGAAAAGACAATGGGATCAAAATTATATTGCAGTAACTGAGCGTATTTGAAAATTTACAATGTATCATTTTTTCAATGAAAGGTGAAGACAACGAACAGTGATCAATCTCATAATTCCTATCAGCACAGGGGCTAAGCCCGTTTTGTGCCCGAACTCTGTGATACCATAAATATAGAAAGGGGTCTAACTCTGACACAGATAAAAAAAAACCCAACCACTCGCTTCAAATGCCTAAAAAATCTTAAACTACGTAAGCTATGCGTAATTTGTCGTTTTCCTTGCATAGATTAATGTTTTTACTACTTGCATGCCAAATTTCAAGTCACTTGGTTCTTAAAATAACAAAGATATACGTCATCGTTCTCTCGATTTCACTTGTTTATTTTTACTAAGACATTTACCGGTCCAGGTCACGGAGTCGTTTCTCGCCTATGACAGCAGCGAAATTCAGACTAGTATGGAAGATTTCGGACCTGTCAATTAAAATTTCACATCAATTATACGCTACTTACTTCCTCATATTTTAATATTTTTCCTCAGCGGCATCAACTGTTGACAAGATCTGCCATTTTAATGAATACACTAAATACCCGAAATGTCTAAAACTTTAAAGAGGGGGGTGGGGGTGGGGGTGGGGTGGGGTGGGGTGGGTGGGTAATAATAATCTAAATGAAATAGAATAAACAAAAACAAAAAATTAAAAAAGCAAAGAAATAATGTTCAATTTCCTTCTCTAAGTGCAATATCACAAGAATAATGTTTTGATCAGTTTTAAGGTATTTGAGATTTTAAGTCTATCGGGTATTTAGTGTATTCATTAAAATGGCAGATCTTGTCAACAGTTGATGCCGCTGAGGAAAAATAAGTCGTGTAACGTCTACACGAAGAACATTATTAAAATATGAGAAGTAAGTAGCGTATAATTGATGTGAAATTTTAATTGACAGGTCCGAAATCTTCCATACTAGTCTGAATTTCGCTGCTGTCATAGGCGAGAAACGACTCCGTGACCTGGACCGGTAAATGTCCTAGTAAAAATAAACAAGTGAAATCGAGAGAACGATGACGTATATCTTTGTTATTTTAAGAACCAGTGACTTGAAATTTGGCATTAAAACATTATTCTATGCAAGGAAAACGACAAATTACGCATAGCTTACCTAGTTTAAGATTTGTAGGCATTTAAAGCGAGTGGTTAGTTTTTTTTATCTGTGTCAGAGTTAGACCCCTTTCTATATTTATGGTATCACAGAGTTCGGGCCCAAAACGGGCTTAGCCCCTGTGCCTATAAGCAATACAAAGTAGAGAGTTGGGCAAACACGGACCCTTGGATATACCAGAGGTGGGATCAGGTTCCTAGGAGGAATAAGCATACATGTCGACCGGTCACAACCGCCGTGAGCCCGATATCTTGATCAGGTAAACGGAGTTCCTCGTAGTCAAAACCAGTGTGCCAAAAACAGCCTAACAATTATTAATTTTGTATTCCGTATAGGAGTTATGAGATTGGTCACTGTTCGTTATCTTCACCTTTTCGTCTTTAAGTTACATGTAGCTTTTCCAACTTTAGTCTTGGCATTTCCAACTTTAATCCGATAATTTCCAACTTAAATCTTAAAGCTGTATGACCCGATGTTCATGTATTATTTTTGTACATAATTACTTTAAAGCAGATTAATTACTTTATAAAGTTATTAACTTTCCCTTAAAGGCATAGGGTCTAAAATATTAGTGAAATTTTGCATGTTCCAAAAAGGTGGCGAAATTTAAGATTATAACTATAAAATCATTAATAGTTCTTCAGAATGTTTACGAACACATTTGATACGATAATAATTTAAAAATAATTCCCTGTTCTCATTTGCCTAAACTGGTACCCTGTTGACTTCGCATCTCTTATGTTTGTGTGTAGCCACCAATCAGTGGGGTACCAGTTTAATATATTGTCCTTCAGACAAAATGTTTATAAAGGGCTAAAACGTCAAAATGACTTCAATGGCCTACATTTTTCATAACGCTATGCGAGTTAGTTCCCCCTGATTACAGAGGGCGCGCAGCAAATTGCGGTCCTCAGTTGACGGTGTCATATAAGGAATAAATAGAAAATTTACAATTTTTGATTGCAATCAATTGCCAGTTAAGGAATTTTTCTAAGAATTAAGTGTAATGACTTAAAAATAGTATAACTGAACAAATTATTTTACTAATTACATTTATATGTGTCCCTTGTGTGGTTTTATAGCAAGTAATGTATAGTCATGATGTAATAAAGTATGTAAATATTACCTAGTCCTCGATTCCTTTAGATCAGAATCACGATGTCCTGAGTATATCATCATTTCATCATTATTAATTTTTATCAATATTTTCGACAACTAAAATACACACTCACTCACTCCCCCCTCCCCCCCCCCCTCCCAAACCCCATGCAATACGATATGCCTAAAACACATGTAAAACCAACGTATACATGTACATTATCAATTTATCGTTTCGCACTGAACAAAACTACTTGTTGCTAAATGTACACTAGGTGCCAATAAATAATGCATTTTAATTGTCTTGAATTGGTATCTCTAGTGTAACCTTTTAGTTAAATTTTTTTTTTTTTTGGCGTGTGATTCAATCTTTTGAAAGTTAGATTTTGTGTACATCAACTTACACCTCTTCTTGCACTTCAATTACTCAAATGAGCACAAAAACAATCATCAGGCTTGTAGCAACAATGGGCCTGCCTCCTCTTATTATTACATTATTTTTACGTGCAGATATAGATCTATATACTCGGATACCCCCCCCCCCCCTTTAAAAAAAAAAAAACAGCATTGTCGTGAATAATGGAGATGAAAATTTTAACCAATGAATGAAACTGAAAGATCAACCCTTACTGCCTTCCTTCTCGAGCTTTGGATTGTTTTTTTTTTTTAAATTTACTTGTCAAGAAATTTTAGGCATTATTGATCAAATCAACCCCCCCCCCCCCCCCTATAAACGATGCCACGTGCCTGTCATTGTATCACATGCTTTCATTGTGCTTTTAATTCTAGGTATCTGTTGTTTTTAAAACAGATTACTATTGAAATTCTCGGTATTAATTGCATAATTTGAACAGAAATAAACGTCAAATACATTTATAACACCTCCTCCCCCTTCATCAACCCTAGAATTTGACGAAGTGCATACTTTAAAAAGTTTTCTCCATAAAATCGAAGAAATTAAACCTTGTTTTTGTCATAGATATATTACAACCTGTTAAAACTTGGTATTACTATAGAATTTAGTAACGTAAGCTTTACTATACACTATTTTATGTGAGACTTAGGACCGCAATCGTAAGCGCGTCCCCAACTTCCGGTGTAAGGGGAGTAACTGCAAAAATGTAGGCCATTTAAAGCGCTGCAGCTATAGATAACTCATAATTAATACTACAAATTTGTTTTTTGGAGTTCTTCTTGCAAAATATTGTGATGTCTTTTTTTAGATAAAAGATAGACCCTATGCCTTTAATTACATGCTTGAAAACATTTGCATGTAAAAGAAAACAATGAGAATATTATTTAGAAAGAAAATATAGTGTGGTACATATATAAATCATCCCATTAATTATACAGTGTAAGACGTCTATAAATAGACCCACGCGCGTCAAGGGAATCCCAAGATGATGTATTAACTCATACGCAACTGTCTAGTTTTAAGACTGAAAGAGCGTAAAACAACGAATTACTAAGAGGTATTTCATATTTTTATTCCCATTAAACTTATGGCACGATACTGTTGTAACAAAATACACAGCTTTACACAGATAAGACTACCAATGATCTGAAAGTTTGAACTGGTCGCGTGACTGTCACTTGAAATGGCAGAGTGACGCGGTTGTTTGTAAATATCGATTTAAAATCAAATAATTTTGGTTAAAACAGGTGAAATAATGTATGACATGCCATACAGCCTCATAACCACATACGTGCGATGATTTAATAGCGTATTTACGAGATGGGGAAAAAAATTATAATTGTAATTCGGACCATACAGCTTTAAGACTTTAACTTTACGTTTGGCTTTTCCAACTTTTAAGTTGACTTTTCCAAGTTAAGTCTCTTTTCTTCCATTAAAGACGGAAAAGCCAATATTATTAGAGAAAAACAAGCTTTCTGAAAGTTTTGCATGGTGACACATAGTCCCCTACCCGTTGCAAAAATTACTGTACCACAACAATATTCACATCTCAGTATGTAGGTTATAGTAAAAGGGAAAATTGGGGAACCAGGATAGGAGTGGTTGGAAATTAACTGCTATTCAAGTAGAGACTAGACCGGGAAAAAAGACATTTATACATGTAATTAGGTTTAGGTCTTTAACTAAGTCAATAAACTGTGAAATATTGGTGATCATGAATAATTTAGCTACATTGTTGTATTACTATGCTAGAAGTTTTAATGAGTGTAGTACTCTTATCTACAGAAATAAGAAACTTGGATGTAAACTAACAATCCATGCTATTTTTCTAAGTCCAAGGGCCATAACTTAATGAAAAATCAACGGACCGAGACGAAATTCGAACTGTTCTGTAACTTGTTATGGCAAAGCAATGTACCAAATATCAAATAAATATCCGCAAGAACAGAGAAAAAGTGTGGAAAACTTAACTGACGGACAGACGGACGGAACGCAAACCTAAAGTCCCTTCGACTTCGTCGGTAGGGGACTAAAAATAGTGTGGCCCTTATACACTTCCGTAAGGTTCAACTCACCAGCTATCAAATATGTGCTTGAAAATAGATGATTTTGATTTTTGAAAAAAAAAAAACGTTTTCAAGGGTTCCTGTATTAAGAAACAGTTTTTCTCGATTTTATTATACCAATTCATCGGAAAAGTGAATATTCATTGTCACTTCCAATGCCATTCTTAACGTCACTAGAAGCAGTTCTAACTGTTGTCATTTTATCAATATAATACATGTATATCATATGTGCACTGTAATATATTTTAAATATTATAAATTGATTATAGATTACGTATTTTGATTTAATAATCTTTAGAAATAACGATCTAGTTTGTCAATAGGGGCTGTAAGTCTCGTTTCTCGTCACTTCCCGTGAAGCGTTTCCGGTGACAAACAAATACGAGTATAGAATTGGGCCAGCTACACGTCCGAAAAACCAACGCTTATGCATAAATCAGAGAACGCTGTGTACCACAACCATTTATTAATGTTCCTGTTTAACAAGTTGACGTATATTGTCAATGCAGTGGTTCAAGTGTCGATGGAGAACAACCATGTAACTGCAAGTATACCTTCATCTTCAACTTCATGAATGATTATTCGATAATTACGCAATTCATTTATACTTTTAATTCAACTTACTTCTCTTTTAATTCAAACAACTAGGCCTATTATTGTTAATAATTAGACATACAAATGTACAATGTAACTCAAGTAGATAATTTTGTGATGTGGCTAAATTTGAGGGCGGGGGGGGGGGGGGGGTGTTATGGTTATATTAATGCCCTTTACTTCACTAGTTTTTATCATTGTTTATGCAATTTGGAGAAATTAGTAATATTAAGATAACTTGATTATGTTTGTAAATATTTAGCAAGAAATTACAGGGAAGGGAGGTGGGGGGGGGGGTGCACTTCTTGTCTAAAGATATAAGGAGGCAAATGCCGGAGAGTAATTTCAGTGGTTGCTCTTTCCAATAATGTGGTAGAGAATTTGTAGAATTGTGTATCTTTTGTATAAGTGACGCCTATTTATTGTGGATTCTCTTTTTATAGGCTTCACTGTACATTATATATAAACTTTTTCTTACATTTAGAATTCGGGAAGAGTATTTTCTCCCTCAAGTCCAGCCATCCTTACTATCACCTGATACAGGGCCAGCTTTTGTGCAATATGAATTATTGTGTTTTGATTGTTTGAACTACAGTCGACTGCATGCAAATTATCCGGATCATAAAAGACTCTTAGTGGACAAAGAACATTGCGAAGCGATAGAACTTTATTGCTGCAACTTGATTATTTGGAGAACAGCTGACTGCAGAATTATCTGGGATCGTAAAGAACTCTGAATGGACACATACCATTAGCAGAATTATACTTTCAATACTTTCATTTCTGGATGGATTCAAAATCAACATGTATGATAACATATACTTAATAAAACAATTAATAACAATCAGTAGTGCATTTTTATTTATACTAAACTATTTGACACACACGTTTTATTTCATTCATAAAGGATTTGCAAAAAATAATAAATGAAGAAAATTATATCAAAATTAAAAACAACAACAACGAGTGCTTAATTCCAGACGTGGGTTTTGCAGGAACTCTGCTGTGGAGCACATGTTGATCCTGTATTCAAAGTTGAAAAATAAGTGATTGCACCATTCTGTGTTACACAAGTCACTGCTTTGATAGTAAGTCAGCACTTACAGGAACTGTATGTCATGGCGTGGGTATCACGGTGTCCGGGAATATTTCAGGAGATTGGTCTCAATGGCATCGATCCATCTAACCTAAATAAACAAGAGGCCCATGGGCCTAGAATCGCTCTTCTGATACATTGTAGAAGAGGCAAAAATTCTCACTAACCAAGATTCATCAATTAACAAAGTTTGATGATGTTAAGTCAAATAGTACCTGAAAATTTAAATGAAACTGTCCAAAAGTAGGTTACGGTGACCTACTTTTGGTTGACACACGGAGGACTCAAGATACATCAACTGACAAGTCAAATAGTATTCAAATATAGCTGTCAAATTCCAAAAGAAGGCCACAGTGACCTACTTTTTGGTCGACACACTCCAAAGACTCAAGATACATCAACTGACAAAGTTTGATATTTGAAGTCAAATAGTATCTGAAATATTCAGATATAAATTTCAAATTCCAAAAGTAGGTCACAGTGACATACCTTTTGGTCAACAAACTATGAAGACTCAAGATGCATCAACTGACAATTGATGATCCTAGCTTTCATAGTGTCCAAAATATGCATCTAAAATTGAAAATGTGAAATTTGAATGTCTGCAAAATTCAAAAAGTAGGTCACTGTGACCTACTTTTTTGAAAATATGTTTTGAGGCCTCTAGTCGCATCAATTTACAAGGTTTGATGATTCTAAACCTCTCAGTATCTGAAATAACAACCTAAAATGTATTCATAAATGATTAGCCATACAATTCAGAGAGTAGGTCATGGTGAAATACTTTTCACATGATGCAGTTCAAGGTCCCATGATCCATCAACTGACAACTTTTGATGATCAAAGGCTCAAAAGTGTCCAAGATATGCATAAAAATCCATTTAATAATAATTACCTGCGAAATTCAAAAAGTAGGTCACCATGACCTACTTTTGAGACATGGTGTTAAGTCCTAAGATGCATCAACTGACAAAATTTGATGATCCTAGTCCTTATATTAAGCAAAATATCAAAGTTTTAACAAAACAAAATTTAAGGTCAACTTTGAAGTGACCTTGAGACCACACCCTTTACCCCAGGATGATGCCTTGAACAATTTTTATATCTACAACCTATCCTCATCCTTATGTATAAGTTTGGTGATAATTTGCCCTGTGGTTCTTGAGAATATTTTTTAGCAACCATTACTTTTGTTTGCATTTTCCTAATTATCTCCCCTTCTTAAAAGGTCACAACCCTAGTTTTAGTACAAATGAAAGCCCTTGGGCCAAGGATACCCTGTGACAAATTTAACAAAAATTGGCCAAGGGGTTCTTGAGATAAAGCCCTTTTCCCAAAAAGTTGACGCACACCGCACGCCAGACACATGACCATATGATTAGCTCTTTGAGCCTTCGGTTCAAAAGAGCTAAAAATTGGAATAAAAATCATTTTCATGCAATACGTTTCTCTTTATCTCAAGGAAGTTATTGTAAGTCTTAAATCAAAGCCACATTCTTGAATTTAGTATAAACTAATATTTTTCTATACACAAAACTGTGTTTATACAATTTGAAACTGGTTTAGGGAGAGAGGATAGAAAAATTCAATGCGGATGGAGAAGGTTTGTTTTTAAAATAATAATAAATATTCCCAGTAAACAATCAATAGAGTTGTACGAACCTTAAAGCTGTATAGTCCGAATTCAATATTTTTTTTTCCATCTCGTAAAAACGCTATTAAATCATTGCACGTGTGCAGTTATGAGACTGTACGACATATCATAAATTATTTCAACTGTTTTAACCCAAATAATTTGATTTTAAATCGATGTTTACAAATAACCAAGTCACTCTGCCATTTCAAGTGACAGTCACGTGACCAGTTCAAACTTTCAGATCATGTCTTATCTGTGTATTTTGTTATATAAACAGTGCCGTACCATAAGTTTAATAGAAATAAAAATATCAAATACCTCTTAGTATTTTTTTGTTTTACGCTCTTTCAGCCTTAAAACTAGACAGTTGCGTATGAGTTAATACATCATGTTGGGATTCCCCTGACGCGCGTGGGTCTATTTATAGACGTCTGTTATGGGATGATTTATATATGTAGCCACTATATTTACTTTCTAAATAATATTCGCACTGTTTTCTTTTACATGCAGATGTTTTCAAGCATGTAATTAAGGAAAAGTTAATAACTTTATAAAGTAATTAATCTGCTTTAAAGTAATTATGTACAAAAATAATACATGAACATCGGGTCATACAGCTTTAAAACATAACGTATTACATGTATGTTATCAAATTATCCCCCACCCCTTTCCACCAAGTACCAACCGAATCTCAATGAATCCACTTTCTAAAATCAATATATTGCTTTATAATATAAATACTATCACTTCTTTTTGAAAATTGTGTAAATATTACATTTATCAAGGTTTAGCTGCAATAATGTAGCCCTCTCCGAGTTTACTAATCTGACTCCCCCCACCTTTTTTTTTTTTAAAGGAGAGGGATATATTATTGCAGCCTAATGAAGATCATGCACGCATGACGCCGATAAGAAATCAGTGATGAAGTTTTGTTGTATATGTCATTGAAAGAGTACTGTTTAGTAGTGCTACAGCTGCTGTGTCTAGGAATGTTTTTTTGTTGTAAAAATTCTCCCTATAGATCGTAAAATCATGCTCCCTCCCCCTATAAACATTTCATTTATACAATTTCATGTGTGACTGCATGTGACGTATAACTGTGTATGTTTTGATTTGTGGATTGTAAATAAATACATGTAAATCTATTTATATCTACTTAAGCGTATATGTAACTAAAGACTGATGATCAGTATGAAGGTCCTAGATGTGGTAACAAACAAAACCAAGATATTTATATTTATCTAATGGAAATCAAATTTACTACCGGTATTAGAATGCATTTATACTGACATGCGCAACTTTCCCCATAACGTCCAATTCTTTGCATCGCCCAAAACAACGATAAAAACTGCAGGATATTTCCAACTGGTATGATTTCATGCAAACCGTAAAGGTATGTTTGTCACCAGAAATACTCAAATCTCGCGTCATCTCGTTTGCGAGTTTACAGCCCCTATACAACCTATCATTGGGTCAAATGTTGTCTGATGTGTTTCATACCTTTTGTTAGGCCGTTCTTGGCAAACTGATTTTGACTACGGATAACTCTGTTTATCTGATCAGGATATAGGGCTCACGGTGGGTGTGACCGGTCGACAGGGGATGTTTACTCCTCCTAGGCACCTGATCCCATCTCTGGTGTGTCCATGGGTCCGTGTTTGCCCAACTATCTATTTTGTATTGCTCATAGGAGTTATGAGATTGATCACTGTTGGTTATCTTCACCTTTCATTTAGAATATTCATACATGTACATTCACGTATGCAATCTGCATGCGGCAACAAACATGTTCCCATTTAATTAAGTACAGAATGTACTTCAGGGTTTTAAGGAAGCAAATGAAAACCAATAACACGACAAATCAAAATCCTGGTTCAGTTGTGGAATAGACACAAAATGGTTGATGCTATTTTTGTTATTATGGTATTCCATGTTCTCATTTCCGAAGTAATACTAACCGAAAACCCCAGGAACGGAACTTGTGGCACGTCAGAGTAAGACACTTTTTGTTTGCACACATACAGAATAACAGACTGCTCAATTCAGAATGAAAACATCCAAATCTAAATTTCTAATCGAAAATTGTTTTTTTCTCTCTTTAGAGACAGATTCAAATGCTGCACGGATTATAAAAGAAATGGCAGTAGATGTGTTCGTAAGCATGCAATATTTTATTATGCATAATTATATTTACATAATGATATAAATAGTACGAAAGATACATGTACACAAAGTGGACCATCCACTCAACAGGGAAAATGTGGGTTTTCATGTATGACCGCAGAACTAAATTCTGCTAGCAGAAAATATTAAATCAAAATACCTTTCTTCTTAAACACGTGCCATAAAGTGTTACCTAAATTTTCGCTTCTTCTAATTTGTAGCAGTAAGCCAAGGCTAAAACAAACATTTTACAATTTTCTACACAATAGGGTCTACATAGAACGGTATAAGTACAGTGGCGTAGCTTCCATTGAGGCAACCGAGGCAGCTGCCTCGGTAAAAAAAACCAACACCTTTTACGTTGTTAAAATGTCGATAGCTTCTGGGGGCGAAGCCTCGGTAATATTCGAACCCAAGCTACGCCTATGAAATATATATTTTCACGGTATGTATTTTACGTAATATATCTATTGATAACGTTTTCGTCAGCCAGGCCAGGGGAGGTTACTGTTGACAATACAGGGGGGGGGGGGGTGTTACAGGTTTTCTATGGTTCACGATAAAAGAGAACAGGTGTAGCATATTCTACCGCAAACATCTTTAGATTTACTGCAGGTTGTTTTCTCGTTTTCCAATTTGCAGTTCGTTCGTAATTTACACCGTTTGGATTTTGCTGCATCAATACACGTATCAACACTTCGCGCAAGTTACGCCCCTTGTCCGCCATTTCCCGGTTAAAATCGTATATCCCTACGTTGGCCTTTGTAATTTTCTTATCTGTAGCTTTGACATCTGTTATTTTTCCATCAATTACAGTCAACTACAACAATTCCCTAGATTGGAGCAACCCATTAACTTGTATGAAAACTTAATAATTAGCTAAAATTCAAAGTAACAACGTCTTGCATTTGGTAAGGTAAGGAGGGAAAACTTGGGGTTTTCACCGATTTACCTTTGGCTCACCCCGCACAGGAACGTAACTCGTGGCGAAGTGTTGATATGTGTATTCCACATTTTGGTTCTTTATCCATAAATGAAAGTACAGAAAAATAAACAACGGTACGTGTCAAATTAAAATCAGAAGTACGGTATTGGGTTTATTGATATTGCAAATCTGATCGTTTCCAGCATGTATAGGATCATTCGGACCTGGGTGCACTAAAATATGTCCTCCTGGGTACTATGGATTTGGGTGTAAGACGAAATGTGAATGCGAGCAGTGTGACAAACTAAATGGATCGTGCGTAGGTAAGGCTATTGATTGATTGAATATTGCCTAACGTCCCTCTCGGGAATATTGCACTCATGTGGATACATCACCATTGCCGGTGAAGGGCTGCAAAATTTAGGCCTATGCTCGGTGCTTATGGCCTTTGAGCAGGGAGAGATCCTAATCGTGCCATGGGACCTCGATTTTTGCGGTCTCATCCGAAGGACCTCCCCATTTAGTCGCCTTCTACAAGCAAGGAGTACTGACCTATTCTAATCCAGATCCCCACGGGACTAGGTAAGGCTACATCCGTGTAAAATAAGAATAGCAATGTGAACAATTAATACTATTGTCATCATTGTTTTGACGTCAACTCTTAGCTCATTGTATATATTTATCAATCACACTGGATAGAAAACTGTAGAGGTAATAAAAAAATGTCAACTTAGTGTGTTTCAAAATGAATACAAAACACTCGAGGTTGATATCAAACAAATGATGACTATTTTGAAGTTACACAGTGGTCGCGGGTAGCTCAGTGGTAGAGCGTTCACTTCGTACATGTGACCAGGAGGTCGTGAGTTCGATTGATTGATTGTATCTTCCTTACCTTCTCACTCGAGAATTTTTCACTTATATGGAGACGTCATCAAGACCGGTGAAGGGCTTCAAATTTAGGCCTATGCTCGGCGCTTACGGCTATTGAGCAGTGAAGGTTCTTTAGCGTGTCACACCTACTGTGACACGGGTCATCCGTTTTTAAGGTCATCTCCGAGGACCCGTGACATTCACACCTGATGCCGAGCGTTTGGCGATGGAACTGTCACTACCGTCGTGAGTTCGAGCACTGCTCTTACCATGGTGAAAAGTGATTGCTCCTTCACCAAACGCTCGGCTTGATCAACAATAGCTTGAAGCTGGACTAAGTTGGCCTCACTATCGATCTGTTAAAGCTATCACCATGGTAGCTGCAGAACTGTTACGGAAGCTGTCTGAGAAAATGTTGGGACAAATCAGAGAGCTACAGATCCACCTCCGATTTACGGCACAGAAAACTGCGCATGGTTGAGGCCTTATACATGTACATATCGTTGTATTTGTCCATCACTGTCTCATAAATTTGATATTAAAAATACTCCTATTATATTTTCTCACTATACCTGTGTCCAAACATACCTTTAAATACTAATTAAAGCCCATGCGACCCGAAAATTCACAGCTTCAAGTATTTCCTTTGTTGACGTAGCCACACTAGGTAGCCAATCGATTTGAACCCCGTTCCTATTTGTATCTATTCGTAATATTTGATACGAATTATGTCTTTGGTGATCAGGTCTTCCAACAGTCTGTTGGAATTCCCATGGGCACGAATTGTGCTCCTTTGTTAGCTGACCTGTTTTTATATTCATATGAAGCAGAATTTATTCAAAAACTTCTACGTGAGAAGAAAAAATCTCTCGCTGTGACCTTCAATTCGACTTTTAGATATATCGATGACGTTTTGTCTATTAACAATGATAGCTTTCATTCATATGTCGATTTGATATATCCCTGTGAGCTCGAAATAAAGGACACCACAGAGTCGTCCACTTCTGCTTCATACTTAGATATCTTATTGAAAGTAGACATTAACGGCAAACTGACAACTCAACTGTATGACAAACGGGGTGATTTCAGCTTCTCCATCGTCAACTTTCCACATTTATGTAGCAATATTCCATTACCACCTCATATGGTGTTTATATATCTCAACTGATTCGATATGCAAGAGCTTGTTCTGCGTATAGTCAGTTTTTAAATCGAGGTAAGCTACTGACAAACAAGTTGATGATACAGGGATTTCAACAGTATCGATTGAAGTCAGCATTTCGCAAATTATGTGGTCGTTATAACGATCTAGTTCGTCAGTACAACCTCGCATTGGGTCAAATGCTGTCTGACGTGTTTCATACCGATTGTTAAGCCGTTCTTGGCACACTGATTTTGACTGGGGATAACTCCGTTTACCTCATCAGAATGTGGGGCTCACGGCGGGTGTGCCCGTCGACAGGGGGTGCTTGCTCCTCCTGGGCACCTGGCCCCGCCTCTGGTGTGTCCAGGGGTCCGTGTTTGCCCGGCTATCTATTTTGTATTGCTTGTGGGAGTTGTGAGATTGGTCACTGTTCGTTATCTTCACCTTGCATGTATTCCATCTCCATTTATTACCAACACGAGTAATAAATAGAAATGAAAAGATACATACTTTTCTAAACGTAAAATAAGCTCTCCAGTATTGAAAATGCTACAATAGCCTAGCTTGGTCTCTATAACAAGATTGATTGATTGTATATTGTTTAACGACCCTCTCGAGAATCCTTCACTCACATGGAGACGTCACCATTGCCGGTAAAGGGCTGCAAAATTTAGGCCTATGCTCGGCGCTTATAACCTTTGAGCAGGGAGGGATCTTTATCGTGCCACACCTGCTGTGACACGGGATCTCGGTTTTTGCGGTCTCATCCGAACGACCATCCCATTTAGTCGCATCCTACGACAAGCAAGGGGTACTGAGGACCTATTCTAACCCGGATCCCCACGGGATTCTATAACAAGAGTGGCGGGGATGGGGACCAAACTAATGAAAGCTGAGAGTTTAGTTCAATATTCAATCCTATTTGAATAATAAGTATTTAACCCAAATGGGATGATTTCACCAAAAATATTAATGGGGATATCATTATTTAAAAAATACTATGAGTATGGAAATGAACCGGATTCGTGTAACATGGCTACGTCAACAAACGAAATCATTTGAAGCTGCGAGGTTTCGTGTAGCAAGGGGTTTCGAACAATGAATATTTGAAGGTACGTCTGGACACAAGTACAGTAGGAAACGAAGTTCGAATTTTTTAGATATCAAATTTATGTGACGGCGATACAAGAATGCAACGAAATAAGGCCTTAACTGTGCGAATTTTTCCTGTGCCGTAAATCGAAGGTATTTATAGGGGGTGGATCTGTACTATAAGTAGATCTCTGATCTGTCCCAATACTTTCTCAGAGATCTACAGTTCTGCAGCTAATACCACGGTGACTACGTTATACGCTTTCGGTGCGATCTCGATTGTCGCAGTGCAATCTCACGACATCACTCATATCGCAACGACCAATCAACATGAGTGATAAATGGACACTACAAATTTTGAAAAAGAATAGGATATACATTGGGCTAGTTGTATTCGGCGCGCCCGCGCGTCACAATACGGGACTTTCGAGGTACGGATCCACTCTGACTTTCATCGCGCGTTGAACGTAATTTGTAAGGCATGTCACTTCCGGATTACAATAACAACTAAGTAAACAAGCATGGCATACTTCATTTACTATCAAATTCCTGCATTTAAATGCTATCTTTGAAAGTAAGGAATCACTACAACCATTTTATAGGAAAATGCATTTGATTAAATTAAATTAATATGTGAGTTGGCGAGGGAAATAAATATAGGGAATATCTTGAGGATGTCGGTAAAACTTCACGCCTTGCATCCAATGATACGCGTCTAAATACGCCTTTTTTCTTCCATCTAACTTACTTCCAGGTACTAAGCACCAATAGTGACTTGGATTGTCATCGTAGGACAGCGCTTAGCTCTTTGTGGGCTGTCCGCTAGCGAAACACCATTCATAACAATGTCAACTTTGCCCTACAATTGGTTATTATCACGTGACCGTGGTGTATAAACGTCAAATATAACCAGTCGTTCCGGCACATCCCGAACGTTCCGTATTGTTCTGAAGAACGTTTATCGCTTATTTCTAATCGTACGTTTCGGGCTCGATATTTCACCAGAAGTCGCACGTGGTGAGGCCACAAAAGGAGTAGTTTTAATATATACACAGGCACTTGAGGCAACCTTCTACACACCTTTTTACTTATGCATTATAAATATACTTTGAATACATGTATCATCTAAAAATGTATTAAATCACGTTTGCAACGATTGTAAGAAGAAATATCACTGATAACAAGATTTTTACTAAATAATAGGTAACATATTTTGATAATATTTAATGTATATTTACAAAACATAAGTATAAAAAGAAAATAAATGTGTTGACCCCAGACTAGAAAATAATAAGACGGTGGTGGGGTGCATAATCCATGCCCGAAGGCCTGTGGTTTAACATGGATTTGTTCTAAAGAACTGTACGTCAATGTATTAATTAAATCCATTATCATATATAATGCAAATAATGGCCAGTTTATCTGAAAGTTTATCACTCTCTTCCGAATATATCAAGTACCAGTCTTATATGCGCGGTTTCTGTTTAATATAGCATTTGGAGAAATTGTGTTGATGGAGCGGGGGGTGGGGGTGACTCTGGCTTCTAATGAGCCCAGGCGAGGTAAATATATTGAAAAATGTTATATTAGTAATTTGAGTAGGAATTACGTACACAATAATTGATAAACGTCTGATGGCTGATTAATATATGAACACTGGCGAGGGACTTTTATTCATTTAGTAAATAATTATTTGTCATAAAAGGGAAACTACTGTGTTGTATCCTAGTACCTAAAATTGTAAATGGTGTGATCGGTCAACAGGGGATGCTTACTTATCCCACCTCTGGTATACCCAGGGGTTCGTGTTTGCCCAACTCTCTATTTTGTATTCACCGTGTCAAACCGTCACTTTGGGGAAGTCGCAAAAAAGAACGAGGAGTCGCTTTTAACGTCAGAGGGAGTCAATTTTCTTCGCTTCGAAATTCGTCGAAAGGTAGGTCACGGCTTTTTGTTGCATTTATAACTAGTATTTGCACAAATGCTATATTGCACGGAACAATACGATAAATAAGCTACGTGTACATCGGAAGTTAGCAAGACTTAACCATCTGGTATGCTCAAACATATACAACATTAATGATATATATGAATGGGGTACTCAGTACCCCTTTCTTGTCGTAAGAGGCGACTAAATGAGGCGGTCCTTCAGACATATGGAGAAAGTCTAACCACTTTATTCATTAGCTTGATATCAGGTGATCTTAAAGTTATGAATATTCATTAAGCGCAAAAATTCATCAGAAGTTATTGTACCGCGTACATTTAAAGGACACATTCTCGTGTTTTCAAAGTATACAGAATTATATGCATTTTGTCTTCCTTATGCTTATAGAAATTAAGGTAGGTCCCTAGTCCTGGACCTACTTGTGATTTCTCAAAAATTTGAGTTTAAATACTTAGATTGTTCATATGAGGGTATGATAAAAACAAACAATGGGGGGTTGTCAGTATAATGAGTAAATTATGGTATTTTTATTACGTGTACCCCCATTTGTCAAACAGCAATATCAGAATTCATTGAAGAAGTCCTAGAATATGTCCATAAAATTTTGTTTGAGGTATGATGCTGCAATTTTTTTCCTCAAATATGAAATAAATATGTTTAACTAAATAATTAAAAGTGAAATTTTAACACAGTTTCATGTTTTTTAATAATGGTGGTACAAAATTGAACTCAATACAGGCCCTCGGCGGTCAAAAATACGGCACTGCAACACCACTAATATGAATATTTTAAAAATTTGACTTGTGATTTTTCATTCAAACTCACATATTATGTTCATATATGAATGGTTGTTAAAATACATTAAAATACAGTCTGTTGGAATTCCCATGGGCACGAATTGTGCTCCTTTGTTAGCTGACCTGTTTTTATATTCATAAACTTCTACGTGAGAAGAAAAAATCTCTCGCTGTGACCTTCAATTCGACTTTTAGATATATCGATGACGTTTTGTCTATTAACAATGATAGCTTTCATTCATATGTCGATTTGATATATCCATATGAGCTGGAAATAAAGGACACCACAGAGTCGTTCACTTCTGCTTCATACTTAGATATTTTATTGAAAGTAGACATTAACGGCAAACTAACAACTCAACTGTATGACAAACGGGATGATTTCAGCTTCTCCATCGTCAACTTCCCACATTTATGTAGCAATATTCCATTATCACCTGCATATGGTGTTTATATATCTCAACTGATTCGATATGCAAGAGCTTGTTCTGCGTATAGTCAGTTTTTAAATCGAGGTAAGCTACTGACAAACAAGTTGATGATACAGGGATTTCAACAGTCTCGATTGAAGTCAGCATTTCGCAAATTCTATAGTCGTTATAACGATCTAGTTCGTCAATACAACCTCGCATTGGGTCAAATGCTGTCTGACGTGTTTCATACCGATTGTTAAGCCGTTCTTGGCACACTGATTTTGACTGGGGATAACTCCGTTTACCTCATCAGGATATGGGGCTCACGGCGGGTGTGGCCGGTCAACAGGGGATGCTTACTCCTCCTGGGCACCTGATCCCACCTCTGGTGTGCATGGTCCGTGTTTGCCCAACTATCTATTTTGTATTGCTTGTAGGAGTTATGAGATTGATCACTGTTCGTTATCTTCACCTTGCATTTAAAAAATCTGCCCTTTCTCAGCATCTCAATTTATATTTACATTTTTTGGCCAAAATAGCCATTTTGAAGATGATTTTCACATAATAGAAGATAACAAATATATAACAAGATAACAAATATAGCAAGTGCAGAATTGTTTCATTTAATTCCACAAGTGCATTATCGCATATCATGATATTTTTTTTTAATTTACAGATAATTTTAACATGTAATACCCCTGTATATCAATTAAACAAATATGTACCTCTGGTTTTATGTGTGAATTAGATGACAAAAAATGGAAAGAAGATTGGAGCTATAGTCTACTCAAATATAAGTGATTGAGTGTTATTGTATTCATTTTACTAAATTAAAAAACACCCAGGTAAATGTAAAAATACGTTTGATAATAATAGTACGTGAACCAATACCAGAGTTCGATCCGGACATGACGTCACGCTACTAGACCCCTACTTTAATTGTAATAGTTCGTTCGCTGAAGTATTGTGATAATTAGCCACAATACGGACTTAAATCTAAGCCCCGATTTCAAAAAGCCTAGTTAATTAGATAGGTAGTCACGTGGTACAGTGACATCATATGCGACCTTCGTCGATCAATTTGTTGTAAAAGTAGTGTTAGAAATTTTTAAAAACTTGGGTTTTAGGGGCCTAATTTATTTACCATGGATCATAACATTTATTTCGATGTTGACAAATTTCCCGAGTCTTATATCATTTAGCTATCAGTGCATACAAATAGCGACCCAAATGTAGCGAGACAAGCGAGTATGAAATCTGCATAAATTTGCGAGTAAATAATGTGTACATGGGATCACTATCTAAACACTATTTGGTAATGCCATTTCTGTAAACAAATGTAATTAGCGTTGTTGCTTTTCTAAAATAAACAGTGCAATTATTATTAAATTTATTTTTTGAGAAGTTAGATAGGCCTAAATTATGATACGATTATGTATCATTGACAACTAGGCCTACTGTCACGGGTGCATTTCGAAAAGAAAATAATAATAATAATAATCAAACTTATTGTGAAAATCACAATACTTTAAAATTATATTATTGAAGCAATTTTATTAATCATTATATTTTGTTATCTACACGTTGTTACTTAGGAAGTGGGAGCGCGGCGTTCTGTTGTTGTGAACACGTACGCGTTCCTTTAAAAAAAAAAAATGAAAACATTATTATATTCAATTCAAAGTTGTGAAATATCATATTTTATTATTTATAATTGAAAGTTCAATTATCTTTTATCTTTAAATTTCTTTTTTAAAACTACCAGTTGGTAGACATTGCTAGCGAAGTTCTGCCTATATGTTGTTACAAGGTGAAGGTCAGTTGGTGCGAGTGTGTATTGAATTTGAGAGCAGAACGGAAAGCATATGCCGTATAGACTATGTAACAGTGCGTAGCTTCGATAGAACCATTTTCTCGCAGTTTATCTACGTCTTTGTCCAAGTGCTTGTTTAAAAAAGTACAGGGACAAATTCTACTGGTTTTTTAAGGCAAAGTTGTTGTGCCGACAAAAATATTCACGGCTTGTCCTGGCATACCTTCCTTCGAAAATTGAAAAATAAACAGTCTTAATCCTTTCTACTGACAGCATGTACATCCTTAAACGTCACAAAACACATTGATGCAGTGTTATTTACAAGCCATTAATGTGATAATTGTTTGTTTGTCAATTAAATCTAATCTGTTTATGAAATGGCTAACAACTGTTTTCAAATCTTCTCGCTCGAAGTCGCATATGATGTCACAGATAATGGCGCGTAAAATATCGAAGAAAATATGCATATCGCAAGATTTGAATTTCATCGCTTTCAAACACAGGCACTTGTTTCTGTAAATGACTTATGACCTCTGTATACTAATAACAACACAAGGTACCTAGCTTCAAATAGGTGACACAGAATGGCACCCCCTGAGAATGTCAGCATGTTGAGCCTCCAGGGAATATGCGATGCAAATGTATTTACTACCGTTGTATTGTACAATCATTCAACTTAAAAACCATGTATGACATGACTGCATTCATTGCCTCTTATCGCCGAAAACTGCAACAAAAAATAGATTTTCCATTTTATACCACGAAGTGCTATGTACTGATACCACGCAGAATACGTGGGCGATTTTGACTGGCTAGCACGCTCTTCTAAAATTACATTTGGAATTCTTTAAAGTTATTTATAGAAAGATAGAGCACCATAGATGAATTAAAAATAACAGGCAAAAGGATGATTTTAATGGTGACCATTAATCACAATTGATCTTATTTCATATAATTTAGTTACTAACATCAGGGGGGAAATGCTACAAAAAATAAAGGGGACTCCATCCCCCCATATTTTTTCCCACAGACACCTGATAACTATATATACCCCCCCCCTTCTGATTTTTTTTGCGGTGACAATTCCTCCAAAATGTTTGGATTCCTTGTCTCTCTCAACTCAATTTCGATTGATGTAGTCGTTTCACGCTTTTCACAAGCTTTAGAGATTGTGGACTGGTATAATAGAATATACTTATTATAAACAGTATAAGGTAAGTATAAGGCTTACAAAAAAGCATGTTTACGATTACATAAATCGAAATTAGGGTGGAATAGACGGGAATCCACACATTTCGGAGAAATAATCGCCGCCCCAAAAAAATCAGAAGGGGGGGGGGGTGTCCATACTTCAGATGCCTGTGAATTTTTCCATATCGGCACAGATCCGTAATATTAGGGATGTGGGGGAGGGGGTTCGCCGGAGAAGTTGGAAGTTGCACATGGTTTGTTTAAATTTCCTGACAGACAATGATAAAAATATAATAGTCATGATAAAGATCTTCAGAACCTTAATTAGTGTGTGCATGGGTGGGGGGTGGGGGTGTTATAGTGTTCGTCATTGCTGTCTCAATTTTTCCCCTCAGGCTGGGAGGGGGGGGGGGTCATTCTTTGCTCCAGGGCTTCAATTCATAACTTTCAAGCTTACATGCATTGGTATCTTCTCATTCACTACTACATAGTACTATCAAAAATAGTGGAGGGGCCATTCTCGCAATATATCTTCATTTGCATGCATGAAAATAATATAATGTTCATTGTCAATTAAAAGGGTTGGCCAGACGCCTCCGAAAAACATTGATATGTGCCTGCAGCGTTCTTGGTACTTATGGTGGGTTTCATAAAACTTCAATCTAACAACAGGTACTTGTCACATCAATACATACCACAAAGTCAATAACACATCACTAAAAAACTTTCCTTGCTCTATTTTGCATACTTCCAAATAATCTTTTATCTGTATTTTCTCTGACTTTCCATAGATCTGCATGAAACATGCAATTGGCAGAAATATTTCTCATACTAGTTAACGAAGTTGTATTTACAGTAAATCATAATTTCATTATTATCTTCATCAGAAATGATTTCGACACGAAAATATTTTTAAATCTCCACTCGGGAAGTCTTAGTTTCTATCTTCTGATGACATGTAAAATCCCGAAACGTACGAACAGCTTTGGTTTTTTTGAGTAACTAAAAATAGCGTAGTGTCTTCAATTCAAAATTTTTATTTTGTTAACAAAGCAATATGTTCAAGATATTTTGGTATTAAACATCGTATCAATTTATTGTGATAATAAAACAATGAGACTTTATTTTTCAACACAACGAATATACAATTTTCATTTTGTGCGGTATCAGTACATAGCACTTCGTGGTATAAAACGGAAAATCCATGTTTTGTTGCAGTTTTCGGCGATAAGAGGCAATGAATGCAGTCATGTCATACATGGTTTTTAGGTTGAATGATTGTACAATACAACGGTAGTAAATACATTTGCATCGCATATTCCCTGGAAGATCAAAAGGCCGACATTCTCAGGGGGTGCCATTCTGTGTCATTTGAAGCTAGGTACCTTGTGTTGTTATTAGTATACAAAGGTCATAAGTCATTTACAGAAACAAGTGCCTGTGCTTTCAAACTCGAAAACTACGCAAACTGTTTCATTTAAAACACATGTAAAGTAGTTTTAGACATGAAATGTATTAATTTTGCTGAAAAAATTAAAAAGTTTAAAAACATGCGATGTGTCCTTTAATGGTAATTCGTGGTGTAAACATTAATTATAAAAAATTGGAAAAAAAATTGACATCACAAAATATGAACCACAAGAGGAGGTTAAAAACAAAACATACCTCCCGGCACGTATAAATCCACATAATATCACACGGAGAGGATCCTGTTCGGTAAGTTAATGTAACATAGCCCCCATCCCCACCAATTCAACAACATACACCATCAGGCGATCAGGAATTCTTTCTCAAGTATTTATGTTTATTTTAACTGCAGGTAAGAATACATATTCACAAATAAATGTTTCCTTTGTTTTGAAGATGCACCAAGTTTCAGTGAGGCATCATAATTACATAAATGTTGGTTTTCAGAAATCATTTAGAGCAATGCAAGATGTAACTGGCGGGTTTTTTCTTCTTTCAACTATCCAATTATGTACTAAACAACACCTATCGGTATAACTATAATATAATCCCCAAAATCTGAAGAAAAATTCAGCAAAATAAACAAGAGAATGTTGTTTGAGAGCATACCTACAATGAACGTTTCGTTTACAAGGACATGGAAACGAGGATCGCCGAACATAATCGGGTTGCTGAGGTCGAGGTTATATACAAAGACGGAAACTGACGTGAATAACTATACGTGTCATTAGTTTTAAAGCTGTATGGTCCGATTTACAATATTTTTTCCCCATCTCGTAAAAACGCTATTAAATCACCGCACGTATGTAGTTATGAGACTGTACGACATATCATAAATTATTTCACCTGTTTTAACCCAAATAATTTGATTTTAAATCGATGTTTACAAATAATCAAGTCACTCTGCCATTTCAAGTGACAGTCACGTGACCAGTTCAAACTTTCAGATCATCGGTGGTCTTATCTGTGTAAAGCTGTGTATTTTGTTATAACAGTACCGTACCATAAGTTTAATAGAAATAAAAATATCAAATACCTCTTAGTAATTCGTTGTTTTACGCTCTTTCGGCCTTAAAACTAGACAGATGCGTATGAGTTAATACATCATGTTGGGATTCTCCTGACGCGCGTGGGTCTATTTATAGACGTCTGTTATGGGATGATTTATATATGTAGCCACTATATTTACTTTCTAAATAATATTCGCACTGTTTTCTTTTACATGCAGATGTTTTCAAGCATGTAATTAAGGGAAAGTTAATAACTTTATAAAGTAATTAATCTGCTTTAAAGTAATTATGTACAAAAAATACATGGACATCGGGTCATACAGCTTTAAATTATTACATCGTTTCATGAATGACAAGAAGTACTTTTAAATGTAAGAAAGCAATGCTTACGCAAATGTACTACTCCGAAAAAAAACTTGAAAGTGAATTTTCATGTTAAGGTAGCTCATTACACTAAATTTTTATTTAATGGCTCGTTAATACATCTCTTATGAACTATGATACCAAAAAAGTGATACAAGCTCTCAAGTATTTTACATGAATTTTTGTGATTTATCCCGGAATGATAAAAAAGGTACGTTGTTTGCAAATAAAATACTGCAGAGTCCAAATTTCGCTGTGATTTGATGCATACTATGAATATCTAAGAAAACATGCCCAAACGAATTAGATAAACGTTCTAGTTTTTTAAATAAAAACATATTTATGAAAATTGAAAACGTTATTTGCTAGTATTTTTTAAATCTACGGATAAAATTTTAAAAAAAACATGTCAGTTAGAAAAAAGATATATTAGATAAATATATTTTAAAACGAAATTGAAATGAAATGGTCAAAATTCAGCAATATTACGATTTTTCTAATTTGAACCAAGCCCGATCGGAATTATAAAAAGGTAGTCATAGAGAACATTGTAATAAGAAAACCATTCTTTTGATGTAAAATGGTTTACAAATTAAATGAATTTATAAAGGAAACTAACTTCTTGATTGACAGTGCATACAATTAGCAACAATATGAATATTTTAGTAATTTATATCAATTTTGATCGGGATCGGTACTTTTGTCTCCAGTTTGATATATAGTGATTATATCTAAAATATGATAATTTCGTTTCAAATTCTTTTTATAATATATTTCTTCGATATATCTCTTTTCTAACTGACATGCTTTTTGAAGATTTATTTGTAGATCTAAAAAAAAAAAAAGAACGTTTATATCTGAGTATTTTACGCATGTTTTATTAAATATTCATATCATGCACCAAATCACAGCGAAATTTTGACTCGAGAATCTCTTATTTGCTAACCAAACACCTTTTTTATCATTCCAGGAAAAATCACAAAAAAATTATATAAAGTAATTGAGAGCTTGTATCACTTTCGGATGAGACCGCAAAAACCGAGGCCCCGTGTCACAGCAGGTGTGGCACGATAAAGATCCCTCCCTGCTCAAAGGCCATAAGCGCCGAGCATAGGCCTAAATTTTGTAGCTCTTCACCGGCAGTGGTGACGTCTCCATATGAGTGAAATATTCTCGAGAGGGACGTAAAACAATATTCAATCAATCAATCGATGGTGAAATCATACATCATAAGAGGTGTTTTAAGGAGCCAATAAATAAAATTTTAGTGTAATGAGCTACTTTAAATTGTTAGCTCTTCTGAGCCGAAGGCTCAAAGAGCTAATCATATGGCCATATGTCTGGCGTGCGCTGTGCGTCAACTTTTTGGAAAAGGGGCTATATCTCAAGAACCTCTTGGCCAATTTTTGTCAAATTTGTCACAGGGTATCCTTGGCCTAAGGGCTTTCATTTGTAATAAAACTAGGGTCGTGACCCTTTAATAAGGGGAGATAATTAGGAAAATGCAAACAAAAGTAGTGGTTGCTAAAAAATCTTCTTCTCAAGAACCACTGGACATATTATCACCAAACTTATGCATAAGAATGAGGATAGGTTGTAGATAAAGAATTGTTCAAGGCATCATCCTGGGGCAAAGGGTGTGGTCTCAAGGTCACTTCAAAGTTGACATTAAATTTTGTTTTGTTAAAACTTTGATATTTTGCTTAGTATAAGGGCTAGGATCATCAAATTTTGTCAGTTGATGCATCTTAGGACCTAATATCATGTTGTCTCAAAAGTAGGTCATTGTGACCTACCTTTTAAATTTCGCAGGTAATTATTATTAAATGGATTTTGATGCATATCTTGGACACTTTTGAGCCTATGATCATCAAAGGTTGTCAGTTGATGGATCATGGGACCTTGAACTGCGTCATGTGAAAAGTATGTCACCATGACCTACTTTTTGAATTTTATGGCTAATCATTTATGAATACATTTTAGGTTGTTATTTCAGATACCGAGAGGTTTATAATTTTGCAGACATTAAAATTTCACATTTTCAATTTTAGATGCATATTTTGGACACTATGAAAGCTAGGATCATCAAACTTTGTCAGTTGATGCACCTTGAGACTTCATAGTTTGTTGATCAAAAAGTAGGTCACCGTGACCTACTTTTGGAATTTGACGGCTATATTTTAATATTTCAGATACTATTTTACTTACAATTATCAAACTTTGTCAGTTGATGCATGTTGAGTCTTCAGAGTATGTTGACTAAAAAGTATGTCACCGTGACCTATTTTTGAATTTTGACGGCTATATTTGAATATTTCAGATACTATTTGACTTATAATCATCAAACTTTGTCAGTTGATAGATCTTGAGTCTTCAGAGTGTGTCGACCAAAAAGTAGGTCACTGTGACCTAATTTTGGAATTTGACGTTTATATCTGAATATTTCAGATACTATTTGACTTCAATTATCAAACTTTGTCAGTTGATGCATTTTGAGTCTTTGGAGTGTGGCAATCAAAAAGTAGGTCACTGTGGCCTTCTTTTGGAATTTGACGGCTATATTTGAATACTATTTGACTTGTCAGTTGATGCATCTTGAGTCTTCAGTGTTTCGATCAAAAGTAGGTCACCGTGACCTTCTTTTGAACGGTTACATTCAAATTTTCAGGTACTATTTAACTTAACATCATCAAACTTTGTTAATTGATGAATCTTGGTTAGTGAGAATTGTTACCTGTTCTACAATGTATCAGAAGAGCGATTCTTGGCCCATTGACCTCTTGTTTACAAATCTGACACGCGCTCGGTACCTCTCTTACCATTTTCCGAACTTGTGACCTTCAAGTTCAATGCACATCGGAGATTACGAGCAGGAATTACTAACAGGATGACAATAACTAATAAATCGACATTTTTATGCTGATTTGACGGGTTTCTTGCTTCAGAATCACTCTTGATTCTATCATGATATATAGTATATTCAATCACAAATATGTTAAAAATGTGTTCTTTTACTTTTCAATTCATTTGCCCTCAGTTACAGCTTGTATTGCTTTAAACATTTTGTAGATATCTCTTGGGGGCCTCATGACGTCAATTCAAGTGTCAAGGACAGAAAACATGACATTTCTATTCATAAAATTAATACATTTGCATGACTGTATTTTCTAAATCTTAATTTTCACCGTCGATTTCTCTTTGCCGAAATGCTAAAAATGCCAAAATCGGTGGTTTTGATTCTAAAACGAACTCAATAAATTTGTAAACAGATTTCAGAACAACACATATTAATTTTCCGTTTCCGATGCTGGAATTAGTGATCGTTATTTAGTATCCGTTGCTTTTTGAAGTGAAAAAAGTGGACCTTTTGTGATTTTCAAAGATTCTTGAAATGCTTATAATGGATTGAATGGGGATCTTCGATTCAAAACTTTAACTATAAATGTAATTCCGAATGTTGTATCAGTTACATTGAAAGTTGTTTCATTGAAAAGATACAAACATGAAGAATGGAATGTGATGCTGGAAACGTGTGTTTATGTAGAGGTTAGTTTACAATTGTGATTTTATATATTTGTTTCTATTAATTTCTTCACGTAATGACTGATAGTTCGAATTCCAAGATGGCGGTATGCAAATTAGCCAAATGGTAAGAATTTCTCCATATGATGAGACCGCAAAAACCAAGGTCCCGTGTCACAGCAGGTGTGACACGATAAAGATCCCTTCCTGCTCAGAGGCCGTAAGCGCCGAGAATGGGCCTAAATTTTGCAGCTCTTCGCCGACAATGGTGACGTCTCCATATGAGTGAACTATGATCGAGCGGATCATCAACGACTAAAGATTGGACAATTAATATTAGGCATGTTTCCTAAACCGAAGCACACTTAATGCCAAATGTATTGTCAAGCGTGTTATCATTGATTTGTGTATTTCATTCTAACAACAGCCAATAATACTACACAAATGCAGTCTAACGGCAAGGGGTCATCGGGAAGCTGGTTGCCGGTAATATTTGGTGTGGTGATAAGCACTGGATCGATGGCTGGTGTGTTGGCTATATTATATAATATACGAAGAAGGTATTTTCACCGCAAATGAAGAAGTAATAGAAAATGTTTTTAAAAAGTAGAATTCTTGAATTTTATAAACAAATTGCTAAACATCGTTCTGTACTTGGCGTAACGAATTACTTGATCGTTCGTTTGCCTTTGTTATTGAGAATATGTGGTCTTTTAACATTAAATGTGTTCATTACAGGTCAGATGTACGATTCACAATGGAACCACAAACAATTGGTAAATTGCACTTTTCAGTTTATTTATCCTTTAAAAAAAAGAATTTCAAAACAAGATCTTATATACATTAATAAAATGAAATATAATTAGGAATATTTTTTGTAAATTAAAGAAGACGTCAACGAAGATGAATTGCCCTATGATGTCGTCCGAGAATCACGAATGATAATGGACGAAATCGTCGGCCTGCCTAGAAGTTCCAACGACACATCAAGCGAGGCGTCTGATATTTACAGCCGTTGTACAAAAGCAAATGTTGTTCTGTATAAAACCCCATAACTATTACCCGTAAATGAGATAAAAAGTGATGCTCAAGTTAAAAACATTTTTGTTACAATAAAATTTTATAGGGCGACTTTGGTTCGTACCCGTGTTAATATTAAATTTTCAAGAGTTAAAACTTTATCCATTTGGTTTCAACTCGGGTAGCCCGAGTTCGTACTCTGGTACGAACCGAGCCCATGGTGTTTACACGAAATAAGTATGTTTTTATTTATACTATATATATATATATATATATATATATATATATATATATATACATATATCAACTTTCCATATTTATGTAGCAATATTACATTATTACCTGCATATGGCGTTTGTGTCTCTCAATTCATTCGATATGCAAGAGCTTGTTCTGCGTGTGATCAGATTTTTTTAAACCAAGACAGGATACTGACAATAACGTTGATGTTACAGAGGTTTTAACAGAAATGTTTAATATTATGGTCATTGTAACGATCTAATTTACGAATAGAGCCTGTAATTGGGTAAAGTCCTCTTACCACACTGATTGTGACTACGGATTACTCCGTTTCACTGATCGAGATATAGGACAGGTGTGACCAGTTAACAGGGGATTCTTTTCCTAGGCACCTGATTCCATCTCTGGTATGTCCAGGGGTCCGTGTCTGCCCTACTCATAATTTTGTAGTCTTTATATGAGTTATCAAATTGATCCCTGTTCGTTACGTTTTCATCTATAACATCCATATTCACCGGCAACGGTGACCTTTTCATATGAGTGAAAGATTCTCGAGCGGAACGTTAAACGATATACAACCAACCATCAATGCAAATACATTCTTCACATTTGCTGTTTAAGTTGTACCTAAATGTTCTGCAAAATCCCCTGTGTCTTCGTGATGTATGTCATAAGAGTCAATACTTGTAATTTAAAGTTAGATACTGTACAACTCACTAAATAAGACCACGTGAGAAATTTAACTTTCATGTAGAAAATCAGGTACTAATTTTCATAGAAACATAACGGCAACGGTCTACAATATTGGATAGACATATAGGAAAACTTAAGCCTTTCATTTTCAATCTTCAGAAGCTTTACATTCCCTACATGTAACATAGCTGAAAGTTGTAAGAGTATATAAGGGAAAGCATGATGTTTGTTACGACCATTCCATCCGCATCACCTGACTCTAATGAATCTATATGTCCAGGACATCTAGGGTGAGTGAGGTACGTCTCACTGTAAACTCATTAAATGACTCCTTGATTACCAATTTCTTAAAATAGAACCTGTACTTCACTATAGTTATTAGTTTGCTTTACGTCTCGTCGAGAAATTTTCTCACATATTGAATCGTCACCAGTTGTAGGTGAAGTACCATAAAATTTAGACATGTCCTAAGCGCTTCCAAGGTCATATCCGAAAGACCCGTGGATCTGACTTCTACATGCCGAGTATTTGGCGAAAGCGCAATCAATACTGATGTTTACGTGCCAAGTCTGACGCGGCTATGACACGAGCGGCCGGAGCCCGAACTCACGACTCCCGGTTATGAAGCGAACGCTTTACCACTGAGCTACGGCGACTGGTTTGCTTCATTATATAAGCTTTAAGCAGTTTGCTATTAATTTTTCATGTGAAAATCGCATGCAATACAAATATATTGTGAAGAACACAGGGAGAATCATCATATATATTGCCTAAATGAATTTGCAGACGGGTCAGTTAACTGGTGTCAACGACAAACTTGTTAATTGTAGAATATGTGGATGATCTTGAGAGATTTGTGGATGAGACGGTATATATAAGTAATCAATGTTGTTGCTGTTGTTTACATCAACAAGTGAATTTGTCGCCCATTTCTTCTTTTACAAAATGCCCATTATTGTCGATGGCTTTCTGATTGTTTATCTTCTTCCTCGTTGAGAAATAGATCTACGTAAATTTGAAATTGAAAAATTTAATAATAAACATGAATGTAGACTCTATAGTATACTTGTTAGAAAATAAATTCCTTAGATTACTAATCTATCTCTTGAAATCACCCTTAACCATTTAGTTCTCATGAGCAAATCCAGAACTTTTCGTAAAGTGGGGGTGGGGTGGGGGTGGGGGGGGGTGTTCCAGTGTTCGAAATTAGCCATAGACCGAGTCTATGTCAAATGATACCGGTCTATGCCAATACACCTATCAACACTTCGCCGCGAGTTACGTCCCTTTGCGGGGTCAGCTAAAGGTCAATCGGTGAAAAACCAAGTTTTCATTCTTTACCTTACCAAATGTAAGATATTATTACTTTGAATTTTAGCCAATTGCCAAGTTTTCATACAAGTTAATGGGTTGCCCCAATCTGGGGCATATTGTAGTTGACTGCAATTGATGGAAAAATACAGATGTCAAAGCTACAGATAGGAAAATTACAAAGGCCAACTTAGGGAAATACGATTTTTATCCGGGAGATGGCGGACAAGGGACGTAACTTTCCCGAAGTGTTGATACATGTATTGTAATTGGGATAAATCAAATTGTCTATGCCGATATTTTAGGTTTAAAGCAATAGAGTTATTCCAAAAGTGGACGTCTGATAAACGTATGAGGAAAGGAGGACATTGTTATGGAAATGGAAAGAAAATATGCTTTGTAAGTACATTAGAAGTAAATGGCAATGCTTTAAATTTGTGGTTTTTTTTTTCAATGTTGCGGTCTATGCCAATTCGATGAAGTCTATGTTATCTTGTTTTGGCATAGACCCGTGGTCTATACCACGTTTTAAACCAATTTCGAACACTGGGTTTCCATTATTACACCCCCCCCCCCACCGCCCCCGACAAAGAGATTTAAAATTTATTACAAACATTTTTAACAAGAAAAAAAGACCCAAAAACTTTCTTAACAATTAATTCAAAAATAAATTTATGCTAACCCGTGTCTGTGGAAGGGATGGAGGGTGAATGCTAATTTTTGTTCTGTTTCTCAATATGTAACTTTATCTTACGTACCTATGATTCTCAGATACCAAATTATAATATCATCCCCAAAATAAAAATATTCTTCATTTATGACATTATTATAATTATAAATACTGCCGCAATAATTATAAAAACTGACCCGATTTAAAGTCACACATTATCTTTATAAATATAATCTTTCCACCACAATAATAATTACTGAACATCACCAACAATAATTATCTTTTTTATTTGAACGCTACAAAATATAATCTGTACTGACAATAATAATTCTGGACCAGCCAAAAAGACAAGATTATTATTTGGACGCTTGAAACAGAAAACGTTTGTCTGACTCGGATTCACAATAATAATCTCCGACTTCAGATTGGCAGATATTATATGAAGCATGAAGGCAGATATTATTTGAAGCGTGAAGGCAGATATTATTTGAAGCGTGACGAAAAGAAGCACCCCATTGAGAGAGATTAACACGTGACGTAAGCGGTACGTATGAATACTGATTATACTGATAGACCTACATGTAACTGTTATTCAACCTATTGATTTATGGATAGAGGTAAGGCTACAATAATACACATGTGTACGTGATTATGTGCAAAGGTCAGGTACCTCATCATCTGTTAGGAGCTCTAAACAGCTTAACATTGGCTATATCCTCAGACTATGGTCATTAGGGTCAGGTACAGCTACTACAGGTATTCTGAAATCATTGTCAGTGGGTTTTAATGAATTCATTTTAAATTCCCTGGTACAACTGATGTTACCAGCATCTTCCTCTTGAAAGAGCGTTCAAGCCATTGTACTTAGCCCCATTTATTCATTTGTAGCTTGAAAATGCTCCGATAGATATGCGTATCATTATGACCCCATCAGTGGGATCACTGATAGAAGTATAAGTGACACAACTTAGTCGCAAGTAGTAGTAGCATGTTGTCCTCAAAATAAAATAAGGCAAGGGTATTCAGACTGTCGCAGTCATCTAGTAGCTTTAGGTGGGGTCGAAGAAAGGGGGGGGGGGGTGCCAAACATCATCTCGGTACAATTGTCTCTGTAGATCTATATAGTATATTATGGAGACACAATAATGATATTTTTAAGATGTAATTAAATTGTACAGTCCCAGGCACATAGTATTGGGGGAGGGGACCCTCCTATTTTTTTATTTTTTAAACATGAAGTTTAACTGTTACTTTACTATGAAAATGTTCATTGAAATTCACCCCCCTCCACCACCCTGACAGTAAATTGAAATGCAATCATGTTAAACGGAAGAAAAATAACTTTTCTGTTCACCAAATAATACCCCCCCCCCTTTTCGTCTGTAATGCTCTATAGTGATAAATGTTTAGGAAAGTTAAATTGATTTGTAGATCTACTGTAGAATACCTTAATTTTGTTGTATTTAACTGCATATTGCTCTCTCCTATTCGGAGTTGCTTGATCACATTATACAATTATTGATTTTTAATGAGGTCTTCTCATAACCATTTGGACCTAGTCAGGTATTGGTTGACCAGGACAGAGTAGACTGAATTCAAAAGTCAATAAACGTTTTATTGAATAATCATGAATTTGACAACATTTTTGACACCATATAGTTCCTGCCTCCAGCAAATATAAACACAAAATAAGATGTGTAAAAAAACCCACCATAATAACCGGGTATATGTAAACAGTTTCTGAATCAAAACTGTTTTTAAAAGTGGAAAAGAGTATTATAAAACAATAAATACTCCACCAATAAGTAATAAAGGTGTTTTGTCTCTTTGATACTTGGCGTTTGCCATTGTTTATGTTCACAACGACACATCCGTTAAAATTTGCAATTTGATTGGTTGATAAAATTGTAAGCAAATCTACAGTTTGTTAAGAGGGGAAACTCGAATAAACCTCCTGTAACTTCATTTGAATTGAACTCACTCTGAGGTCCACCCATTTGGAAAGAGAGTCTGGACCAATCAGAGAACTTCAGTTCCTGATAATTTGATAAAGTATCATAATCTTTAACCTCATGTTACACCAATGGCAAAAAATTGCTTCAGTTTCAATGAACAATATTTAGTAAATATTACTGTACAATGATTAAGTATTGAAGGGTTGTGAGAAAGGTAATTTTCTAACTATGCTTTCTTCCCATAGACTAATATTTGAGGAGTAAAAAATATTTTCTCATTCCATGACCAAAATGGGAAAAGAAGGTTTGTGACAATGATTGTAGCAATGGGCTTTTAACAAATAACACGTTCCTCCTTTTCAAAATCTCTACTTAGGGTAAATGCCTAGTTAATAGTTATATTACAATCTCTATGTCATAAAATGAAGTTAAATGGTTAAAAAAGGATTTAGCTAGTAGTTTATTTTGTCTAGCTAATACAGTTGAACTTCGGTATATCAAACACCGATGTCTGGAATACCATGGGTATTTCTAAACGATTTGGAAGTCTCAAGAACTGATTCTTTAAGTAGTTTACCCTCAATATCTCAAATCCTTGTATGTTATTTCTCATTCTCACAGAGTTTGAGATAACAAGGTTTGATTGTACTCCGTAACTCTCACTCTAGTTTTTTCCCTATGTTGCGCAGAGAGGAGAATGCAAATCGCTCGCTTAATCATCGAGACGCTTGATTTCCTGATCCAAAACCAGCTCACATTCCCAATTTTTATCATTCAAACAATGGCTGAATAAGGTAATTTTCAATTAGTAAGGGAGGAAGAAGATAGATATGCTTGAAGTTGAAGGGTTGGCAAAAAAGTGGTCAATATGAGTATTGACCGGGCCGGTGGTCAATACTGGTTAAAACTGGTCAATACTGGTCAATAGTGGTCAATACTGGTTGATTGAAAATTGTTTGGTCATTATAGTCTGTGTTGTTGGTTATTTTAAATGTTTCAGTGGTCCCCTCTGGTCCAGGAGTATGCTAATTAACACTTGTCAACTCTGTTTCCTGTACTCAGGTACATCTCCTGCTCTGTACATTGCAACACATTGTTTATCTACAGCATCTGTCACCCAATTCATATTACATCACTATGTTTATTTAATGTCCAGCTACCTGTTATTCTTAAGAGAAGCTGTCAGTAATCATGGAGAATTTTTTGGAAAGTGCAAAAAAAAAATTATTGAAAAATTCTATAATTTTATGCAGCGTTATTGATAAAATCATTCAAAACGCATGTGTGAGTCACTTAAACTCAAATAACACAGAGTTATTGATCACTTTGTTGTTACCATGGTAACAAGGACAAAGTTCTTGAAAAAAACAGTGAAATATACCTCTTTAAAGTCCAAAATAAATACAATTAAGATAATAAGATGCATATTTTTTTAGTTTAAGGTAAATGGAAAAGGCTTATATAAAATTTTGTTGAAATAAGAAATTTAAATATCTCAGAAAAAAATGGTTTCCATGGCAACCAACATACCTTGCATTGTATACAGTCAAAAATTCAATAAAACAATAGATTTTTTAGCTAACTTTTTTCAAAAACGCAACACGATCATGCAAGGTCTTTCACATAGAAAGAAATAACAAATGTTAGATTTTTATTCAAAAAAATAAAATCAGTTAAACAACTTTTAGTTTTTTGTTACTGACCTTACCAAAAACTCCAAATTTTTTTCATGTTCAGCTACATTTTCGAAAATCTATCTAATTACTAGGCTAATGATCTAATTTAGGTCAAGAACATTTGCCTTCTGGGTGCATCAATTACTTTCTAATGACATGCTAAATTCTATTGAACCTTGTAAATGACCTTGTCCTACAATCCCAAGGTCACATACATTAACCAATGACCTTCATATTTAATCAGTTGACCTAAACTGCATTTGGATTTAATTTAAACTTGTATATATCTTTATCTACTAACGAACCTGTGTATTTTTTTAAAAATCACATATTGCTGTGGTTTATATATATTATAGTTTATATATGATTGCGCCCATGACAAAAGGTCCTTATGGCATATTCAAGAGAACAAAGAAATAATGTCACAAAGATTTGATGTTACGTAGGCCTAGCGCCATACGTAAAGATGCATATATCCCTATGTACACGCACATGATTCAAAACCACGTGTTAGATTTAGGCTAGTATGCACGCTTTAAACCAAACCAAAAAGACAATTTGGAAACAATACACAGGTTTGGATAAAATATTTATAGAATTTGTGATATTTAAGAATCTGAATGTTCCACGTCGGTTTCTTTCGGCAGCGGACCGGCAAAAATAAAACATGTAGGTAACAGCAGATATAGCAGCGTAAATCCATGAAGGTTCATCTAAGATTGTGTTATTTCTTTGAACAATTAATCCTGAATGAATCTGAGGTAAAAAAAAAAAAAAATTCATAATTTTCAATACAAAAGTTGAATCCACTTTCTAAAAAATTCATGATCCGCCTCGACTGCAATATTTACACTGTCAAGTCGATGTTAAGGTAGTACTCTACATCGTCATAATGGCTGACTTTTCCTTTTCCATTTAAATACCTAGCCGAGTAGCTCAGTAGGTTAGAATACCGACTGCTGATCTGTAGATCGCAGGTTCGAGTACAGTAGGGGTTTTAAATTTTTTTCAGATTACCTTCTACTAAAACTGTATTTTTTGACAAAATAAAGTAAATTTGAAAATTTGAAAATTCAAAATATTTTTGTACATATCCTACACTTTTCATCTACATCAAATTTCTCTGGTGTAGCATACCTCCTTAAACAGAAGATTTGTGATACATCCCCCAATTTATTAGGTTATACCCTATCATAATTCATTATACATAATTTACAGACTAGTAAACAGTCATGAAGAACTGGAATATTTTTGGGTTTAGTATATTCTGTATGAAAAATCTGTGCGTCTGGTAATCCTATTTATAAATCCAAGAGAGATAATGCTGAGACAATAACTTAGTTACTGAGGTACCCCACAGGAAAATGAAAGGTGAAAATAACGAACATCGAACATTGATCAATCTCCTAAATCCCGTAAGCAATTAAATAGATAGTTGGTCAAACACGGACCCCCGGACACTGAACTGATGTGTTAATTTAACCAAATATGAAAAGTTCACTTGCTATTCACATGTTTATTAAACAATTATTACCAGATGCAAATATATCACATTAGGCAGCAGATTTGAAGTCAAATTGTGCAATCTTCGTAACATGATATGTAGGATTTATATCGTTTTCCGGTTTTATAAATTCATTTGAAGCCGACATTAGGGGTCTTCGGAAGATGAATAAGTTATTAACACATTTACAGTCATTGGTCTAAATTTGAGAGTTTCTGACACATATTAGGCCTATAATTTTCCAAGGGGGGGGGGGGGGGGGCAGCTGGAGGGGATGTTCGGGATAAAAAGAAATTAAAAATACGCAGAGGAATTTCGAATAATTATTGACAAGCAATCAAAAAAAAAAAAACCCACCCCAAATGCATGGCTATAAGAATTGAAACCTAAATAGTGTTATCATTTCCTAACTTCGAATGCAAAATCTAAGGGGGGGGGGGGGGGGGGGGGGGAGGGGGGGGGTAAAAACAAAGAAAAAAAAGAAAAAATTAACTTATCAAAAATAGGACACCTTCCCCTCACCACCGCCATCCTGGTTCTACATGCCTGGTTTTAAGAGTATAATTTAGGAAACATTGATTATGATATCGAAAACAAATACTCACTGAAAATAGAGAAATTGATTTTTTGATACATAGGCTACATGTAAGATGTTGGAATAAGTAGGCCTCAAGTATTTCTATATCGAAATCTCTATGAAGTGTATTGTTTTATTACATTTAAAATATGGATGTGGTCTAAAGTACATGAATTACAGAATTTGTAATTGGAAAACGTGTGTGCTATACCCATAGTGTAATGATATAGGGATGGGATATTTGTTAGAGGATCTACCAACAAAATACCCCCCCCCCCCCCCCCCCCTTCTCATCAGAACAACAATCCACATCGTTAGGTATACAATATTTTGAAATATGAATTGCATTATAATAGAAATTACATTAACCATTTGATAGAAGATAAATTATTTCAGTGAGAATGAAATACTTTGAATACACAAAAAGTGTGTCACAATGCATGTTGAGTATGACGCAATATATGAGGTGAACATGTGACGTCAGCATTGATACTGATTGAGTGTAGAACATGATTTAGATATTCTTTGGGTTTTTTTTAATGAGAAACAAGTGTTCTACACTAGACATACTTAGAATCTTATTTACCGGTGTTTACTATTAATTTACTAGATCTGTCATTGGGGACAGTTTGTATGAATTTGGAATGATTAAATGGACTCTAACTCTACTATTAACTAACATATCAAATTTAATTTACAGAAAAATAGGCTAATCTCTACACCACCTTTCAAGTTTCCTGTTAAATGAATTTCTTACTGACCATCCAGAATTTGTTATGTTGTCTGCAAAGTGATATTCATTCATTTCTTCCTTTAATTCTAGAGAGTTCACATCAAGGGGGGTAATAATTGTGTAAAATAGTAGGCCCTAGTGTAGAGTTTTGAGGGGTTTTACAAAAAAGGGTAAATTGTTTAACTGTATTTATTTACTATATTTGTAGTATAAATAACTGTCTTAAAAACGGCATGTAGAATTAATGTCAGCCCTGCTGCGTTTCAGAGAAAATAGTGTCTGAAAAGAAGTCATAAATGCTCTTTTTCACCTTAATTTATGACTTATTCTTAAGAATAAGCAAGAAAATACACATTTTTTCAATCAGAAGTACAATAATCTAAGTGCCTTCTTGAAGTTCTATTCACTGTACATTGCTGGGAAATTGTTTTATTAGAAATATTTGTGAAAAGATTAAAAACTCAACATCTCATGATTTAACTGTGGGTACGGTCCGTTGCCATGGAAACACCATGCATGGTTCCAGTAATTTTCACTTTTTTAACATTGATTATCACCATACACAAAAGTGTGAGAGTTTCATTCAGATTTGTGATTTTTGCACTTTCCACTTTTTTAAAGAAAATTCTCAATGGTAACTGACAGCTTCTCTTAATCTGTCCAGGTACATGTATAAGCAGGTCTGTCTCCTATTGTCTAGTTATGCTATATGTGACCCTCTTTTATAGTTATGAAGATATTATGATCACAGTTTCAGCAAACCAAATATATTAAACTTCTGAAATTACATCTAATTACCTAATGAAAATTATTGATAACCAATTGATCCATATATCATAATGAAAAGGCTTAATTTATCTTTGCAAAAAATATACAAAAATAGGAAAATGGACAGTTTAAATCTCAATTGACCAGTATTGACCACTTAGGGAGTATTGACCGGGATGGTTAAAACCGCTGATTAAAACCGAGGGCGGTTTTAACCGCCCAACCCTGTGAATACCCCCACCTTAAATGGGGATTGGAATTACTATTTTATGTTTTGTTGTTTGCTATTATTAAGTAGAATGGTAGATAAAACTACTTTGTGTGCATAATGTCATAGTAGGCTCTATGTTGGACCATTGGTGATGAGATGTGATATCTTAATCTACAACCAGGCACCATTTCAGAGTTGCTCAAGAGAATCAACTACTGGTACTAGTACCAGTCATTGTTTTGCCTTTAATTTTGATAAGATCATGATCTAGTATTAAAAGATGTTATATTTTTAAAAGGATAATTTGAAATTCTGCCATGGCAAATTTTTACTTTGATGTTTAGGATTTATGAACACAATGGTGGTAGGTGTTCTGAATCTGCACTAAAGAAATTGCAAGAAGGGGTATTTCAGTTATAAAAAAATTCAGAAGAGATATATCATTATAAATTCCCAGTAATTTTATACTTTATTCTGCTGAGATAAGTCCACTCATGTTATATTTCCTGATCTATTGTTGATACTCCAAGAAGAATTTGTAATGTAATCTTTAGTTGGAATTTGAATATAGATCGAGAGCTCTAAGTAAGAAGGAATGCTTTTCTTAAAAATGAAGAATTTTTTCTATAGCCTTAAGGGTATTTCTGTGCTTTTCAGATATGATTGAAAAGATCAAAGATTATTTCTTCAAAGGTTTTAGCTACAGACTCATACATTATTTGATCCAAAGAAGATTTAATTGTAATATAAGGTACTATATTTATTATGATCATTTAAAAACTCAAGTGAATTGAAAAAAAAATTGAAAGGATTTTACAACTTTGTAGACTTTGTGAGGGTTAAATATATACATCTGTGTAGACTGGCTTATTCTGATGTCTGTTTTCTCCATCATTATCATCAATAGGGCTATCAGTGATATAAAATTCTATTTTTGTAGCATGATACAAGTAAAATGAATCATCTGTTCTACCTTAACTTGATAAATATTTATTATGATTCAAATTGTGTACTGTTTATTTAGAAAAATGTTGAAGCACCGGTTTGTACAATGTACTTATTATTTGAGCATATAATGTTATAGTTACAATTGTCTGAAGAGGAAGATAATTCCCAGGTTAGGATTACGGCGGAGACATGTAGACATCAATTTAGACGTACTTTTTAAAACTGCACAGGTAATAAAGGAAAAATACTAACATTTATACAAGCTATTGCTGATTTTTTAAAAATTAATTTTATAAAGTTACATTACATCTGTTAGTAGTTTAATATTTTAAAAAAAATGAGCTTAGTTTATTAAAATGAAACATTTACTCTGACAAGACAATTATAATTTTAGACAGAAGTACAGAATGGATGTTCTGGATCTGAAAACTTGAGAAGGACTTTGAAAATGAAATATCATTTGAATATCACAAGGTATATATTTGATATATTGACCTTTAGAACTACAAAATGTAAAACATGGATTAGGATGGTTTTTATGCCCCAAAAATTGAAAATTCATGTGAACATATACTGTTTTTGATTACTGTGGTTTGTAAGAGTGATGTTTTCTTACATAAAACAGATGTATTTCAAGAGAAATTGTGAGGATTTTAGATGAAGATGGTGTAAAAAGGAGAAAACAGAGAAGGCTGAGAAGGAGACAGTACTTCAGTAAGGTATGAAGGTGAAATAAATGGATCGTTCTAACTTATTTAAACTCTTTGGAATGAAAAAGGTGAAGATAACGAACAGTGATCGATCAAAAAAAAAAACTGCAAACAATACAAATCTGTGAAAAGGGTCTGAAGCATAGACCCCTGGAAATTCCAGAGATGGGATCAGGTGCCTAAAAGGAGTGAGTGGGCATCCTCTGTTGACCAGCCACATCCGCCATGTTTATGATAACAAATAGAAGTCAATGTCTGTAAACATGGTATTGTGGATGTTCACATTCAATTTTTCTTATTTAGATATTATGATCCTGAATCATGCATTGACCACTGTGTGGAAGTCACTAATAAGATTAATTAATAAATTTACTGGAGGGGAAAATCATGTTCAAATAGCATTAATTATATTTTCAGGGTCCAAATTTTGTATGGCATTTGGGTAAGTCTAACATGCTGTTATTAATTTTGTAGCTGGGGGGATAAGGATCTTGAGTTTATTTAGTTTTTAGTAATATGAAGAAAAATTGTGTTGCTATACTGATAAGGGTTTGAATATGAACATGAGCTTGTTTAGAATTTTTTAATATTGCTTCGGTAGCCTTCTAAGAAAGTTAAAATTCTTGAATAACAAATTAGTTTTAAAACAAAATAGAAACAAGTAGTTGTATCAGTCTTGTCAGGTGAAATGTCACATTTTCAATAAAATTGCTTTTACTGTAAGACACTGTAATATTTACTAATTTGAAAGATATTTTTCAGTATAATTGAATTTATTTATAATCTTTTCCACATGAAGGTTACTACACAGTACCACAATTTGAATAATATATTAGATAAAATTTGACATGTTTTCAGAGAAAAGGTTCATCAATTTCAGTTGTCTTTATTTTCAGAGATTATCAGAGTGTGACATGATAATTCTCTCCTAATGTGTACTATTACATCATTACATTATTGATAACAAGCAACAAAAAATCACAGATATAGGTAGATCCCTTTCCAAAATGACAGCAACTTTTTTAATGTTCAGAAAGCTCTAAACACTGCTCACTTAATAGTTCTAATTCCACTGTAGTTTTATGCTGTTAGATTGGTTTTCCTTTTGTTGTTAAATAGAATAAAGAAAATTAAACGCTATTGTATAGATTGTCAATAAAACTGATTTATACTATACATTGATATTTCAATGCTCTTGAACAATTGTTCAGAAAAGATATGGCAAGTTCCCAAAATTGAAAATTACACCTTCATATGATACAATTTTCTCAAAGTCCCTCAAATGTCTTAAGGTCCAAGAAAAAATATATTTTGTGGTTACCTGACTGACCTTAAATGTTCACTTTTCCCCATCAAATCCCAAAAATTGCATGCTTGCTAGATAGGTTTGTAAAGATGTACCAGTATATTGCAATACACAGAAAACTTACCACTTTCCAAAATTGTACTCTCTGTACATGTACCTGTGTTTCACAATGTGTTACAATTTAAGTAATTTATGTTTTTTGTTTGTAAACTTAAAGGTGATTTTCTTTAATTAAGTTTACTGTTTTATCGTGTTCAGAGCCTATTACATGTTTTATAATGTATTTGTGAATTGAAGAAATAATCTACACCTTATCCTTTCAAATTATGACAAAGAATTTCTCATTTCAGAACAGAAACTGCAAAATATACAATAAATTTTGGAAATTTTAAAATTGAAACACCGTGATACATATCCTGATACAGTCCCAGTATCATTATGTGTCATGATATACTAAGATATGAATTAGAATATCATTACACCCTTATTTTTCATTAGCATGTTATCAGTAAGCAAACATATTTTTTCTAATAGTATTCTCAGTTGTCTTTATAGAGCTTCCTTAAATTCCCATATACTGCTGTTGATCCATATACAAATGGACCTGGTACTAACTGTACAGAAATATTATGCACAAAGTGATGACTTTAGTTAATAATACTATGCATGGGGCAAAGTATAATAAGTGCTCATGCAAATGTTCATTTAATTTCATTTTGCATTACAGATGGATATGACAAACTTAAGCCATATGGAATTAGTATTCATGGCTGTATTGATGGGTAAGTTTTCATTTTATACCCCTTTGGCCTTGCATGAAAAATAGGGGTATATTGTGATGGGGTGTACGTCTTTCTGTCTGTAACACTTGGGAGTACCCATCTGTTATCTGCCACCATCACTGATAAAATTAAATGAGACTTTCACAGAATCCTTTTTAGATGGTGTACCTCCCATTTTTTGTTTCGATTGGAAGACATTTGAAGTTTCCCATAGCAAAACAAGGAAACTTTCATTTTTTTTGTAAAACATTGGGAGTACCCATCTCCTATTTTACGTTTTGATCGGACAGATATTTTGGCTTTCCGTTGGGGAAAAAATGGACTTTCTAATTTATATTTGTGTATTGGGGGTGGGTGGGGGTATCATTTTGTGAGCTCAGTGCTCACAGTGCCTCTAGTTAAGGAGTAGAATCAGAATATTTAGGGAATGTTTAATTATAGCTTGAACTTCAAAGTGAGAAAATAATAAATATTCCCTAAACTTCAATAAAAATTTATACTAATTTGGATTTCTTGGAATGGATTAGATTAACCTTGGAAGTTGTTTTAAGTTTATCGTCACCTTACCTGTAGGTAAATTTTGGATATTTTTTTTTTTGAAAAACAAAGAAATCTAATTTATGATAATGAAAAGTTCTTTTGGTATGCATTTACTCTTAGCAACTGAACACTTCAATTCCATTGGAATTTATTGAAATGCAGTATTTGGGGCCCTTTATGAAAATATGTATTTGGAATACTCTCTGAGGTATAATATTAACTGACAGGTATATTCAGAATAATACTTGACAATAAACCTACATGCTACTCAAAAATTCAAAATATTTTGATTCCATTTATTGAACAAATTTATCTCATTTGTATGAATTTTCTTTAATTACTTCTCCCTCCCTGGTAGGTTTCCAATTTTTAGTTGCCACGAAGGCAGATTTAATTTCACACACCCTTTCAATGTAAATTAATGTACCTGGTAAAACTATCATTATGCATGTCTAATTCCAGCATTTTGACCCTATTATGCAGTTGATAGTTGATACATTTACCTTATTTAATATTTCTTATTTTCACTGAAGAAATACATTTAATATGTACTTTGAAAATTCTATATTTTTATTTCAATAGATTTTCTCGGAGGTTAATATGGCTTGAGGCAGATATAACAAACAAGAGACCTGAGGTTATTGCTGAACATTATTTGAATGCTGTACATGATCTGAAAGGTAAATGCAATATTCACCATTCTCGCTGCATTATATATCTATATGCATTATATACATTTAATCTAGATGCTTGTGTTGCCAAGCAAATTATCCACAATAATAAAGTATCTAGATGGCTGAACCATTCCTTTCATATAATTGGTAGATATAAAAGTGAATTATGTGCTGTTACAATGTTCGTTGCGATAGTGGGGAATCCGGATTATTGGCGTCTGTATTAAACAGACGCCACTGTATATATTTGTGTTGTCAACTGGTTAACCGACAAACAATGTGAGTATCGGTTATTAAAACTGATACTCAGTTACTCAGATGTATAGACATTTTACATAGTAAATAACTTTTAAAGAAGTTTACTTATAAACATGCATGTTTTGCTTTTAAATGCAACCTAACGAATTTCATTTTATGTTTAGTCTTGAACTTCTACATCCCAAATTAAATTGCTTTGCTTTGATTGGTTCTTCAGTTTATTTTATACTAGTTTTAAAGACCGAGTTAATAATTACCTCATTTTTAAACCAGTGCTTGACAGCATTACAGGATAACAAGTTGCTGTCCCAGACCTTAAAAACAGGAAAAAGTTTAATAGAATGGTGGATTTTAAATCCTCAAAGTCTAAAATATATGACGTAGAATAAATAAACATGCAAAATAGCCAACCATTAAAATATCCCCAAAACAAATTTCTTTGTACCAGTATCAGAAATGATAGAATAAATACATGATTGTACAGAAATTGTGAAGACTACATAATACTTGTATTACAGTAACTATTCACTACTCAATGTTAAAAGGCAAAATGAAAACCATCCAAGTAACTGGGTACTCAATCGGAAAAGTAAGTGAGTAAACCGTTATTAAAAAATCATCACTTTTGACACCACTATCTCAAATACATGTACCATATCTCGAATACCATGGATATGTCAAAGTTATTTGAAAGTCTCAACCATTTATTCTTTAAGAATTTTACCTCGGATATCTAATATAATTATAGTGAAAAATAATACAAAATCAAATCTTGGTTAAATTCCTTTCATTGAAAAAATCTTATAAAAATGATATTACTTCTTTATGAAGAAGGATAATCTGTATGAATTTTATTCTTGTATTAAAAGGTTGTCCTCAAAAATTAAGAGCTGATCCAGGCACTGAAAATGGAATTATTTCCACTTTTCATGCTTTTCTCAAAAGAAATCGTAATGCAGTAACTCTGGGAAGCTCCACCTCAAATCAGGTGAGTATGGCATTGATTTAATGTATGAGGTTCATTCAATATTAAGTATATTTGCTTAATAGTTAATGATATCACTTACCTTATATACTCGCCTATAGGTCAGATTTTTGGGAGATAAAAATTGGTCCAAAACTCTACATCCGACTAATAGGCGAATCCTATAAAGATTAGCATTTTTCCGGACACCGTGATGTATAGTAGTTTTTTAACAACTCCGTACTGCAACGATTACCATGATTAACATTGACTGGAAATATTATATCATTGACGTATTCTAGGATTATATGCATAAAGTACAAGTATTTACATATTTTAATGATTTTATTCATCCGTTCATTTCACAAAATATTATTTGAAACAGAAGTGAAAACATTAGAGCATTGATCTCAAATTGTCAACTGATTCTTTAAAAAAAATTATACCGACTTATAAGCTGTTCAATGGCATATCCCTCCAAAATAGCCTACACAATATACAACCGACTTACAGGAGAACCAACCTATAGACGAGTATATAAGGTAACACTATTGATTTAGTTTATTTGCAAAACTTGTGTTTCACTGATATGTATAAATTCATTGTAGAGAATTGAGAGATTCTGGGGTCTACTGAGACAAATGAAAGCAGATTTTTGGATACATCATTTCAAGGTATAAAGCAATTACATTGTGATTGTACTGTTATACATTGTGACCTACATTTATTCATTCATCTATTTTACTTTTTATTCCCCGAGATTGAAGATCGGGGGGGGGGGGGGGGGGGGGGGGGGGGGGGGGGGCATATTGTTTTTGTCCTGTCTGTAATTCTGTCATTCTGTCTGAAACTTTAACCTTGCTAATAACTTTTGAACAGTAAGTGTTAGAGCTTTGATATTTCACATGCGTGTTCCTTGTGACAAGACCTTTCCGTGGGTACCAACATTTTTTACCCTGTGACCTTGGAGTTTGACCTACTTTTTGGAAACTTTAATCTTGCTAATAACTTTTGAACAATAAGTGATAGAGCTTTGATATTTCACATGAGTATTCCTTGTGACAAGACCTTTTTGTTGGTACTAAACCTTTTGTCCTTGACATTTGACCTACTTTAAAAAGAATTTGACATTGGTCATAACTTCTAAATGGTGAATATTAGAGCTTTCATATTGCACATAAGCATTTCTTGTAACAAGATCTTTCTTCTGGTACCAAGATATCTGTCCTTGTGACCTTGGCCATCTTCGGAATTGGCCATTATCGGGGGCATTTGTGTTTTACAAACACATCTTGTTACTTTTTTTAATGATAATTTATTATATGAATTAATATCCATCTACTGTTAGTTTTTTCAACACATGGAAATAATTTTGTTAAAAGGGATTGGTATATGAAGACCTGTTGAAGACAGGGGATCAATTACAAATGTAAGTACCTGTATAGTACTTTAAGTTCAGTTACATGTGTAAGTTAAAATGCTGTAACATTTTATTCTTATGTACTAGTATTTGTAAGAAAATGAATTTGGATGAATTAAAAACAGTGCAAAGACATTTCAATATAATTGAGTTTGTGCGTAACATTAACCTTCACCATCAATTTCAAACTATAATAATAGGCGGAGTTTCAGGAGTTAAAGATTAGTTTGCTAAGGTACCTTAATATAAATGAAAGTATATATCATATATGAAATCGACTGTTTCTCTACAAATAGAATATAGAGACTATTCTTTACTGAATATAAATACTAAATGGATGAGTCCCACACTAGTATAGTATTTGGCCTCTAATCAGGGTGCAAGGTCAATAACAGTTTGTTATTTTAATCTGAGAAATGATAAGTCTATAGGGTTTGATACTCCCAGAAATCCACAGTCAGGGCATTGAGTGTTTCAAAAACAGGTACAAGTAATATTATGTTGTAATCTGTTGAGAATATAATATTATAGAAAAATTTAGTCAGTGTCATGCATCACCGTTAAAACTACAGAAAGAAGGTTGGGCCTAATTTATATGAAAAATTTTAACTGTGACATTGTGCAAAAATAAAAATACCTTGAAATGGTAAAAATATATTAATTAGCATTTAAACTGTTTAAGAGTGTTGAAAACCATCCAAATTGACCTCAAGCATTTAGGTTTGTCGCTAGATGATATGGACAGCAAGGCGTAAACAAGTATATGTGTACATGTAAATGCATTGATCACAATGCACTTGTCAGCATCATAACATGACATCATCATTGTAAAATTTGACAGAATTCATGTGCAGTGAAAGGAAGGCCATGTATTTTAGCTCACCTGAGCTGAAAGCTCAAGTGACCTGTTCTGATCACATTTTATTTAGCATTCCTCTGTCTGTTTATCTGTAAACTCTTCACATTTTTTACTTCTTCTCAAGAACCACTGGGCAAATTTCAAATTATTTACAGATATTTTATAAACCATTGAATTTTATGCGTAACACTTGTTATATGCCATGAATTATTGATTTGAGAGGGTATGGACTTCTTTCCTCCCTTTGAGTAATTGAATGGCATGATTAATAGGTACCTCCTTAAATTTTCTTTTGCATGAACATGCACTTGAACGATACATTAGAAATATCGAAAATACAGTAGTGTGACAAAAATGTTACAGAACCTCAAGTTGCATCCACTAGAAGATGTAAGGAAAAACTGATGGCCCATACTTTTCTACGAAATAGTTAACAAACTCATTTTAAAAATGTATTGCTTAATTTTAATGCATGTAATTTTTTTTAGACTATGCATACAATATGTATATCTTCCAATGTTGAAGAAAGATATCAAAGAGATAATGGATTTGTGGAATAACCACTCAATTCGACGACAGAAATTGGGAGATACCATTCCAGGAATCCCAGAAATCCTGTATCAAAATCCAGAAATAGTTGGTAATAATGATTTCATATTTTTGTGGCAAAAATTGGTTCATTGGACATCCTTGGAAGGGTAGTACTTTCTTAGATCTGAAAGTTATAATGTTGGAGAACAATGCACTGCTGGCACACTATTAGGTCACCTTATTGGTGTGGTTGATCAAAAACTTTTGAATATTTCCAGCTTCTTCTGGAACTGCTGAATCATTTTCTTCCAGTTTTTGCTCATTGCATCGATTGATAAAGGGGAACAAAAAAATTGTGAATTTTATGATCCCCCAGGGCCTGAGGGTTGGGTTAAAACCATCACTGACACTTAGGTTTATTATTTGAACAAGACCTTAGCTGGTCTGTATTATATTGATGGTATTGTAAACAATGCTTATAAAAAAAACTTGGGCTTTTAAACTAACTAAAATAAAAACTGAGTAGAATTTTTGTTTTTCAAAATTGTAGTTACATTTATTAGACCCATGCTTGAATAAGCCTCTGTTGTTGTTTAGGATGGCTGCTCTAAACAAGATGCTGAAATTAAGCTTGAAAAAGCTTAACTAGCTGCTGCTCGAATTTGAACAGGACCCCCAATTTTTTGCATCTACAGAAATACTTTAATTGGAAACTGGTTGGAAAACTTTAAACTCCGGGTGCTATATTGCAAAAATGACTACTTTGTTCAAAATTCACAAAGGAGATGTTCCGGAATACTTGAGTAATATTTTCCCAAGCAAGCATGAAAATGTATCAAAATATAGTACCCAAACAGTTTATTGTTCCTAAATTATACTTTTTCAAAAAGTCCATCGTACCAAATACTGTGAAGCATTGGAATTTATTAAAAGAAGAAGCAAGAGAAGCCTTTTTAATTAATTCATACTGTAAAAACTTTAGTACCTGTACACAAGTCAGAAATCAGCCGACTTATTTTTCTTTTGGTCTGAATGCTATACAAACATCCAAACAAATTTATAATCCATTTTGTTCATGAGGTAAATGCGAAGATATTTATAATTTTGCTTGTAAAAAGATCCAAATGCTAAAAATAATCATTTTAACCACAAGTATATTCATGATGAATTGGTCACAATTGACACAAACTTGTATTATGGGGTGATATAAATTTGCCTCTACAAACTAATAACAATATTTTTTGGTGCTTTCCACAAATTTATTGATGAAACTTGTAGATTTTAAATTGCTATGTTATTGAATTTTTTTTTTACGTATATCACATGTTAAATTTACATTTCTATGTGTAATTTTGAATGACATATTGTTATATTTAAGGAGAGGAACCGGTCATTTGTAAAAACTAATTGTTTCCAATCTTTCTTATTCATTCCATAAAATATGTTCAAAACAGAACCAATCTAATTAAAATTAGATGTTGGATCCACTCGCATACTCGCTACACAAACATCTAACAACATCCCGTAGAGGGTCACGTCAGAGGTCAAATTCGATTGACCAATGAAATCACCGCTAGCAAAATCATTGAATGTTTGTTGAAGCCGATAAGTCTAGAGTGATACCGAATTTGACCTCTGATGTGACCCTCTATGGGATGTTTTTAGATGTTTGTGTAGCGAGTATGCAAGCGGATCCAACATCTAATTTTAATTAGATTGAAACAGAACAACCATCAAAGTAAATGCAATCTTTAAAAAATCTTCATTAGTCCTGCAGTCTCCTGGACATGAAGCAATCAAACTATTTTCATGATTGTAATAAGCAATGAGCATTTTACTAAAATTGTGAAATTCATGGACCCATGGTCAGGGGTTCTATTGATCATAGAGTAAAAGTGCATAAATTCTTTGGAACAGTATATTTAGCAGACAAATTAAGTGCATGATTTATAATGATGAACAAGGAGGCCTCTACCAAAATTGTGAAAATTCATGACCCCAAGTTGGAGTTCTGGGGCCTGCTTTACAAAACAACTAACGACAAATTCGCAAATTTTAAATTGTTTTACACACACAGTTATAACTTTAAATGAATAAATTAAAACGTGTCTGAGACTTAATTTTCAGCATTATTTTTCACTATTTTACATTGCAGTGAATGATCTAGCTTACAATAAACGAGAAAATTCCAGTGTGTAAAGTTTGTCATAAGTCGCAAGTTCTTTTGTAAAACGCGCCCCTGGTGTTAGGACAGGGCTCTATTTATGATGAGCTATCTTGTATTGAGAATGCATTAATTCTTTGAAAGCTCCTCACCTTCTAGGTATTTAGCAAACAAACTAATTCATACAAGTGCACAGATATGATGAGCAAGCTCTGAATTGGGGGCTCTGTTAAGGTGGGGCTCTATTACGATCACGTGGGAATTTTACTCTGCTGTAAGGGAAGTTATTCCCCTTTGTTATTCAACTATAATTAATCACTGTAAATAGTATAATTGATAGATAAATCGAATGAAAGAATTATGCTCAATTGTAACTGATAATAACCAGACTAAGAATTTTGTTGATCCCTGATCATCCTATTCCTCTTGTTTTGGGGCAACATCATCTGTCACTATTTTGTAAGTAAATTAGACATTCCTTGGATCCTTTACATGGTTGCTTTATACTCAGGTGACTGTCAAGGTCCTTCTGCCTCTTATTGTATTATTATAGAAACTTTATACTTATGATTCTCTCTTCCTTTTTTTTTTTAGGTTCATCACAATATGTGCATCTGGTTGATAGAGATATTGTCCCTCATTTACAGAGACTTGTTACTAATAATTATAAGGAGATTGACAAACATTTTATTGATGTTGCCTCTTCCATCTTGGATTTTTATGAACTGCCACATCCCGAGACCATAACTGACTGGACTACTGCCCGTGAATTGTATATATTTCTGAGCAATTGTATGCAGCAAATAGTAAATTAAACTGTAATAATTTTCAGACACGCTTATATTACTGTATTTTATATTCACACAGATGGTGTTGAGAGTAATTGTCAGTCTTAGCTGTTGTTTTTCTTGATCTTTTGTTTGTTTTTGAGGGGCGGGCGGGGATGATAATCTATCAATTAAATTGAATTGGCCTTATGTTGACAACCAAAAGAATGTAAGGATAAGAGCAATATTTTAGCTTTGATTCTGTGTTATGTAAACACAATCTAATTAAAATTAGATGTTAGATCCGCTCACATACTCGCTACACTAAGTGTAGCGAGTATGTGAGCGGATCTAACATCTAATTTTAATTAGATTGATGTAAACAAAGACTATAGTTTTTATGTAAACTAGCAAACCATTGGAACATTAATTTTGTAATTTAAAGCATCTTCATTTTGTACAATCACAAATTTTAACTTTTAAATGACACATTTTACTTAAAGTATACCCCAGATGCAATATATATATATAATAAACTTTGACCAATATCCACTTACTTTAAAAACTCCGTAAACAATAACACACCGCAATCTTTGTTTTCAAAACACATAATAAAATCCCTATAATAAGCTTCCGTCATGATGAATAGCCTTAATTTTTTCTGAAACCTTGTAAAACATATTGGACTGTAGATCTTAATTATCTATTCTAAAGTGAAAAACAAAATTTGGAGGAAAATCATGAATCAGTCCCTTTAAAGTCATAGGATAATCCAAGAACAGGGTTATAGGAATTCGTAAAAAAGTTATTGCAATTATCACAAACGTTTCTAATAAATTTGTCTTCATGTGATAATGTGTTATTTTGAAGTGTTTTTAAACTTAAAATAATCTAAAATTAAGTATTGATATACCAATTAAATACTTGTAAATAAATAATACAAATTTAATACTTAAATAAAATACATGTACATATTACTAACCAGCACCGCACGTTTCTATTACTGAAGTATAACCAGAGTTATCTTTCTTTAGAATAAGAGTTGTCTTTAGTGTTTAATTCATTCAAAACAAGTATAGGCAGATGACTAGTTTAGAGGTTATGCATTTTTTTCTGCTATGTTACCTACTTTCATCACCCATGAAACAACAATGAAAGCATTTTATTGTTTAAATGACCGTGGCAATGACATTTCTTGAAATTATATGTGAACTTGTATACAAACTAGGAAGAATCATATTAAAACTGGTGTCTGGCCCCTTCAGTTTTCCATAGTTTTCAACATAGACATCCGTTTTATGTCTATGTGTTCAAAAAACGTTTTTTAGGATCATCTTGATCTTAAAAGTGGAAAATTAAGACTTGCGGTACATATTATTTGCCTAAATGTATTTATGAGCTTCTAACAAGGAACAGTGTAGTAAACATGATAGTTGATTGATTTTTGTGGTTTTTCGCCACACTCAACAATTTTTCAGTTATATGGTGGCGCCCAGTTTTTATTGGTGCAAGAGAGAACCCAGATACAATGTACCTGGTAAGAGACCACCAACCTTCCGAAAGTAAACTGGGAAACTTTCTCACTTACTAGTGCAAGCGAGATTTAAACCTGTGCCAACCAGAGGCGAGAGAGAGGCCATATGAGAGTAAATTAAACTTGCCTACATACCAAATATCAAGGGCCCCAATGTCAAAAGACAAAAATTATGGTCCACACAAAAATTCTACTATTTGATCTTTAAATAAAAGGTCAAGGGTCAGCAACAATGGTACATGACACACTGTCTTATCATGGTATACCCACATACTAAATACCAAAGGCTTATGTCAAAAGACAAAAAAGTTATGGCCCAGACAAACTTTGTACGAGAGGCGGAAGAAGAATTCACACTGAAACAATATGTCCCCATTCTTGGAAGGGGAGACAATTATTAGTGAAATTGAATCATTAAAACTTGGAGGAGTAGCATACTGAAAAATTGTTTACTGACAAATGGACACCTAACTGTGGTATGAGCTCTTCTGGCCTCTGACCAGTAGAGCTAAAAATCATGTCTGTGATTGATTGAATATTGTTTAACGTGTATTATTTAATGTAAAAAATGGATTTGGAGAAAGGAAGACTGGGTTAGATAATCAAAATATTATAATTTCTATGATATACGTAGAAATTTCCTTGAACTTACTAAACTACTGTGAAATCACCAATTTGTGTGTGTGTGTGGTGTGTGTGGGTTAATTATCATTGTTTTTGAGGTATGACTTAGGAATCCATGAATTCATGTCCACCATGAAATGTAAAATTTAATATACATAACTGCTTTATAACATTTCGTCAAACCCAAAATCAAATACCCATGAACAATGTTTTTTTCCTTGAAAAAATAATCCACTCTATGAGCAATAGCAAGAAGAAATTTTATCAATGACTTGCATTGCATTTTACATACATGTACAACTCTTTTAATGTACATCATACTGTATTAATTGATAATTGGTATAATTAAAATATGCAATTGGAACAATATGCATTTAATGATGAACAAAAGAATACATAGATATACATGTAAATTCAAATCTTGCTAGTCATACAATACATGTAAATGTCAATATTTTTTGTTCAATCAGTTCAATAGTTCATTGCATGTAGTAAAATGCAAACATTAATGTATCTACAGAATATGACCCATCTGCATGATGAGTGGAGTATAAGGTGTCAATTGAATAAAACAACAGACAGTGGATGACAATGAGCATTCGTAACTTCAAAGTAATACATTCCCATAGTTTGTAATGGTGTCATCCATTACGAAGTTCTGAAATGTATTCTTTTCTAGAGCTGCCTTCTGGGTTATGCACAATCTTATATTCAGCAGTACAATACTACATGTAAATGTATAAATGTACATAAGGAAAACAATGTTTTAAAGTGTCTTCATTATAACTTGCAATGAATTTTTAATTATAGAAGTATGATTCCAAAAGTTTACCCTGATAAGAAATACAGATACAAGTATCAGTAATGTTGCAAATTTCTTTCAGAATGATAAAACTTGTTATATATGTACTTGCCCCTTCCTTTATAATCAGTGCATCTGGAAGTGATGAAATTGGTAAACTGTGGCTAGCGTCTAGCTCCCAACAGTGTTTGCAGTAGGGCATTTTAATGGCGCCATGCATTCCAGATGAAATACTGGAGGCAGAATTTCAGCCTCCACTTCTTTACAAACGTATGTGAAAATACTCTGAAAGGAAAACAAGAGGTACTGTGAGCAATGCTCACTAAGAATACCCCCCGCTTACCCCAATCTCCCAAAGGGTGTTGGTAATAGGTATAAACTACCTCTTTTCTGAGTGTAAAAAACAAATGGCATGACAAACCGAACCATATTGCTACTTCGATGTCCAGTGTGCGTGACCTTTGACCTTTTGACCCCAAAATCGATAGGGAACATCTTCATCCCATGGGTAGTCCATATGTATGATATGGTGACGGTAGGTGGAAAGGATAACGCTTTAGAGCCCAGAAACCAGAATGCTACTTCAATGTCCAGTGCACTTGACCTTTGGACCCCAAAATCGATAGGGAACATCTTCATCCCATGGGTAGTCCATATGTATGATATGGTGACGGTAGGTGGAAAGGATAAGGCTTTAGAGCCCGGAAACCATTGCGTCTACAGACGGACGGACAACCCGATTCCAGTATACCCCCCCCCCCCCCCCCCCCCCCCCCACAACTTGTTGCGGGGGGTATAAAAAATATGATAATAAATATTGCTGACAAGAGGCCTATATGTAAATCTTTACCATCACCAGAATGTGAAATAGCCCTTAATTTTTGCCAAAGATGTCACATTTTAAGGGGACACTTTCCTTTTCCTAAACATACAATACATCTCTTCAATTTGCACTGAAATATTTTGTCATGAATTTCATGACTTTGGTAGAGGGTTTAAATGTTTTCAACTATGCATTTGTTTTTTCCTAGAAATAGTCAGGAATAGATTTTATAGTTTTATATTGTTTTTACTCCATTTCTTGTTATTATTACTATTCTCTTTTTCCTTATTTCTTCTCTGGTAATTATTTGTAATGCTCAACTAAATCACAATGGCCCTGAAGTTCTACATCATCACAGTTTCTCCCTATCTGTTCAACAGAGGATAAATTCCTATGTAAAAATTTGATTGCATATTATGGCCCAACCCTATTTCGAGGGAGGGGGTTGGTGTTGTCACGATTTAAACAAACTTGATTTACACAATCAATGAAGCCTTCATATAAGTTTTCTCTTTTTTGGCCTAGTAGATGATTTTTAAATGATGCCATTAAATTTTCAAAACGTCTTAATTATCTCCCCTTGAAAGAGAGTGTGGCTCTCCATTTGAACAAACTTCTATCAACTTGACCCAAGGATGCTTTCTGGCAAGTTTGGTTGAAATTGACTCAAATAGTTCTGGAGAATAGGAATAAATATAAGTGGAAAGTTTACAGACAACACCCAACAAACTCCAAACAACAGAGAAAAAGATGGGCACAGGGCACTAATAAATAAACAAGAGGTCTATGGGCCACATCACTCACCGGAGCACTTTGGCTACAGAAAAGCAGAAATCAGTTCAGAATTGAAAAGTTTAAATGTATACATGTTAGTGTTTCCAACCTACCACCCAGGGGGGTATGACTTGAACAAACTTGAATCTACACTAACTAAGGATATTTCCATATTTCTCTGACTAAATATAGCATACCCGGTAAAAAGATTTTTTTTTTTTTTTAAACTATATATTTCAATTTAAAACATTGATCTTCTATAATGGCCCGTTCTTCCCCCGGGGGTCATGATTTGAGCAAACTTGAATCTACAATGCCTGAGCATGCTTATGTATAAATATGACTAATGATGACTTTGCTCTTCTTGAGAAGATTTTTAAAGATACTTCCTCTATATTCAAATATAAAACTCTGATCCCCTGTTGTGGCCCTACCCTATCCCTGAGGGTCATGATTTGAATATACAGTATGTTATGAAGCTTTCATAAGTTTCATATTTTCTGGCCCAGTGGTTCTTGAGAAGATTTTTAAAGGATGCCACAAAATTTTCAAAAATTATCAGTTATTTCCCCTCGAAAGAGGAACAAACTTCATTTGAACAAAATTTAATCCTTCACCCCAGAATACTCTGTAACAAGTTTGGTTGAGATTGGCCCAGTGGTTTTGGAGAAAAAGATGAAAATGTGTAAAAAGTTAACAATGACGATGCCAACGACAGACAACGGACAAATTTGGATCAGAAAACCACACTTGAGCCTTTAGCTCAGGTGAGCTACAATGACTACATTTGTAAATTGAGTCTTTGACGTGGGTGAAACAATAAAATAGGAAGTAGAATAATGTTACCTGCAGAGTGTCATCTTTACAGAATGGTCTTGTAAAGGACATCCCCCCATGGTCTTCGTATATTATTGTTATAACTTTTCGCTCCTTATCGGGAAATGCTATGACAGTGTCTTCTGCCATCTGCAAAAACAATTGATACATAATTAATTCAACATAAATTTTTAAAACTAAAACTGCACAATATTTTGTGAATTATTCAGAAAAGTCTGTGACATGGCCTGTCTGGACTTTCATGGCTTTAGCTCTTTGAGAAGCATAACTATCAATAAGATTCATGAATCATGTATGCACTTCTTAGTTTAAGAAGCTTTAATGAACTGTTATTATAATGAAAAGCACAAATAAACCTCACACGTGTATTGTCAAAAATATGCTAATATTATTCAATTGTTCATGAACATTATCATTAGAATACGCAACTTCCAAGATATCAGCTCTTCTGTGATGGAGGTACGTTTAGTATTCTGTTGAACACTAGGTGGGTACAAGATGTACACATATATTATAGATTAGCACTGTAAATAAGGATAAAATTTATGAAACCATAAATTTTGTTCATATCAGCCGTTGGTATACATTAAACTGACCATGTCAAGAATAATATTTGTTGAATTAGGCCATGAAATCAAAATTTGAAATAATTTTTATTTCCTCAACTGCAAGAGTGATATACTTTAATCAAAGAAAAATGAGATTATCGATTTTTTATTTTTTTTAGCTTTTTTATTATTGAATAAACTTACTAATATTGTGTGTTCCTGCAGTCTGTGTGGTTGCATGATGTCTGATAATCGGCCTTTAGGCAATATATGAAGGCAGTGATGAGCATTTGTACCCACCACGTGTGCATGAAAGTATGTTTTGTGTCTCACTGTGTGTAAGAGTTCCACAAAGGGAACGAACTATTGGGCAACTCGGAAATTGCGTATTAGACCCAGGTGACCTCAAGAAGGTATATAAAACAATTTTCTATCAATTTTCAACATGAAAGTCCACCACGTTAAGAAATCCAGATACACACAAGTTGGTTCTATAAAAGTTCTGTTACTGAAGATGTACCTATTAAATTGTAATTTTTATGTCTTTTTTATATATATTACTGTTTGAGATGGATGAAACATGGAGAAAAGTCCACGCATTTACAAACCTTTCTTCTCTTTATCTTCATTTCCATGAGCTGGAAAAGATTTTTATCAATTGAAAATAATCTGAATTCTTAGAATATGTAAAATCAAGAAACAAATGGAATAAAAACAGCCACAACAACACAACACTTTTTTCCCCACAAAACAAAGTACAGTATCTAAGATTTCTGTTGAACTTTACTTTGATATTTATTTCAATATTGATTGGACAGGAAAATACATAAAAATATGCATAAATTTAAAAATGAATATATAGTAAAGAAGTTTGCTTTATGAAGTTCATAGGATTTACAGTGTTGTAACACATGAACATTTTCTTTGGCCTTCATTCCCATAATTTAATTTACTGATCATTTATAATCACTGTTGTACCAAGTACTTACATCAAAGAACTCTTTTACCTCCAGGTCTATGATCTGTAAATGAAAAAATTGTCTTATATTTGATAAGTTATTTCAGGAAATTCAGAACAAGAGGCCCACAGGCCTCATCGGTCACATGATTACTAGTGAAAAAGTATCACTACTCCAAAGGGCTATGAAACCTACAAATTTTTTTTTTACTGTTCTGAATATCTAAGCTAAATTCTAATGTTCAGCAATAGTATAAACACTAAGATTAAAAAAAAATACAATTTCTTTTTTCATCCTTACCTGCTCTTTCTAATTATCCATTTAATTCTAATTTAGTATCAATAACACTAAAGAAGATGTTATTTAAGTGTTTTACATATAAACACTATATAGTAAGTTTGGCCCCACCCAGAGGTCAAAACCCCTACCCCGGGAATAATGAAATTTACAATTTTGGTGGAGGCTTTCCTGCTCTACATCACTAGGCATTTAGTTTTTCTTACACATGTGCGGTTGTAGAGAAGATTTTTGAAAATTGGTCAATTTTGGCCCCGCCCCTAGAGCCTCAGGGGTGCTGGAGTCCTGAAATTTATAATTTATGTCCCCCTTGTCCCAAAGATGATTCATGCCAAGTATAAAAGAATTGGACTAGTAGTTATCAAGAAGAATTTAAAAATGTTATCAATATGGTTCATTTTAAGTAAGAAGGAGTTATGATATAAATTGTCATTGCAAAAGAACTAAAGTTATTATACAGAAACCATATCATGCAACTTATGATTTTCTGAAATAAAGTGTGAAAACTAAAGTGTTACACACACTGACACAAACTGAATGACAGACAGTCAGACTACAAGACTTAGACAAAGAAAATTATTTTCATTAAACTATGATGAACACGTTATCTTTTCCATAGTACAAGTCAGTATACAATGTCCTGATCATTGGGCTCTGCAAATTAAATGATTTTATTTTTCATAACTTATAATGCACTGTAAATACATATGAACTTCAGTATCTTGAACACTGATACCTTGAATACCAAATATATATATGTCTACAATGTAAGTGATTTGGAAGTCCCAAGCACTATTTAGTTATATTACTTATATAACATACCACATACAGACATAGATAACTTACTGGCGAATCCTCAATTCTGTCCTCCTTTGAAAGCTTAAAACAGGAAAAGTAAGTTTATGGTTAAGAATTTCAAGGTAGATGAATATGGGTATGGCAAACAATGTCCCTCACATGGTCTGCCCATTAAGAGGTAACATATACATGATCAATGTCCCATCAATGATGACTAAGTACACATGATCCACATTTAATTAATTACACTTAGCGCTTTTGCCGTGTAGTTCGGCTCTTCAGAGTGTAACAAGTTTTACATTGTACAATGTACTTGTTATGGCGCATATATATATATATATATATATATATATAGTCAATTACAATTGTTACAGTCCAGGATACAGTGGAATCTTAGGATTCTTATGAAATTATAATTTCCTGGATTGCCATTTCTTTAAAAGGTTCTTCAGTGTGTAATTTCATGATTTAATTTTATGAAAATAAATAAAGATCAAATTTAATAATTCTTTAAGGAGGGGTACCCATGAAATTCACAAAAACTGAGATAGTGCAGATTCAACAATAATTTCACAGGAAGCCATCCATTAAATCATCAACCCTATAATGTCTTACACAAAGAGTAAATCACTGGGTGCAATCTGATGGCTTATAACTAAATGTAAATACTTATAGTTATCCACAAAAATATACAATGTCATTCACATACAGAGTTAGCCTTGGCATCTGTAATTTCTGAAGGTGTTGGGTATACCTCAATGTCAGGAAGCTCAAAATCATCAGAAATCTAAAAGAAAAAAATTAATAAAACAGTATGTACAAAGATTAGTTAACACAATGCATAATTCTGAAATTTACAAGTGTTATCAAAAAGAACATTAAAAACTATACATGTATATTCATTATTGTATGATACCTTAAAGCTGAATACGACTTGTAAATAGCTATATGCCATATTAGTTTCCCTATCTCCAATATCACCACAAGGGTATATAATTATACCTTTCTCATTTGTTTTACCTGATTGCACACCTGGAACTCCTGGTTGACATGTAGTATTTCTTACATTATGTCTATAATGTTTACATTTTATTTCGCTATGTTACGTGCATTTTGTGTTTGTTTGTATTGCATTGACCTGTGCTATTGCTGTTACTTTTTCTCCTGAAGTGGTATAGTCGCACACATTTGATAATTTATTGCAACTGAGTAACAATGGCTATGTAAGATGTACGTCCACACAGGTCATAACCATATACTGAAATACTTGGAACCATGAAGAATTTAGGGGCTTATAATAGGCGCTGAAGAAAAGGGGGAGCAAAGATAAATATGGGGACAAGCCTTTTAAGAGTCGTGTTCAGTTTTCATTGAATTTTTTTTATTTTTTACTTTTATTAATGCATTAAAATTTCAATATGATATACAAGTACATAGCTTATTCAACTTCTTCATTTCAATGATTAAGAAACGTTAACAAAATGTAATTTTATACAATATTTTTATCAAAACAAAATTAATGTGCAATCTAATGACTTACCCTCAATGATTCATCTTCATTACAGGTCTTTGATTTGTCTGTTTTTGGTGACTGCATAGAGAAAAAAAAGACATGTACTGTGGAATCATTAAATTCATGGCCGCTCATTTTTTGAGGACACCCCCCCCCCCCCCCCCCCCCCCCCCCAAATCAACGAATTTAAATCCTCAACAAATTATGGAAAATAGTATTAATTCATTGATCATACAAATGACTTTATAAGTGGGTCAAGGTCAAAAGTTTTGGGGCGGGCACCCCTCCTCCATACCATCTCCTTATGTTCCAAGTTTGAAGTCTTAAAAGTCAAAGGGTTCTCTAGTTAGGGCCTGGACAAAATTTGGTTGAAGAAGAAGAAGAAGAAAAATTACAAAAACAATATGTCTCCCCTTTGAAAGGGAGACATAATAAAGGGGAGACACAATTATAATTGTGGTAGAATTTAACATTGGGTTACCTTGACTGGCACATCTGTGTCTTCCTCCAAAGGGCGTTTGATCATGCGAGACTAAAATTTAACATTTCAAACATGTAAAACTATCTAATTAATTTGTCAAACCATGCTAAAGAAAATTTCATTTGATAAAGAATGTTTAAATCCAAAATAACTTACTGTCTGCACATCATCTCTCTCAGAGGAACTCTTTAATGGACACATTGGCTGAAAATGAATGCACATGCAGGTACAATTCAATTTAAATGACATTTCATATTTTGGTACAAAATGCTTTGTATATTTTTCATGACTTGGTAATAAAGATATTGGCTGGAAAATCATAGAAATTACCTTCTACAAAAATACATTCATATGGAAACATTCTGCCTATAAAAAATTTAACTAAGAATTGTAATACAGTATAACTTACTAAATTGACATTAGAAGTAACATCCATGGTACTGGTAGCTGTAGTCATCTTTGCCTGTGTCAGTGTTGACAAAATTAAGGTACATATAGAACCCATTCATAAAAACCACAGGCTATAATAAGTAGTAGAGTGTATTTAAAAGTATAATGTACATGTATCTATATGTAAATGTACTACAGTGTACATAATTTAAAACTTGTTTCTGCATTACAAAAGAAACAAGAGGCACATGGGTCAAAACACTCATCCGAGTCACTATAAAACCTTGAATATATATTGGGGGGGGGGGGGGATGTCATATGATTTGAACAAATTTGAACAATTTATAATCTACACTTCCTGAGAAGGCTTCCATATAAATATGACTGTTTTTGAGAAGAAGATTGTACTTATATATTCCAGTGCAAAACCTTCATCCCCTATTGTGGCCCCAACCTAACCCCTAGGGTCATGATTTGAACAATCTAGAATCTATACTTCATAAGAAAGCTTTCACATAACTTTCACCTCTTCTGGCCCACTGGTTCTTGAGAAGATTTTTAAAGATTTTTTCTTATGTAATTCAATGCAAAATTTTGATCCCCTATTATAACCCCACCCTACCCTGGGAATCATGATTTGAACAATTCTGAATCTACATTCTCTCAATAAGCTTCCACATATGTTTCACCTCTTCTGGCCAAGTGGTTCTTGAGAAGACAATTCTAAGAAATGTTCTTTATATATTTCAATGTAAAACTTTGATCCCCTATTGTGGCACCACCCTTACCCTGGGGGTCATGATTTGAACAATTTAGAATATACATTTCCTCTAGAAGCTTCCCTATAAATTTCACCTCTTCTGACCCAGTGGTTCTTGAAATGATTTTTCAATGACCCCAACCTTATTTTAATTTTTCTGGATTACCCCCCCCCCCCTCTTGCAAGGGGCCCTGGGCCTTTATTTGAATAATTCAGAATCCCTTTTACCCAATGATGCTTTGTGCCATTTTGGTTAAAATTGGCCCAATGGTTCTTGAGAAGAAGTTAAAATGTGAAAAGTTTACAGACGGACAGACAAATGACGGACGGACACCAGGTGATCAGAAAAGCTCAATAACTGAACCTCCAGTTCAGGTGAGCTAAAAAGTTTGGTTTGCTGATGAAAAAACATTCAAAAACACTAAGCTCATTTTGATTTACTTACACTCTGTTCAACACTTTTTCCGCTTTTCTTTCCAAAACCTGATGGTCCCGGCATCTAGAAATAAGTTGACACTTCAAATAACCTAAATTTAAATTCATTGATCCCTGTAGGTGTTTAAGCTACGACCATTGCTACCCATAAAAGCTTATGAATAATACGCCGGTTTCGAGATACGCTCGAGTTATTTCCCTTTGAAGAACTCTCGTACATAGTAAGGCATGAAACAACTTGTTTACATGCGGGAGTGGGACGAATATTCATCACGGCATAAGTGAATGTAATCATTAAGTCTCTCATACGCTGTTTAATCACCCGAATTCAAATGATAAACAAACTATTAGTAAGTGATAAGTATTCAGGGAGTAATTAGATACATGGAATTCTTATTGTATCACGTAATTTTATTGGTAGTAGGTATCATATCCTGGATATTACTTTCAAATATGACATTGTTTTCATGTTTCTGCTTTAGTAAAACATTTCTTTCAATAGTATTTTGTGTTTCCAACATTTATATATTTAAAGAGAAGCCGCTATTAATACATTTTATTGTCTTCCTCACTGACAGTAGGTTCACTATGTCCCACTTAGGCCCTCAAAGTTCTACTAAATGTACCTCCTACACAGGAGAGCTCTTATCTCAAAACTGGCGTATTACAAGCACTGTCGGTATATGAGGTTTTTTAAAAAATAATTTGTACCAATGTGAAATTGTTGCAAACACATAACTTATCAGAAAGGAACAATTGGCATCAATTCAACATTATATCTTTTGATTGTAAAGCAGTGGCAGATTATAACTATTAAAGGGAAGCATTGAAAAATTGAATAGCATATCAAATTTAACCTACATTTGCATCATCTCTACATTCCTTCATTTCTTCTGTCTCAGTTCTACAGGACTGCAGCTGTAATGCATAAGAAGAAAATCTTGCATTCAAAATAACATTGTAATAATAGAATAAATAAAACATACATGTAATTCATATTTTTTTATGTTTCAAACAAAAAATAATTTTGCACCTTTCCAAATGACCACATATTTTAAAAGGATCCAATTGAAACTAACATCTTTATTCATATGTATTTGGTTTTGATTAAATAATAATTAGAATGCATGTACTCATAGACTTGTATGATACTATGCAATTACAATTTGAAAGTCCCACAAATACATGTTCATGTAACTTTGTGATTACAAGGAAACTGCATACTTACAGATTTGGATACCTTTAAACTCGGTAACTCCAAGTCATCATGGTCATCATCAAAAAACTAAATATAGAAAATTTCCACAAAGTTCAGTTATTTTCACTTCAAGAATTAATACATATGTACCTAAGCAAGGTGTGTTTGTGTTTCTCAATTTGGCTTGTAAGCACAAATAATAATAGCTTTGATCTTATATAAGCCTAATACGAATCACATTACTACTGTCATCTTCAAGGTATATCACACCTGTAAATGACCAATCAAAATTAACTTCCTCAATTTGTAGTTCCATATATACCTCAGAATTATCTTTTCTTCGATTAAATTCTTATTCAGTTTTAAAAAGTTTTGTACATCTGACAAGAATATTTAGTGTATTTTGTTGGAAAATGATCGTAACATGAGATATGGTTCTCATTTTGATTTGACTTCGAAGAAAATAAAAGTATCTGTATAAATCAATTGGCCTGAAAATTTTTTGTCTCGATCTGTGAATAAAAGTTGTTAGTAAAAAATTAAAAAAGAAGGAAAAAACATCAAGTAATGAAACACTCACAGTTTCCCTAAATGTTTTAGAATCTATGACATGTATTTCAAAATTGTTAACAGTGGAATTTCACAAAATCACATTAAAATCCATCGTCGCAAACCACAGGATATAATGTTTCATTCTATTGTTCGTGATATAGAATGAAACAATGACCCGTTGATTGCGACGATTAAATCATATCATAATTTTTGCATTTGTCATCACCAGAATTGACAAGAAAATACTTCAGTTTCAACAACTTTATAACAACTTTGAACTCCGAAAATTTGTAGATGAATTATATGTTTTCATTTTACCGGTATATCCATATCTGAAGTGACATGTATGAAATAAAATAATATATGTATTGGACAATGGTGGTTTTCCATTGAACAAGCAAATGGTTGATTGACAGACAGGTCAATCACCAAATTGAAATAAAACAACAATCAAAGGAAAAAATATTCATACATAAAACTTCATTTAAAAAAAAAACAACAATATAAACCTTTGGGATTTTCTGTCTGTTAAATTTTCCTACTATTTCGTGCCTTTCTAAAAGTATCAAAATTATTAAAACACTTAATTTTATTATGTAGGTGTGAGTGTAACTAATAAAAGATAAAACTATCCACATATGATTTGATGTCCTACATTTGCTATCGATACACAGTATTTCCAAGTCTTTCTGATTCTCAGAATATACATTTCTTCAAAGTCATGATAACAATTCCATACAAATTTAAGGCAAACATATCCTGTACAAAATGAGGCCTCATTTATTGTTTATTTCTTGACTAGGAACTATAAATGAACATTCTGACCCATAAGTCTATCATTCCACAAGTCATAAGGGAGAAAGCTTTATATATAAACATCTTGAACATTTACAGTAAATATTACTCTGAAAATTAATAACACTGTACATGCTATAACCTTCAAATCCAATTATAGTAATATGCATGTTACCAAATAACCATACATTGCTAAGTATTTGTGGATACAATCCATTATTTGACAAAAATTTAATGCTGTCATTATAAAGAGTTTAATGGAATTTTGACCAAAAACAAAGAACTTTCTGAGAGGTACCTTTTCCCTTGGCCATGGCATACACCTTCAAAGGTTTCTTTGGTACCTTCATACTCTCAAGTTCCAATAACGTAGCATCCTCATTCATTCGTTGTAATCCACTTCTCCCCATCACATAGGGAACAAACTCTATACTCCCTTTAAAATGTTCTCTCAGGGATGTCATCCAGTCCCGAGTAGTGTGCCCAGGACTGGTCGAGATCTTCACACATCCCGTCAAACCCTCTTCACAGGGAAAAGCTCTTTTAAGAGCTTTCTTGTTTTTATCCATAACATGGATTAACAATTCCTAAACAAATGTTGAAATGTATGTAGTTTGCTATAACTAATGCATGAAATATCGACATTCCACTGCAAAACGCAATCTCTTACAATGGTATTGAAAAATACTGATAATTTACAAATACATGTATATCAACAATTAGTCACACATGTGGCTTGCTCATGCACAGTGTTAGAGAATGAAAATCAAATCTATTTACTTTTATTTCACAATTTCTCTTTTTGGACCCCAGTTTCGATTTTCTTCCAACATGCCCAAAACCATACTTCTCCTTCAGTTTTGCTAAGCTTTCTTTTGCACCTATCAACAAATATATATATATATATATATATCAAATTCTGACATTTCAGTTACAGCACACTGTATGCCGATAATGGCTGTAAAGAAGGTAATGATATTTTGATAGCATTAATTATTCAGCTGAACTGATGAGTGTTATACATGAATTGTTGCTCTCTTTATTAATAAATGAATTGATGATATCAAAAATTTAATTGATGTGTTCTACAATTACATTGAAAAGAGCAATAATTCTATTGATGTGCGCATCAATTCAACTAATCCTAGCAATAATTGAATTATTACTCTCTTCATTTGTAGTGTGCATTTAATATGTAATTTCCGAGTTGCCCAATAGTTCTTTCCCTTTGTGGAACTCTTATGCACAGTGAGACGCAAAACATACTATTGTCCACACGCGGTGGGTACAAATGCTTATCACTAAAGGCCGATTATCAGACATCATGCAACCACCCTAACTGCAGGGACACACACTATTAGTAAGTTTATTGGTTTTCAATAATGAAATAGTTCAAACAAAAATCGATAATCACTTTCTTCTTTGATTAAAATATCACTTGTACAGAAAAGGAAATAATTTTTTTTTTTCATATTTAATTTAATGGCCTAATTCAAACAAATATTATTCTTGATATGGTCAGTTTAATGTATACCAACAGTTGGTATAAACAAAATGTACACTTTCATTACTTAACCGAATTTATATAGCTAATCTATAGTATATGTATATATCTTGTACCCACTCAAGCGTTCAACAGAACACTTAACGTACCTCTTTCACAGAAGAGCTGATATCTCGGAAGTTGCGTATTAATTTATGCATGCAATAATTGCATTATTGATCTTTTAAATTGAATTATGATATCATTAATTCAATTGATGCATGCAATAATTCTTTTTATGAGAGCAACTATATGGTTAGTGATATCTTCAATTCAACATATCCACAATTGGATTAATGATCTCTTAATGACTGACTTGTTGCTCTCTTGAACTGATGTGTGCTTTAATTTCTTATACAAAAGCGTTGCAAATAATTAAAGATATCTTCAATTAAATTAAAGAGATCATAAAATTATTCGACTATCTTCAAATGCACTAATTCCCTCACATTGATGCATGCATCCACTGAATTGATGCACACAATGCCACACATCAATTAGTGCTTTCAATTATCACTGTCATCAATTCAATTATTGCTTGCATCAATTCAATTGAAGAGTGCAATAACTGAATTGATATCTTCAAATAATGAAAAATATCTCTTATAATAATAAGTTTATGTTAATTTGGTTCTCCATTATTTCTATGCCAAAAACAAATTCATCAAACAATAGAACATTTAATCCATTCAGATTTCTGTGAAATTTCTCTTACACCTTTTAAGATCAATTCTATGTAAAAATCAAAGAAATCAGATAAGGTCTGGCCACTCAATGTCACAGATTTCTTTGATTTTCACAGTATTAACTTTACTTGCACCATCTTACATAATTTCAACCCCACCACCGAATTTCTACCATCCGTTGCCATGGAAACCGACAGCAGTCTATGAGGGCTAATTGAACTGCAAAATTCAGCCCGTTTTGCCCATGTTTTGTGCTTGTGGTATATAAAAAATTGAAAAAGACAACTAATTTTCTCCATAAATCTCGATTCCCCATAAAATTCCCTCCTTATTTATGATATCTATATCCACCTATGGTAAAGAGTGTGTTACTGACCGCTGTACCAATGTATTATAATTTGGCACTTTGCCAAAAAGTGATTTTTTGTTGGATTTCATTGGTGAATTTAGATAATTTGGAAAATACATACAGCATAATCAACTGCCATCAAAGGATGTCCATATGAAAGACTCTTAATATATATAAAAAGATTAATGGTGAAACGTAGTGCAATTGATCTGTAGTTGCATGAAAACTGTAGATTTGGGCATTTTGCCAAAACGGGATTTTTTGTTGGATTTCGTTGATGAATTTAGATAATTTGGAAAATACATACATCATAATCAACTGTCATCAAAGGATGTCCATATCAAAGACTCTTAATATATATAAAAAGATTAATGGTGAAACGTAGTGTAATAGATCTATTGTAGTACGAAAACTGTAGATTTGGGCATTTTGCCAAAACAGGATTTTTTGTTGGATTTCGTTGATGAATTTAGACAATTTGGAAAATGCATACAGCATAATCAACTGTCATCAAAGGGTGTCCATATCAAAGACTCCTAATTTATATAAAAAGATTAATGGTGAAATGTAGTACAATTGATCTATTGTAGTACGAAAACTGTAGATTTGGGCATTTTGCCAAAAATTCATACTAATGACAAATAATACAACCTACACCATTTTCAGTTAAAATGAACAATATGAGCAATTGATATTTCAAAAATAAACATGGAGAAGTTTAACATATTAATAAAAATTAGTTAGAGTGATTAAAAAAAACCCATGTAAACATAAACTGTAATCCAGTAGGACCCCCCCCCCCCCCCCCTCCCCAAACACCAAGTAGATTTTGCAATCATTTCCATAAATGAGCTATATTACATGTACTGTATTTTCATGTAAACTATTATCAATAACTATAAAAAGTCTTCTCAAGATATTGGGTAGATACCAATAAATTGTTCATTGTACTGCCTTGTATTTGTTGACCTTTGACCTGGAAATCATTAGGGTCATCTACTATTCATAACCAACCAACATATGAAATATCATAATTGAACAACAGGCCCAAGATATTGGGGGGGACACCATTGCATAGAGTACTTGCTACATTGCACCTAGTCATTTTTAATTACTTGATTTATTGATATTTTCCGCCACACTCAACAATTTTTCAGTTTTCTGGTGGTGCCCAGTGTTTATTGGTGAAAGTGAGAACCCAGATACAATGTACCTGGGAAGAGACCACCGACCTCCCGAAAGTAAATTGGGAAACTTTCTCACTTAATACCAGCGCGAGCGGGATTCGAACCCGCGCCGACTGAGGCCGTGTCATTTTGAACGCTATGCTCCAACCACTCGACCACGGAGGCCCCTGCCATTTTTAATCTTTTGACCTGAAAATCAATGGAGGTCATATACTATCAGTGACCAACCCCTGTATGAAATATCACTATCAATCAAAGGGTTCTGAAGAAACTGGTCAGACATCAATTGTACAGAGTATTGTATTGCACCTGGTGACCTTTGGACCAGAAAATCAATAGGTGTCATTTTCTACTGCAGAAACTGCATGAAACTTTAAAATTTATTGAAGTGTGTTCAGTGTTACTGTAATCTTTGTTGACATACCAGTAATTAGTAAATTTATAATATTAATACAGAACAACTCATTTTTGCAAAGTTGTTTATTCAACAAACATGGATCACAATGTTATCCAAACAACACAATCATCTTTTTTTAAAAATCATTATAATAGTGATTTTCCTTCAACTGTTCAGTAATGAATCCTTATTCAGTAGGCTCACATAAGACACTTGCAGGTTAATTTTGCAATGTTTTAGTTACATTAGTCTTCTGACACCAAAACTTGATCTTAACTAAGTCATGGTGTTTCCTTAGAAGAATAGTTTACTGAATCAGGATGGACTTGTGTCGTGAGGTGTGTTCATTGACTGTAAAACTCGCAGTTTTTTTTCCCATTCTCAAGAGCTCTTCTTTGTCTTCTATATCACATAAGAGTCATGGAATGCATCTTCTGCTCTTCAAGTTCTAAAAAATGTGTTGAACAAATATTGAAAAGTTCATCTTATTTTTCACATTTTCATACAGTACACACCTAATTCAATTTGATTAAACTAAATTTACATGTACAAGATCATTCATGATGCTAGAATAGTAATTTTACCACTTAATTAATTACTTAGTTGATAGATTATCATGCCCGCCCACCCGCCCCTCAAAAATCATCTGTGAAATAACATAGATTTATATATCTGGCATTAAATTATGCACTTCTGTTGACAAAAACTCGTTTGTCATCAATATATTTCTCAGAAAGTAAAAATTAAAAAACAAAATCTTCCCACAGTCTGCCCCATACTTTTTGGTGACCCAGGATGATAATCTTACTAATTAATTAAGTTGAATTGGCCTAAAGGATGTTATGTTTTGATACAGTTTGTATAAATGTGTTTATGCTGTATTGAAGAGCTATTAATAGTGTTAATACTCATAAATTAACAAGATGTCCACAAACCTTATTGGTTACATGAGTATTAATCAAATTTAAAAAAATTCAAAGTATCACTATAGCTCTAAGGGCTACAAAATCCATGTTATACACTATATGACTCTTTTGGACCCACATTCACAACCCTGTGTTTTCGAAATTCGCAATTTTGGTACCCCTTTCTGTTTTTCCTTCATAAGCATTCAGCTTTATTTAAGGTAGTCCCACCCTCCTGTGATGTCATAATATTTTGCGGAGTCAATGATTTAATAAGATGTATGCATAACATGAACATAAATTGTGTTCGAGTCTTTTTCAATAGTTATTGTAAAAAATCTTGTATAACCATAAAATATTTCAAACGTATATGAATAATCAATGAGCTACATTTTTCACAATGCTATACGAGTTATTTCCCCCTGATTACAGGGAGCGCGCATCACATTACTGTCATTCGATGGTGTCAAGTAAGGAATAAATAGAAAATTTGCAATTTCTGATTGCAATCAATTGCCAGTTAAGCAATTTTTCTAAGAATTAAGTGTAATGACTTGAAAACAGTATAACTGAACAAAATGTCTTAGTCACTGATTACATGTATGTGACCCATGTGTGTTTTTCTTGCAAGCAATGTATGGTCATGATGTAACAAAGTATGTATATATTAACTAGTCCTCAATTTCTTTAGATCAGAATCATGATGTCCTTAGTATATCAGCAATTCTTCATTATTAATTTCTATCAATATTTTCGACAACCAAACACAACAAAACATGCAATAAGATATGCCTAAAACACATACATGTACAACCAACGCATACATGTACATTATCAATTTATCGTTTCACAATGAACAACACTATTGTTGCTAAATGTACACCAGATGCCAATAAACAAAGCATGTTAATTATCTTGAATTGGCATCTCTAGTGTAAAATTTTTGTTAAAATTTACTTTTTAAGAATTTTCAGGCATTATTATGAAGTCACCCCCCCCCCCCCCCTTCCTTATAAATCACATGTATGCTTTCATTGTGCTCTTAATTCTAGGTGTCTGTTGTTTTAAAAACAGACTACTACTGAAATCCTCAGTATTAATTGCATAATTTGGACACAAATAAATGTCAAATACACTTGTAACCCCCCCCCCCCTTTCCCCAACTCTACAATTTAACGAAGTGTATATCTGAAAAAGTTTTCTCCATAAAATTGAAGAAATCAAACCCTGGTTCTAAAACAAAATTCTCAATTTTGGTATAGAGCATTTTCAAAAGTACCGTCAATCCAGAGTCCTTAGATTTACAATCTATGTTAATTCCCTTTGTCCCAAAGATGCTTAAAAGAAATTTGAAAAGAATTGGAAGGGTGGTTATCAAGAAAAAATATTAATGTTCAATTAACGTCTTATGATGACTGACGCACACAAATAGCAACATGTAGGTCACTTGAGTGATTCTCAACATTGACCTAATTAGAATTAATCATTTTTACAAATACATATATATGTGCGTCATTGACAACAAAACAACTAGTCTTTTTGAGTATGCTAATTAAGTGAAGTAATAAATTTTTTTAGGAAGTTGTGATGAAAACGTTTCAAGTCATCATGTCGCATAAAAAATGGATGGTCTCCTGTGATTATTCTAAAGAATTCAGTTTCCATGCAGGCTCTATAACCAAGAAATTAAACCCAATGTACCACATTCCCCACATCTATTAATTTGTTTTAGGATTTATAATACTGGGATTCAAATTTGAATTTCAAATTATGTATTCAATGTGTATATATTAATGCTGAATATTTACCTCCTCAAAGTCAGCAACTTGGTCAACTCCATCTTTAGGTGATTTGCACAGTATGATGCTCATACAGCTGAAACACAGAAAAGCACACATTAATTACATAAAATAGTGGTCATGTACTTTGGCCAAAATATGGGATTATTGAATGAAAAAGTAAGAATTCAAAAGTATTTGAATATTTACAATTTACATTTAATATTTTTTGATTTACTTCAGTTGACAGGACCTACATGTATTAAAATTTGAGGGCCCAGTTACAGGACCCAATTCAAAAATCAAAATCATAAATTTTTCATCATTTAATTTTTCCAAATCAAGTGTCCTAAAGTTCATAATTACAGAGATGAGAAAACTTTAAATCATAATAGTATTTGTGTGATTTCTTCTGTAGATTAGAACCATCACATATTAGTGGGGGTTATCACAGGTAAACAAACTTGAAAGTAGCCTGGCTCACCAATATATATGATTTTAACAATCTTTATCTAGAATGCACACAGGCATTCACATGTTTGTTTTTATTGTAAACTTGACAGTCAGAGAGAGAGAGAGAGAGAGAGAGAGAGAGAGAGAGAGAGAGAGAGAGTCATCACTTAGGATTACATAAATTAAGCCTAGTCCTTTTGAAAATTTCCACATGAAACATGATTTTATAAGTATTCCCCAATTTTTACAGATCCTGAACTCTTTGTAAATGTGATAGGAAACTCCCTGAGTGAATGTTAGGTTGGGGACATACTTAACTAGTATTCTATATTGTACACCCATGAAGTAAATGACAAGACCACTTACAATGTTCAGTCTACATGTATACCACTATAGCTGATTAGCCTGGCTGGCAGTATAAAATAAATTGGGGTTCTCATATGTTTACTAAAAGCCAAATTTTCTGATACATTTTATTCAGCCTTTACTTTAGAATTTGGATTCTAAATCAAATAGAATACTTACGTCAATACATGTTCCAACACGGCAACAGGCAGGCCTTTTTCATATTTTCTATGAATATGTCTGTCAGCCTTCTGTTTCCCTGGTCATTTTTTTAGTCGGATGTGATGCAATGAAGCGTTAAATTCCACAACATTTACTTTTTCTACGAATACGTAGACGATTGGATGCTAGAGTCCGGTGACTATAGCAAAGATCAAACGGATTTGTATTCCATGAAATAAACCGGGATCCTTTAGCACAATTGAAGATAAAGATCGTGGTAGTGAATTAAGTGAATAAAGAGCATCTGATATTGATAAACTTCTGAAGAATAAATTGATTAAAAACTCAATTTCCACCTCCTGCCATACTGAAAACAAATGAAGGCTGTTCATATCTCCAATACAAGAGAGTGTTACAAAGGGCAATAACTCTTTCTGATGTATTTTGGTTTGTGCACCAGAGGAAACTACTGGTTTATGTGTTTACCTTTGGTTTCTCCACAAATGTGTTTCTGTACTTTTTAAAAGTAAGATTCAATACATTTTACTAGCATGTGAGTTTACACCAAATGACTGGGCAAATATATTTTATCCCTCTCTAAAAATTACATATATCAAACCCTTATACATCATAAAAATAATTATTTCTATTGCTTTCAAGGATTAAATAAATACAAAAAAATTTCTAAAAGCTAGAACCTAGCTCAAAATAATTTTTACAATTGTTGTTTTTATAAACAATAGCATTTAATTTTTGATTATTCAAAATATAACATACATGTGCATTTCTTGTCCAGCTGTTGTTAGAGGATCGGTTTCCATGGCAACCGTTGCTAAGTCAAACCTTTGCATGTCCTTTTTGTTTTATATCTATCATAATATTGTTACACACAAAGTTTCATAAAAATATGTGACATACCGTGGCCACTGAATTTTGATAGTTACATAGAATCAGTCTTAAATATTATTCACTAGTCAATTTTACCATTTATTACCTTGGGACAAAGTTTCCTCAACATCACATGCGAGAACTTCAGTACCTGGAAATTCATTTCATAACACACTTAAACCTTCTTTTTGCAATTTATGTTCAATACTTTCATTGTCAAGGATGGATGTTATATAATTTATTGTTTCTTTTTCTGTAAAACCATGATAGTAAGTACTAACCAGGATCTGTTTCTTCAGAGGCCAAAGGTACCTTGGTACATTTTGTACCACAATTAGCACAAAATTTTGACTTTGCGTCAAGCTTCGAACCACATTCCATACAAAACATCTGCAAAGAAATATATTACATACACAATACTTGCATCTTCTTATACAGGCAAATAATACAGTTTCAAATTTTAAAAGTCCATACACTTACAAACATTTTCTTAATGGCCACGAGTAGTCCATTAGTGAGTAAATAGACATTGGCTATGTACAAGACACCATACAGCTTAGTTTATGTAGGCTATATATAGGACCGTCCTGCAAATTAGTTTCTGTAGGCTATATAAAGTACCACCATATCGTGTCCTAAACCTGCATAGCCGTATCTACCTTGCCATGCTGCAAGCATATCTGTGGGATTTTCATACAGAATCATGGACTAATGTGGCCTCCAAAAATTTTAAAAAGTGATTTCTTAAGTTGTATGCCTTCAAACACATCATGCAATCTAAACAAACATTTCTCAGATAGTGGATGGAAAATAAATAATTTTTTTAACAAACGCCAAGCATTTTATATATATAAATTTCAATCCATGAAAACAAATTCAATTGGTTACTCCTCCTAGGCACCTGATCCCACCTCTGGTGTGTCCGGGGGTCCGTGTTTGACCAACCCTCTATTTTGTATTGCTTATAGGAGTTATGAGATTGATCACTGTTCGTTACCTTCACCTTTCATTATTAAAACACGCACATACAGATATATGTCTAGTAAGTTATCTATGTCAAATTCAGTCAATCACAGTAATGGAAATGGTCAAGGAAAGTTAAATGACAGACGGTTAATGTGCAAATAGCCAAGAAAAATTACTGCATGCTGGTTGTGTAAATATATACATCGTGCCCAAGATAAAAAAAAAAGGGGGGGGGGCAGAAAAATGCTATAGATCTACATGGATAATAATACACGCTGTATTATTCACATTCTATCACCCACTGTACACATACCTTTTTGACAGATGGATGAACGTATTATATTAGATGATAGATCGATCGTAAGGCTCAGTAAGTTCAAATTGCACTACTCTCTACTCAGATCATATAACGACACTAAATCATGTGATTTCCCTATCACTCAGACGCTTGCTTACAGTCACGCATGAAATACATGTAATATCTGCCTTCACGCTTCAAATAATATCTGCCTTCACGCTTCATATAATATCTGCCAATCTGAAGTCGGAGATTATTATTGTGAATCCGAGTCAGACAAACGTTTTCTGTTTCAAGCGTCCAAATAATAATCTTGTCTTTTTGGCTGGTCCAGAATTATTATTGTCAGTACAGATTATATTTTGTAGCGTTCAAATAAAAAAAAGATAATTATTGTTGGCGATGTTCAGTAATTATTATTGTAGTGGAAATATTATATTTATAAAGATAAAGTGTGACTTTAAATCGGGTCAGTTTTTATTATTATTGCGGCAGTATTTATAATTATAATAATGTCATAAATAAAGAATATTTTTCTTTTGGGGATGATTTTATAATTTGGTATCTGAGAATCGGGACAGATTATTATTATCGCTGCGATATAATAATAATATCGGGCAAATAGCGGGAAATTTTTATTTTTGGAAGAGATTATAATTTTGGTATTTTATATAGGGAAAAATAATAATAATGTGGGGGTACCCTACGGCTTTCCATACTATCTGTCTAACAACATATTTCACTGGAAGTCTACACACGAAAAAATCTACATATAGCATAAATATTGTAATATTTTGATTTTAATTAAATAATTCAAACACATTTATTAATCTATTATTCTGGGAAAGTAGCCTATACATGGGTTGATTTTTACTCCATGTTTTACATATATAAAGATTCAGTATTAGGCTTTAAAATTAACACATTCACTAAGTTCCTCTTCAATTTCGTCAAATGTAATATAGAGTTAATACATGTATAATGACTATATCTCAGGGGAAAGGCAACTTTAGTGAGTTTATGAATATTGGATAACAAAATGGCTCAAACAAATATTGTTAATTGCCATCTTTCTTTGATAAAAGGGTCACTCATGTAGAAGAGGAAACGAATAATGATTTAATAGCCAATTTGATGATCTTATTCAAACAAATTATGCTTGATATGGCCAGAATATGCATACCAGTGATTGATATAAACAAAAGTTACGCTTTCATTACATTAATCGTACGTAATCGTTATGTACAGTGCCAGTCTACGATATAAAGTATACATTGTGTACCCACCATACGTCATAAAATGCGAAAGAGTTCGACAAAGGGAAATAACTTTTGGGTAACTCGGAACTTGCGTATTGAATAAAAGAAAATTATCAGTATTGTGTAAATTTTCATGGGAACTTATTAGCAAATGTATATATATTTTTTAAAGCCTAGCACTGAATGATTAAACATGTATAATTCAAACAGAAATAGAATTAAACATTAATTCAATACTTACATATTTCTGCTGGCAGCCATAGTACTGTACTCAGAGAGAGCATCAGACAGAGATATACACAGGCAAATGTGCCTCACGTGAATTTCACGTGAAATGCTGTTCACGTGAAATTCACATGAAACTTTCACGTAAATTTCAGGTGAATTTCACGTGAAAAGTGATTCACGTGAAATTCACGTTAATATGTCCACATGATTTTCATGTGAATCACTTTTCACGTGAAATTCACGTTAAAATATTCACATGAATTTCACGTGAACAGCAATTCACATGAAATTCACGTTAAATTTTTCACATGAATTTCACGTGAAAAGCATTATATCACTTTTCACATTAGTTCCTTGCGAAAATTTTAATGTGATTTGATTTTCGCAAGGAAATAATGTGAACGTTGATTCAGTTTACGTGAAATTCACGTGAATTTTATGTGAAATTCATGTTAAAGATTTCACGTGAAATTTACGTGAATTTTATGTGAAATTCATGTGAATTTCACGTGAATTTTTTTTCGTGTGAATTCACATTTGATGCTCTTTTAACGTGAATTTCACATAGAAATTTTCGCACATTTGCCTGTGCTATAGCGATGTACGTGACATCACAGTTCTTTTGGCGGGAATGATTTTAAGTCACGAGTGCAGAAAATTATGTGACAAGTTCAATCAGCATAGAAAAGTTTAAGAATTGGAAATAAACTAAATAATTAACTTTGAATTTAATTTTTTCCATCTTTGATGCACAAAATATTGAACGAAATTAAATATATAAGTAATTATAGTTATAGATAAAATATTATATCATATATATTAAATCATTATATTCTATGGCTTTGTTTGTGTTTTTACTAACACAATACCACACAACAAGTGAATAAATATAATATGAATATGTACAGCCATTTATTTATTCATTATATCAAAATACTTGTAAGTTTGTTTTCGCCGCTTCAACGTTGGTTCTGTGTATTTGTGCCAACAGTGAGCAGTATTAGATATGGACCCAACATTGGTACAATGATTATGTCCCAACATTGGTTCAACAATATCGGTCCAATATTGGGCCGATGTCAATCCACCAACATTGAAAATAACAACGTCGGTCCGATGTTGGAGCAATGTCAATGATCCAACAGTGATAATTACAATGTAGGTCCAACGTTGGTCCAATGCTGTTCTGCCAACTGCGATATGTATCCGATCTACCAACCATATACCAACACTGGGCCAATGTAAGCTTGCTATCTGGGTGTTTAGGTAAAATTACAACACAAGCAACACTGAATTACAATTTACCTAAACGTAAACGTCAAATTTAAAACAAATCATGTGTACCAGCTGTTATACATGAGTGGAATTCCTCTCCTGTTGAAACCAGATAAAGTGAAGCTTTAGGAATCTTTATGAATGGATTTAAGAAAAAGAAATAAACTTCACATGTGGCAACCACCTGTATTTTGATGCTAGCACAAAGCAATTATTGCTGTTATCATCTAGGACCGATTGATTCCCATTTGATTTGAACTGTACACTTACGGTTCTTTATCTTTTGATGAAGGGAACTCGTCGCTTTGCGTACTGTACACAATATCAAATTTAAAGACACCGAAATTCACGAGTGAAGTAATAATTGTTATGAAGTATGCCACATAAGACTTGGGCCAAGGCACTTGGTATATTGGAGGTTTTGAAACAGTATCATTGATCTCCACCGATTACGAAGGATTTGAAAACTTAACAAAATTAAGTTGAAACACGAAATCACCTCATTCAGGTTCATTCATCGACGGCATGCTTACTCCTCCTTGGCACCTGATCCCACCTCTGGTATATTCAGGGGTCCGTGATTGCCCAACTCTCTATTAGTATTGCTTGTGGGATTGATCACTGTTCGTTATCCAAGCCTTTCATTCAAACAATTTAAAATTGCCCATGAAGAATAGATCCTTGTAATTTAGATAATTAATATTCTAATAGTATTTTGATAGAAAATGTACTGTACGTTATATCAAGAGAATACAATTTTGTATCCAGTGTGACACGGATGGCTTTCAAAGGCCGGTGTTGTAGAGTGAGCCTTCCCCCCATAATGAGACTACCCCCCGGAAGCTTGGCTCTAGAGTGAGCCTTCCCCCGGAAGCCTGGCTCTAGAGTGAGCCTTCCCCCTGGGGGAAGGCTCACTCTAGAGCAGGAGAACCCCCGGGGAAGTCTCACTCTAAAGCCAGACTTCCCCGTGGGAAGACCTACTCTATCACTAGTTGTAGAGTCAGACTTCCCCCCATAGCAGGACTTCCCCCTCCATTTATTCCTGGTAAACTACTATCACTTTATAGAGATTGCTTAGATACCAGGACCTTTTTCAGCAGGGCATTAAATCATTTTGCTTAAGCCGTTCATTAAACTCAAGAAAAGAAAACGGTGAATAAAACACACTGGAATTGATAAGCCATTTTGTTTGACCCATAGACCTTGAACTTTTACCCACACAATACCTATGCCGTGGTTAGTTTTGAAAAATGAAATGAGGAAATTTCGAATTTATGTTCTTATCTGCGTACAAATATCGGTTATGCTTTTAAACGTGTACAACTTCAGGTAGAGAGGTAGGTAAGTTGGTAGGTAGGGTACTTTTGAAATAAGACAATAATAGCTCAAAAAGTTCTTTGTACCAACCACATCTTTTACAACAGTAAAGTATTTGAATGTTTCATTCTGCAAAACTAAGTCATTCAAGGTCTTAATGCCTCTGTCAACCCAATTTGTATTAAAATTCCATTATTTAACATCAACAAAGTTTCTTATATCTAAATTCAAATAATCTGTAACAGAAAGAGAGCGTTCTTTAACTCTTGATAGAGCTTTAAACACATCTTTCCCAAACACATTGTCAATATGATTTACAAATTCATTAAGTTTTTCTTTGGATGGGTGAAAAATGAAATCCACATTTCTAAGATTTAAAATACTATGTAACATATGTTGCCATATACCCTCATTATCAGCAAGGTACCTTTTGACCCATTTCAGCTTAATATAAGATATATAAGATGCCAAATGTACCATATTTAGTCCCCCTTCATCATAATTACCCACAATTGTATATCTTTTCAACTTTTCTACCTTGTATCCCCGAATAAATTTTAAAAATATTTTATTCAACTCTTCCAGTACTTGTTTAGGTGGGTCAGGCAATGCTGAAAATAAGTGTATGAGCTTTGGGAGTGCTAACGTTTTGATAATTGTGATTTTACCTATTGGCGTTAAATCCCGTTTAGTTCACAAACCTAGCAATTTTTAATGGCATTGATTTTAGATTGATAATTACATAAAGTCATGTCTTCCAGATGTTTTGTAAATACTATTTCGAGGAGCTTAAAATTGCTATTTCCCCATTTTATTTTCAGATCATTACACAAAGTTTCCGCCGAACCTGATTTGCTCCCCAACCAAATTGCTTGTGATTTTGAAATATTTAAACGTAGTCCAGAAATCATTCTAAACATATCAATAACTCTCATAGATTCTCTAAGTGATTTTTCACTGCCATCTAACGTTAAAAAAGAGTCGTTCGCATACTGGCCTAATTTATTTTCTTTTCCAGCCACAGTTACACCCTTAATATTTCAATTTTCTTTAAGTGCTTTGCCAACAATTCTACTGTAATAATAAATATATATGGTGCCAATGGATCTCCTTGTCTACAGACTCGTTCAAGACTGAAGAATTTATATAAGTTTCCATTGTTAATTATACAACTGGTACTAGAGGTGTATAGAGTAAGAAACCATTTTACAATAGATTCCCCAAAATTGAAGGACCTGAGTGCCTTTACAATAAACTCCCATTCCAATGAATCAAACACTTTTTCAAAATCTAATAATAATAACAATCCTGGCTGATTTTCCTTTTTTAGATAGTCAATCAAATCATACAAAAAACGAGTGCTTTCACCAATAAACCGTCCCTTTATAAAACCCTTCTGAGAGTCACCCATGATACTTGTTAGTACTTTCTTTAAACGATTTGCTATGGCACTAAAACCAATTTTGTAATCAACATTAATAATGATATTGGTCGCCAATTGTTTATATAGCGTCTATCTTTTTCTTCTTGGGAATGCAAGTTATTACACCTTGGGATTGAAATTAAAAGACAAATTGCTGATTTTAAAAACAATGCAAAGTACATCATGAATTGTTGAGTTCAAATCAGTGTATTGTACAGAAAATGAACTCTAGTTCTTATGTTAAATTTTTATATCAGGTTTTGAAGGAAAGGAGTTCATAGCCCCACAACTCAAGAGAGAAGTGGGAAACTTATCTCAGTGAAACTATTTCAGAAAAATGTTGGGAATTTCATTATATGAATGCATCTTTATGCACAAAAGAAAGAAAATTAATTTATTTTCAATACCGTATTCTTATGTGTTATATACACTGTAGCTACAAACTCTTTCCTTCGCAAACTTAAACTTGTAGATAATGACTTGTGTTCATTTTGCAAAAGTGAAAGAGAAACAGTCACTCATATTTTTTATGACTGGGTGTATGTATCTGCCTTCTGGAGAGATTTTGTGAAATGGTACAATGCATTTGTCAAACTCTAACAAAAAGAAGTGTGTTACTAGGCAATATTGATGGAAGTTGTTTGGAAAATTTTCTTCTTTTGTTAGCAAAAAAGCACATTTAAATACTATAGAAATTTAGAAAAATATTGTCAAAATGTATTTCATAACAAATGCAAAATGCTTGGTAAATGGACATTGTATGATAATATAATGGACAAGTAGTTTGTTGAAAATCATAATACATTTATATGAAAAATAAAATAATTACCTTTATCTTTGAATGTGTATGTGTATATATGTATGTTTATGTGTGTATATATATTTATGTGTGTGTATGTATATATTATACATGTATATATCATATATACAATTCACTGTTATTGTTGATACAGAAGGTGCACAGAGTAATTGCAAGTGTGAATGAGCGAGTGTAGATCACAGTTTGAATGTTTGTATGTATAAATGTGTTGAAAATACAAAAATAAAACATTTTTTTAAAAAGTAGGTAGGTAGATAGGTATAGGTAGGTAGGTAGAGAGGTAGATAGGTAAGTAATTCCGTGCCCGATAAACAAAAATTTATTTCATAGTTTGCATAAGAGGGGATGAAAGCGGGGGTGTCCCTCTAGAGCGAGACTTCAAGAGGGTGTTATGGTTCTAGAGTGAGTCTTCTCCCTGGGGGTAAGGTTTATTCTATAGCACGCCTGCTGGGGGGAGGCTCACTCTAGAGCGAGACTACCGGGGGAAGACTCACTCTAGAGCCAGACTTCCGTGGGGGGAAGGCTGGCTCTGGGGGGAAGTCTTGCTCTAGAGTGAGCCTTCCCCCCTGGGGGAAGGCTCACTCTAGAGCCAGACTTCCGGAGGGAAGTCTCACTATGGGGGGAAGTCTGGCTCTATAACACCGGCACTGAAACTGCAACTTTAAAGGCGCCGACTATTTAGTAGTTCTATCCACGGTGTCCCGTGTTTCTAGGAAAATACCTGTGGTCTATACTTTAAGTACTCAAATATAAGAAATGTATATGTGTAAATGTTATTTCCGTCAACTCTAGAAACTTTGCTTGATTACATGTACATTAAGAAAAATCTTCATATTTCATTTAAGTTTTTTTTCAATAATCAAATCCTCTATATCAATTCAGTATTCTTGTATGCTTAATTTCACAAAAGAAACCATGTAGACTTATCGTAATCGCATTCATCATCGGCAGAAAAATTGCGTATCCAGCATCAATCTGAATGAATATCGTTCGTTTTCAATCCAGTGCATGTGCAGTATTCTTGTTAATTACAAAGCCATCATCTTATGAATCGAGAAAAGTAACATGCAAGGTGAAGATAACGAACAGTGATCAATCTCATAACTCCTATAAACAATACAAAATAGATAGTTGGGCAAACACGGACCTCTGGACACACCAGAGGTGGGATCAGGTGCCTAGGAGGAGTAAGCATCCCCTGTTGACCGGTCACACCCTCCGTGAGCCCTATATCCTGATCAGGTAAACGGAGGTATCCGCAGTCAAAATCAGTGTGCCAAGAACTGCTTAACAATCGGTATAAAACACGTCAGACAGCATTTGACCAAATGCGAGGTTGTACTGACGAACTAGATCGTTATAACGACCATAGAATTTGCGAAATGCTGACTTCAATCGAGACTGTTGAAACCCCTGTACCATCAACTTGTTTGTCAGTAGCTTACCTCGATTTAAAAACTGACTATAACACATCATTAATTGGGGGAAATCGTCGTGTATATAGCACAAACTGTTATTGAAAAGTCTTCAAAAACTGCTTACAATCATAATCATTTAATTTTGATAATAAAAACGCTAATTTCTTGATTTTGTGCTCGTACATTTCAGCCACTAGGATCTCCGTGTATATACAGGAACGGAACGCCCACAGAAGTGGCATCGTAAGACAGTGGCTATAAACAGCAACCGTCTAAAAAAAAGACAAACATTCATTCTGTTTCATTGTATTTTTTACCCAATCCGTCGCCCACACTCAGTTATTGCTTTATAGAAAATTGAGGTAGAAATAACTTCCTCATGGATATATATTTGATCAGGAAATAGTATCTTTATTCTATACCTCATTACCGTGTGTAGTTTATATCCAATTATGGAGGAAATTGTGCATAAACCATGATGTTCATCGCATCTTACGTATTTCTCTTCTGTTTACATTTTGTTCATTCAAAAGCTGGACTCGGGGTAGGAGTCTGCGGTCGGTAAGTAATGATCACCATACATAAAATGTAAACCATTTAACTTGATTGAAATGTGATGAAACTTAGAAACAATCATGCTTACATTTAGAAACAATCATGTTTACATTTAGAAACAATCATGCTTACATTTACAAACAATCATGTTTACATTTACAAACATTCATGCCTACATTTAGAAACAATCATGCTTACATTTAGAAACAATCATGCTTACATTTAGAAACAGTCATGCTTACATCTAACGCAGTGTGAACTATTTTTTAATTTGTCCAATCTATTTTTTTTATTTCAATGACGCATTTTAAGGCTTGTATTGTAAATATCATATTGATACAATAGCAAAAAACTGGTGCACTGTGCAAATTTGTAATAAAAGTTTTCAGCAATGTAAATATGAGCAAAATATAGACGATTTGATAAAATGATCAACTTTTAAATACAAAGCGGTGGATTTTTTACAAAAAATATTTTCACCTTTACAATATTTAAATCTGCATTGACGAAATCTTAAACAAAAATTACATGTGTTCGCTGATGTAGCTAATTTAGACATTTTTTTTGGCAGTTCGCCAATGTCCACATTTTTTGTGTTAATGTCTGAATGCAGAAACTAGTATACCCAACGTTCTCTCAAAACGGGCATTGTTCTATGTTTTTCTTGGTTGTCTTCATAATCTACCAATGCCTGTATTGTTTCATTTTATAGTCGGACAATGCCTTCATTGAGCAACTCCATAGTCGGCCAATGCCTGCATAGGGCGACTCCATAGTCGTCCAATGCCTGCATTGAGCGACTCCATAGTTGGCCAATGCCTGCATTGAGCGACTCCATAGTCAGCCAATGCCTGCATAGGGCGACTCCATAGTCAGCCAATGCCTGCATTGAGGGACTCCATAGTCGGTCAATGCCTGCATAGGGCGACTCCATAGTCAGCCAATGCCTGCATTGAGGGACTCCATAGTCGGTCAATGCCTGCATTGAGCGACTCCATAGTCGGCCAATGCCTGCATTGAGGGACTTTCTAGTAGGCCGATGCCTGCATTGGGCCACTTCAAAATAAGTCTTATTTTTGCATTGGACGGCATCAGAGTCGGTCAATGCCTGCATTGGCAACTCCATAGTCGGCCAATGTCTTTATTGGTTGACTTTATAATCAGTCAATGCCTGAATTGGGCCACTTCAAAATCGATCTATGTCTTATTGGACATCAGAGTTGGTAAGATGCAGTAATGATGATCATCTCAAAAGTAAATCAACCAAAACCCTCCCATCCCCCTAAATTCCAAAATGGAAGATTCATTCCGAAATATAATACACAAGCTGAAGACTGCAATATGTAGGGAAGTTGATGTTTATTTATTCCACTTGATCAGCAACTCGTCTTCCTCCTTTTAGGGTTGATGTACCCACCAGTGTATACCTGAAATCAAAGTGACGTATTTTGATTAACAAAAGTCATGCTAGTAACTTTGGAACGTTTGTATTGTACAAACTCATTGACACAGGTTTTAGATTGACCTCGAGGTAAATCTTGTGTTAGAGATTTTATGTAAAGCTTTAAGGTCATATCATAATTGTGAGTATAATTTTCATTAAATAATTATTGAAAACATACTTATTTATGTTCATTACATGGCGAGGTGTTAAATGAATGTGATGATACTGTAACAGTACATCCAACAATTCATGCAGCCTTCCTTTCCACAAATGAGATGGTAAACTGTGTCCTGTGTTGCATGTTCAAAGAAATAGTCTAGTAGCCACTGAGTATGATCTTTCTGATTCTTTGGTTCATTTCTCCTAACTTCCATACAGTTTTCACTACAAAATTTCATTTTATGAATAGAAGATATTTCAAAATTAGATATAGATAGAGACTGAGATGTTAAAGTTAAGACAATGAAAAGGAGTTGGACATGTACCTTGAAAGTTTAAATGTGCAATATTTGGGACATATTGTTCTCCAGAGTGCAGTTGAGTGATGGCTTGTCAACAAAATTAAGATGAAATTTAATTGATTTTAAATAAATGATTTTGACACTGCAATGAGAGCTAGCTGTTCTAGTGACTGGTCTAAAACAGGAAGGATTAAAACACATTGTATTTTAATATAATTCATTAATACTCCTTATAACAATTTTTCATTAAAGATGTTTACATGTAAATAGATCGCCGAATGACATCAGATTTCATTAAAACTAAAATTTTGTTTTACCATCAGAATCTAAATATTCTACTTCATCATTTGGATAGGGTTCTATCTCAACGGTTTCTTCATCAATCTCGATATCTGAGTATGGCTCCATTTCATCTGTTTATACAATACACATTGTATCACATCCATTTCAACATATTTTACATGATTCTACTACATCTGGTCTAATATTGTAACACTATAAGCCAGATTATCTGCTATAAAATAAATCTACAACAACTCACACTGTACCCCACTGTAGATTAAATGATAAAAAGTTGGCTTTTTAAAAAATGTGTGTATAACATGAGTGAGAATTTTTTTTATAATAAAAAAGTATAACATATCATACAAGAACAATGTATAACTCGGGATTTTCCTTACCCATTAAGACATCCATAAGTCTCTGGCCGAAAACTCCGTCTTATAGGGCTGTACCAATAGCTGCAGCTCCCTAACTTTGCATATATTTTTTTAAATATTAATCGTCAGTAACAATTAAAATCGTATAATATGCACCCTTTTCATTGCGCATAATAACGTTACATAACGGTTAACCCATCAGCGTGTCTTTCGCGGATTTTTATATCACTTTAAAATAAAATGATGTAATATGCGGTATGCACGTTACGGTGTTCGCGACAGTTATTTTGGAGAAAAGAATCAAGAAAAATGTGGGTTATTCAGAAAGAGGAAAACAATTTCTATGCTTTCAGAAATAATGTCAGAATGAGATTATGAATCCCCCCCCCCCCCTCCATTACAACGAGTGGATATCCCCAACAAGGACGAATTACGGACGAAGCACATCAACTGTGATCCCTAGAAAGCAATTATTGTAAGTACTAATTAAAATAAACCTCTCTTTATAAATCAAACCTATATAAATTAAATTTAAAAGTATTTCCATAACGATGTTTTCGTGATTACGTCCCATATGTACATCAAGATATGATAAACCAAGTTATACCCAAGTGCCCAATCTCTCACCAGAGGGCGTTACGCTACGCTCCACAACAAAGTGAAGCTTGCGTAGCGCGCCCTCTGGTGAGAGAATGCCAAGTGCCGGGCCGGATTTCTTCGTTGAATGAAAACAAGTATTTTTTAATCATTACTTCAATTTTAATGACAATATATATGTAGGATTCGGATATACTGAAAATAGTGTTAGCGTACATGTAGGATAAATGTACATGAATAAATCAGTTCGGTTACTCACCAATAATTTTACCGAATGCTATGCTTGTTCGAAATGGGGTTTTCCAAAGTACAGGCGTGTTCAAAAAATGTATTACGATTAACGGTCTACGGTATTAAAATGATACTCTTTTTAATGCAAAAATAATTTTAGAATTATGAACAAGCAAGTCATTTACAACAATGTAGGTGAAGTTTAAAATTCAGATGAATACTTCTCTATCTCTCTCGCTCTCTCTCTCTCTCTCTTTAATGCAGAAATATTTTTAAAATTATGAACAAGCAATTAAGTCATTTAAAATAATGTAGATGAAGTTAAAAATTCAGATGAATACCCCCCCCCTCTCTCTCTCTCCAGTGGCGTAGCTTCCATTGAGGCAACCGAGGCAGCTGCCTCGGTAAAAAAACAAAACAAAACACCTTTTACGTTGTTAAAATGTCGACAGCTTCAGACCCCCTGCCTCGGTAATATTCGAACCCAAGCTACGCCTATCCTCTCTCTCTCTCTCTCTCTCTCTCTCTCTCTCTCTCTCTCTCCCCTCTCTCTCTCCCCCTCTCTCTCTCTCTCTCAATTAATGATTCTAACTTTTTTGTGTTCTTTATGACAGATGACATTCCAGGGCGGCCGGAAGCAATTTGCATCCAGAACAAACTTTGACTGGAGTTACAATTACCTCTGCAGGGAGTTGAAAGACATTACAGATGTCTATGATTTTGTGGAGGCAATCAATATATAGCTATAGGTACTGTATACATACAAATGTACATGTAAAGCATTCATAATTACATTCATATTGTATTTGCACCTTGAATAAAATATATCGGTGAGACCGTATACTTCTAAAAACCACCATTTTGCATGATAGTATCAAAATAATTACTAATTGCCTATCATGTTAATTAATTCATTATATCACATACAGGACATAGATATATAAATACATGATATTATATACAGGATATATCTGGCGGATACAGGATTTCTGAAAAAAGGAGGGTTTTTTTTATATGTGAAAGTCAAGTCTCTCTCTCTCTCTCTCTCTATATATATATATATATATACACACACACACACACACTCTCTCTCTCTCTCTCTCTCTCTCTCTCTCTCTCTCTCTCTCTCTCTCTATATATATATATATATATAATTAATCTCTACTGTGTTTATGAACGTATAATGCCTCGTGTATAATTTCTCCCTCACTATATAATGAATAGGTACTGTGCATATAAAATATATACATTTTCTGATACAGAAAAAGTAAATATCAATACCTTTTCAGAGCTCACCTGAGCTGAGAGCTCAAGTGGGCTATTCTGATCAACTTTTATTTGGTTATGTCCGCCTGTCCATCTTTCCACAATTTTAACATTTATATTTCCTCCTCCGGAAGTTCTGAGAACCACGGGGCCAATTTCAATCAAACTTGGGACAAATCATCCATGGGTAAAAGGAATTACGTTTGCTCAAATGAAGGACCATGCCGCCTTTATAGAGGAGACATTCACGAAAATGCAAAAATAATTTAATATAACCTGACCTAATCAATAACTTCTGAACTATTCAAGGAAAAGCTTTTATATTTTGTGTATAGATTTTCACGGCAAGACGTAATTATTTATTAATTTGTGTTAAACTTTGGATCCTTAAGACAGTATATGATCAACACCTTTGAAAAAAATATTGTTTTTTTTTTCTGGACATATTTATATTTGGTGGGGTTGTGGTCTTGGGCACCTGATTAGTAATGTAAAGAGTCCTGGGATGGATTCCCAATTCACCCTGAAATTTTCTGCTTTACTTAATTACATATTGGTATGCTAAGTTATAGATATTGCTAGGCAATTGATCGACATCACTATTTTGCAGGAGAAGCCCTACAAGCAGGACTGAAGAAGGGCTGTGATGTTGTTGGAGTTGATGGCAGAAATGATGTGATCAGGTCCTGCAACAGACTTCTCTATTAGATTAAATAAAATATTGAGTTCCAACTGAACAGAAGTAATTGAAATATGTACCAGTCTTTTTTGTATTCTTTTTCATGAGCCAATAAAGTTACGTCATCTCACTGATGATAAAACAAGGAAATTTATGATATGGTAAAGTAAATTGAATGCATTGACTCTAGACAAAAGGCAATACAAGGCTTGAATTGACTGTACATAGAAAGACTTTCAAAGACTGCATGCATTGAATCTGAAAAAAAAGTCGTCTCATGCCTGCATTGGTGTAATTCAAGTCCTGCATTGGCACTACAAACTTTGCTTCAATTGACTCCGGGGAACGGTCATCTACAGCCTGCATCATCTCTATATACATAAAAAGATTAGTCAAGACATGCAATGGCTCTGTATAATTACATATGGTTCCTGAGATAGCCACTTCGCATTCCTCAGTACATACCTGGATCATACAGTGTTCTGATTCATTTCTAACAGAGTAGTCCAATGCCTGCATTGGCTTTTGACAGAGTGGTCCAATGCCTGCATTGACTCTTGAGAGAGTGGTCCAATGCCTACTTTGGCTCTTGACAGAGTGGTCCAATGCCTACTTTGGCTCTTGACAGAGTGGTCCAATGCCTGCATTGGCTCTAGACAGAGTGGTCCAATGCCTGCATTGACCCTTGACAGAGTGGTCCAATGCCTGCATTGACTATTGAGAGAGTGATCCAATGCATGTATTGCCTCTTGACAAAGTGGCCCAATGCCTGCATTGGCTCTTGAGTGAGTGATCCAATGCCTGCATTGGCTCTTGACAGAGCAGCCCAATGCCTGCATTGGCTCTTGAGTGAGTGATCCAATGCCTGCATTGAAACTTGACAGAGTGGTCCAATGCCTGCATTGACTATTGAGAGAATGGCCCAATGCCTGCATTGGCTCTTGACAGAGTGGCCCAATGCCTGCATTGACTCTTGGAAGAAGGATCCAATGCATGCATTGCCTCTTGACAAAGTAGCCCAATGCCTGCATTGGCTCTTGAGTGAGTGATCCAATGCCTGCATTGGCTCTTGACAGAGTGGCCCAATGCCTGCATTGGCTCTTGAGTGAGTGATCCAATGCCTGCATTGGCTATTGACAGAGTGGCCCAATGCCTGCATTGGCTCTTGACAGAGTGGCCCGATGCCTGCATTGGCTCTTGAGTGAGTGATCCAATACCTGCATTTTCTATTGACAGAGTGGCCCAATGCCTGCATTGGCTCTTGAGAGAGTGGTCCGATGCCTGCATTGGCTCTTGGGAGAGTGGTCCAATGCCTGCATTGGCTCTTGAGAGAGTGGCCCGATGCCTGCATTGGCTCTTGGGAGAGTGGTCTAATGCCTGCATTGGCTCTTGACAGAGTGGCCCGATGCCTGCATTGGCTCTTGAGAGTGGCCCAATGCCTGCATTGGCTCTTGACAGAGTGGCCCAATGCCTGCATTGGCTCTTGAGTGGTTTAATTCTTGCATTGACCTTTGAGAGTTGGCATTGGCTCTCTCGAGATTTGACCAATGCTAGAGTCACACAATGATGGTATTTGCTCTACGGATAGTCATGGAATTCCTGCATTGGCTTTAAAATGAAAATATTTTTGTACATTGCAATCATTTGCGAGAAATACTCATGCAAAGTTTCGTTTCGTAATATTGGTTGTTGCATTGTAAACTAATTCAATTTCCTCATGTTTATTCATATTATGTGTTAATAATGATCGGATCCAAATACGTAATGGCATAGATACCCATTTCAGGCGCATTTATAATTCCCTTAAAAACAAATTGCAAAATGGAGAAAAGTTGCAACAAATATAATCGATAGTATGTTGATGTTTCCATACCACCTTTCGCTGGTCCTTTTTGTGAATGGATATTTTAAACCATATCCTTTAAATCTCGTTACCAATGTGATTATCAACAACTTTTCAAATAAATTAACTCATATCCATTGATTTTGATATCAAAGCCACCATTTCTTTTCAAATCGCACTAAAGATTGATCTTATATTAGAAAAAAATAGTTTGGACAAAAAAAAAATTAGTTCAGAGTCCGTTATTTAGAAACAATCATGCTTACATTTAGAAACAGTCATGCTTACATTTATAACGTCAGGCACAAGTCGTGTTAATATCGTGGCTTATTTGTAGTGATCCTTTGAGATGCTGTCCGAATTATCGAAGTGACGGTACATTCTGCAATCGTAAGCAATTAACGTTTGTTTTTGAATAGTTTAAAATCACTGTAACCATATTCATCATTTCTCCCACAAAAAAATGATGGGGTAAATATGTATCGCTACGTCATCCTATTTTCATTCCCTCAAAAAATGCATTGCGAAACGGTTAGAGTAACGGGACCGTTCTTATGTGGATGAGTATGTTTGAGAGAGACTGTGTGTGTAACATTGATTGATTGATTTAACTCTCAACTCTAAAATTAGTTTTGTATTCCTTAGTTATAGGAGTTGTGATCATTATCTTCACCTTTTCACTGAGTTTGTAGACACTCTGCGGACAGCAATTTCTGCTTGATTCATTCTTCCCGCGACAGACCTAAGTCGTTAAAACAGGTAGTGATAGTTCCATCGCCAAACGCTCGGCATCAGGTGTGAATGTCACGGGTCCTCGGAGATGACCTTAAAAACGGATGGCCCGTGTCACAGTAGGTGTGGGCGCGCTAAAGAACCCTCACTGCTCAATGGCCGTAAGCGCCGGGCATAGGTCTAAATTTGAAGTCCTTCACCGGTCCATATGAGTGGAAAAATTCTCGAGCGAGACGTTAAGCAAGATACAATCAATCACATGTAGCTTTGTAATAAAAAAACAAAAAACCCTTGATTTTGGATCAGATGTTCAAGGTCACTACAGGACTAAATAGCAAAGGCTTGCTCAATTGATATATTTCACTTGAGAAGAAAAATCTCTTTCTAGGGCCTTCAACTCAACATTTAGATATACATTTATCTATTAGTAAAATTCATTTTTATTCATATTTAATTCGTTATATTACAGTGCAGTCAACGTGACAGTCACCACATAGTCTATCACATTTACTTCATATTTGGATATTTTATAGCACATAAATTTTATGGGCAAACTAAGAACTAAACTTTATGACAAACAGGACGTCTTCAGCTTCTCCATCTTCAACTTGAACCTGTTGTAAATTCGAATGCTGATTTGTTTCATACCAATTGTTAGACCCTTCTTTAGACACTGATTTTGAGTACGGGTTACTCCGTTTACCTGATCAACCTATAGGCTCACGATAGATGTGACCAGTCGACAGGAGATGCTTACTCCTCTTAGGTACCTGATCCCAACTCCGGTATATTCAGGGATCCTTATTTGTCCAACTCTATTTTGTATTGCTTATAGGAGTTATGACTTGTAAGATTGATCACTGTTTGTTATCTCCATCTTTCATATAGCAATATTCTATTATCACCTTCATGTAATTTATTTGTCGCTCAACGGATTCGATACACTAGAGCATGTCCTGCGTGTGACCAATTTTAAAATCGAGGCAATCTACTGACAAAAAAGTTGATGTTACAGTGGTTTCAACAATCTCGTTTGAAGTCAGCATTTCGTAAATTCTATTTTGTTAGAATGATCTTATTTGCAAATACAACCTGTTGTAAAGCTTACTTGTTGCATAACAATTGTTAAGCCGTTCTTTACACTGATTTTGAGTACGGGTTACTCCGTTTACCTGCTCAACCTATAGGCTCATGGCGCATGTGACCGGTCAATAGGGGATACTTACTTCTCTAAAGAACCTTCACCCACATCTATTATATTCAGAGATTCGTATTAGCCCTACTCTGAATTATTCCCTGTGGGATTTAAGAGATTCGTCTATGTTCATTATCTTCACTTTTCTTGTAGCTTTGTTACTATGAGTGAAAAAAACACTATTGAGTTTGGGATCTAAAGGACAAGATCACTACGGGACTTCATGGAGAAAACTTGTAGACACTCATTGTGATGACTCTTGTTATTGTTTTATCTCCCATTCTCGACATTTTTCACATATAAAGATACGTCACCAGCCTTTTGTGAAATGCCAGAAATTTCTATCAATGCATGACGTTTACCTAGGCATTTTATTGAACGATAAACCGGGAATATGAGGCCCTATATTATACACTACCAAAAATAGATGGGGTTCAAAATGGCTTCGATAGATCTAGATATATACTTAATTCCTTCGTAAAATAAACATTATTTAAAAAAATATTTTTAAAATCCATCTTTTAGTTTCCGCACTTTCAGAAATGTTATATTTAAATTACATTTATTTCCGTTAAATGATAAAAGTAATCGTTACGTAATAACGATGTTTACCAGCTAATTTGTGTTACCGGTCATAAATCCCTCTACCTTTAGCTGTGTACCAACACTTATCCAGCCGTGAAAAAGGAAACCATGGGATACACTATTTCTAACTATTTTTACAAGACAATCCACATCAGCACTCCAACATCAATAGAAACGCCATTTATAATGCCACCATTAACTCAAACTCTACTTTCACTCCGCACACATCAATATTTGCCTGTACGAAATGCGCGACTCGATGGTAAAAAACCTCGATGATATTTCCCCCAATTTTGGACGACCCTTTAACCAGCAGCGACTACCAAATGTTCCATCCTTTAAGGGACGCACAATTTAAACACAGATGCCTTAAGTTCATGAATCAAAAATATAACGATCAACAAGTTTACTGTGTGTGACGTCACAGCTGCTGCCGCACCGTTTGGGTTTAAGCTAATATGTTATTAAAGGCTTATACATGTATATTATATATATTATGGATAACTTTCTCACATCAAATGTAATGTTAAAATTTTTAAAAAAATCCAATTGTTCCTTAAAAGTTGTTTATTAAATTAATTCACAAATGTATAAAAATTCTAATAATTTCTTTATCCCGTGGAGATCCGGGTTAGAATAGGTCCTCAGTACCCCATTGCTTGTCGTAAAAGGTTACTAAATGGGGCAGTCCTTCGGATGAGACCGCAAAACCGAAATCTCGTGTCACATCAGGTGTGGCACGATAAAGAACTCTCCCTGCTCAATGACCATAAACGCCGAACATAGGCCTAAGTATTGCAGCCCTTCACCGGCAGTGGTGACGTATCCATATGAGTGAAATATTCTGGAGAGGGATGTAAAATAATATTCAATCAATCTAATAACTTCTTTCCAGTTTTGTTTTTCAGAACGCGACCTCATCTTCATTGTCCGATTTCTACATTGATCGCTCTGCAGTAGGACATATTCGTTATATTGATTCTTGGCAGGGTATATGGACTCACATTCCCTGTCAAAGTATATAACAGCTTGGGAGAGAATATAAACTTTGACAGGGAATGCGAGTCCATATACCTTACCAAGAATCAATATAACGAATAATGTATCGTGTCAAAGCCTTCCGTGACGCTAGAACTTTAAGGTTGTTCGCAACACTTTTCACATTAATGCCGGTGTACGTTGTAAATTAAGACTTTTCTCCGAAAAAAAAAATGGGTTAAGCATAGCATTTCCCCAAGGAAAAATAAACTCAGAACCATTTTTTCCCTAGGTAGAAGCACCCCAGTATGGAATCTCACAATTGTCCCGTTTCCAGTAGCTAGCCTTTCCCCACAGTAGTTATCCTACTCCCGGAAACCTGGCTATATAAAAGTAGTAGGACAAGTACTAGATAATAGAATTCTCCATATTTAGGTTTCTCCCACCCCATTTGGGATTTAATTTTAGTAAAATGTTCTTCGGATAGCCAATTGCGTTGTCAACTAATACTTATATATTGCATACAAAAGTATGAGGGTTTTTTATGAAGAAGCATTTTAATGTCCATCCTTCCGTCTGTGTACAATATTTCCAGATGATATCCTTTATAGATATCGAATCTATTAATGAAATTTTGTCATGAATATTTCAGGTCAAATAAGGCTATTGATTTTGAGAGAGTTAAATAAAAGGTCAAAGTAGAATTATTCTATGGTAGAGAATTTGAGGACTGATATAAGAAAGTTTTTTTTAATGGAAATTATGATTATGTGTCTGTGATACTTTAGAAAAGACCTGAATGATAAGTAAACTAAACCATTACAGAAGTTAGGGTAAGACTCAAAGTTTCAAAAAATATTTTCGCGACTCGACTCGCAAAAATCCAAGATGATTGTGATTTACACTGTCTCCATCGTCAACTTCCCACATTTATGTAGCAATATTCCATTATCACCTGCATATGGTGTTTACATATCTCAACTGATTCGATATGCAAGAGCTTGTTCTGGGTATAGTCAGTTTTTAAATCGAGGTAAGCTACTGACAAACGAGTTGATGGTACAGGGATTTCAACAGTCTCGATTGAAGTCAGCATTTCGCAAATTCTATGGTCGTTATAACGATCTAGTTCGTCAATACAACCTCGCATTGGGTCAAATGCTGTCTGACGTGTTTCATACCGATTGTTAAGCCGTTCTTGGCACACTGATTTTGACTGCGGATAACTCCGTTTACCTGATCAGGATATGGGGCTCACGGCGGGTGTGACCGGTCAACAGGGGATGCTTACTCCTCCTAGGCACCTGATCCCACCTATAGTGTGTCCAGGGGTCCGTGTTTGCCCAACTATCTATTTTGTATTGCTTGTAGGAGTTATGAGATTGATCACTGTTCGTTATCTTCACCTTGCACTGTTTATATTGCAATGGACGATGTTTTTTAATCTATAATGTGAAGTACCCGTGGAATTTCAAGGCCTACAGTTAATTAATAAGACCTTATTGGTTTTGAGGTCAGATAATTTAATTAAAGACCATTCAAAAATTGTTCTTCCGCAGAAAATCAGCGGTGATGGCAATGAGATGTAATAAGACTCAAATATCACAAATAGCAAGGTACATGCATAAATTTGAAGGGTTGATTTAGAGTCTCTGAAAAGGGAGGCATTAACTATAACCAATCTCAATTGGGGACAGGAAGCACCGATTCCTTTAAATGAATGCCAACTAATAACGGCAGGTATTAATACCTTTTCACCTTAAGCCGCACATAGTGGAGGCCAATGAGCTTGTACATTTTCCAATAGTGTAGTTTTTAAAAAAAAAAAAAGGGGGGGGGGACGTACGGTTGTGTCTGACTTTAAATCGGATTTAGTCTTTTCTACTGTCCCGTGCGCTTGCGTATGTTTGGTTTTCCTAGCTATTCTTGCTTTGTTTATTTCTTCCGATAACCAAGTAAATATTTTAGATACTATTGCTGGATCGAGTAAATGTTCTTTCAAACCCTAATCTTTGCTCCTCATGAAAATATTAAGTGTGAAAGAGACACTTCAAACGCACTGTGCCACAACATATGCCAGAAGTGGTGTAAATCAAATGCGGATTCTAAAAAAATCTACAAAACCTTTCTCAACAACATGAAAACGTATGACTTTTCAACTATTTACCCCAACATTCCTCACGATAAATTAAAGACTAGAATTTGACGATTGAAGCGATTAAAAATGAAATATTGGTATCTAGCGATCAGTCACACCAAAGACTACAAAGAATTGTCAACGAGGAACTCCAGCATCTTTAAATATGCTTGTGCGTAGAATCAGAGTTGTGTTTGACAAATTATTTTTTTCAATGGCTGATCTTAAGATATGAATATTTCCCTTTTCCATGTTTATTGAACAAGCAACTGCCTATGATGTCATAAAGTCAAGTGTGTGAAGGACTAAAGTATTTAGAAACTGATGTTGGGTTTTATCACAATACACACAAAAATCTATCAGTGTTTCCAGGAAAATTTTGGGTTTGATTTAACATTTCAATCGACACCAATTAACATCCTGATTTCGAAATGTCTGCTTAATGATGATAGTGGGTCACGTAATGTCGTGACCTAACATATAACAATTGCATCTCTCACCGATCAGCTGATTGTGAAGAAAAACAGTATTATTCAACTTCGTTTGATACCACTCTGATAGATGTGTTTCTTTTACATCAATGTTTTTATTAGATACTATTTCTCTATTGAAACCCTAACAATTTTTGTCAACACGAAAACGACGAATGGAATTAATAGGGACTCAGCTATATAGCCTACTGCATATCGTGCAAACTAATGTGCAAGCACCTACTCGTTTGTTTGTATTATTTATGATTTACAGTCATTCAATTAATTAGTTATGTTCCACGTTTATGTACCTAAAATAAAGTATTTTGTATCTATCCGAATATTTCCTCCATAATCCATTGAACAGTCAATGGTCAATCGAATAGATGTTTAGGGGAAAATGATCTAAACATTGCGAGATCAAAGTTAAAGCAGTTCCTAAAAATAATACCTGAAGTAGGCAGATGTTTTTATTATCGTATATAATAAATATTTAATCTTTAATTAAGAACGTTGTCGTAGCTAAAATAGACACAATGCCCCCTCCTAAAAAATGAGCAAGGCAGTTATATGTCTGAGAAAACATTCAATATAATGAATACCTGTTTAAACATCACGCTTTATGGTTCAATCGAGAGTTTACGTTATATGTAGGAAAAAAATATTGATGTTTCTCCACAGAAATATATAAATTGTGATGATAATAATTACAGTAGTGGTCTATACCATACCACCCCCTAGCAAAATAAAACCCACAGGAACCGTTAATTTTGTCAGTAATAATTGTAGTAGTTGTCTGTATCATACCACCTGTTTTAGTAGGGGTGGTACGGTATATCCAGTACTATTACTATCACCTCCTGTAATTCCTCGTTGATCAGAATACAAACAGCATCAGATATACATTGAAAACTGGGTATTTTTATAAGATCACCATTTATTGAAAACCACCAACACCCAGTTTAAACTTCACGCAAGTGATTTGAAAAGAAACACTAAAGGGCATATTGTACATGTAACATAAAGAAATATCTAATTTTTGACAATAAAAATCGCAGCACAGCACATTTGGATAATATTGCAAACCACAATTATAACATCAAATCCTGTGGTGATCCGGATTGAAATAAGTGCACAGTACCCTTTGCTTGTCATAAGAGGCGGTTAAAGTTGTGTAATCCGAATTACGACAATTTTTTCCATCTTGCAAATACTCTATCAAATCATCGCACGTATGTAGTTATGAGGATGTATCACATGTCATACATGTACATTATTTCACCTGTTTTAATTAATTTTAAATCTGTGTTTACAAACAAACGCGTCACTCTGCCATTTCAAGTGACAGTCACGTGATCAGTTCAAAATTTCAAATCGTCGGTGACCTTGTCTGTGTAAAGCTGTGTGTTTTGTAACAACAGTATCTTGCCATAAGTTTAATAGAAATAAAAATATCAAATACCTCTTAGTAATTCATTGTTTTACGTTCTTTCAACCTTCAAATTAGACATAATACGGCATGTTGGGATTCCCCTGACGCGCGTGGGGCTATTAATCAACGCCTAACAATGAATAATGTATGCGTAATTCGGAACACCTCGAGCCTTTCACCGTAAAACACCGTGTTTTCGGTGAAAAGTCCGATGTGTTCCGGATGATTTTATTTTATGTATCCTTGGACGAATTTGGCTCCAGTTTTTGACACTTTAGTTTTCCTTTTAGCTCTTACAAATTTATTGTTATTTCGAATTTCCAAAATTCCGTCTTGAACATCACCGAAGAGACATTATTTGTGGAAATACGCATCTGGTGCATCAAAATTGGTACCGTATAAGTTTTACATTACGACCTCTGGGTCGAGGCCTCTGCTGGCGGACTGTTAGTCCCCGAGGGTCTCTACAGCCTAGTAGCTAAGTACTTCGTTACTAGCTTGAAAATACGGATGTATATTTAATTTCTTTGATAAAATTTAGACATTCATTTCAAAATTAAGGATCATTTCCCTCATGCATAGCTCTTATCCTTGGACGAATTTGACTCCAGTTTTTTGACACTTTAGTTTTCCTTTTAACTCTTACAAATATTGTTATTTCAAATTTCCTAAATTTCGGCATGAGCATCACTGAAGAGACATTTCTTGTCGAAATGCGCATCTGGTGCATCAAAATTGGTACCGTATACGTTTTACATGTACCACACGTATAATAATAATAATAAGTACACTTATATAGCGCATTATCTAAAAATACTCTAAAGCGCTGTACAACATACTAAAATTTACAATTGATAATTAAAAGAAAAACCACAGAATACACAACGAATAATTCTTACACAGATAAGCACTTGTTTACTTTCTAAATAATCTTCTGTTTTCTTTTACATGTAAATGTTTTCAAGCATGTAATTAAGGAAAAGTTAATTACTTTTAACACTAATTGATCTGCTTGAAAGTAATTATGTACAAAAATGATACATGAACATCGGATCACACAGCTTTAAATTGGGTGAGAACACAAAAAAGGAGATGCCGTATCACAGCAGATGTGGTATGATAAAGATTCCTCCCTCCTCAAACGCCGTAAGCATTGATCATCGGCCTAAATTTGCAGCCCTTCACAGGCAGATTGGTGATGTCTCCATATCAGTGAAAGATTCTTTTGATTTAATCAATGAAATATGTTCAAAACAAAACAAAGATTTTCGAGAAGAACGCTAATCATATAATCAATCAATATAACACCATCAAGAAATGTCTCCGTGGTCTGATGCTTAATACTTAGGTCGTCAACAGTCACCAAACAGTGACACGTGCAAACTTTGTCCATTTTGTGGAAATGAGTTAATCCTTATTGAAATGATCCTTATTGAACTACGCGAAGGAAGAGGTGGTAGTCTGTAAACATATGCCTCTGCTGGACAAGACGAAAACTGAAGATGGCGTTCAATTGAGTTGGTGCGCAGAATCTCCCATAGTATGAAGATGTAGTGAAAATCCTTATTGAAAGTATAAGTAGCATCAAAAGACTTTATATTAATTGAATATTATTTATATTCAATAAGCAAAATTAATAGAAGTACAAAATGTTTTTCAACAGCATATACAAGTATGGTAATGTAATGACGTCGTTTGACTTGAAAATTATAAAATTGTAGGTGTATAATAACTTACCATAGGTAATTGGAGTTTTGTCAGGTATCACGACTATGATATCCCTTTAAACTCAAACGCCACCGTGCTGCTCCAGTCGTTCTAGCTTGTTATCAGGTGCCATTTTCGTTGGAGTGTAGGGTGGCTACACAGAATCTGAAGAATGCCCATAAGAACATGCTGATATTGTTCCTATCATAGTGCCCTTTGTAATATTCAGATGCCAATGCGAGTTCATGCCACAGATGTCACATTTCCGTAGAAGCTTTCCTAATCTTGATTCTGATTCAAGGAACTGTCGTTCATCTTTTGGCTTCACTTTCAGTCGCAATGGGAAAATATTGGAGTCCTCATTCTCACTATCACTTTCCTCGGGAGCATCATATTCGGGATCTTGATAATCACCCTCATCACTGTCATCATGTTTATCACTGATTTGATCTGGCTGGTGGATTGTCTGGACTGTTGATGGGATGGCAATAGACCAGCAGCCACTATTAAAGGCATTTCACCAAACAGACTCAAACAATGAACACCAGTAGACACTGTAGTCACGATTGATGATGGAAACGATACTTGAATGCGTCTTGTCCGTTGGGGAATTGGGATGAAATCTTGACACCACTTGGAGCGGGTTTCTATTGAACTTGTTCTTACTGGATTTATGACTACATATTTCTCATTCGTTATTGTTACAGAGTTAGCCTGGACCACACCCGACACTGTGTCGGTAGTAGATACTTTGTATGCGGTTGCCTTAGGGGTACTGAAATGGAATCCAGGTTCTTATCTGTCGCCTTTTCAACTACCCCTAACTCTTAGATTTTCTGAAATGAGTTAATAGTGTTTAAAAGCAGACATAAACTGTATATTTATAGATACATGAATAATGTATCATGCCATACAGTTTGCATAGAAAAAGTAAGGGGGATACTTGTTACAAATGAAACAGATCTAATCTAATCCCTGTCATATTCTTTATAATTATCAATTTTCTATTAAACTTCAATGTTGTAAGATATTAAAACTTCATTTTTAAAGGGAGGGCAGTCAAAGAAGAAAACGGTGATTTATTTAAATTACAAAAAGACAAGCAAATGATAACAAACACAAAAAAAGAAGTTTTCTCTAATCAAATTTCTAATTCCTAGTGAAGGAGAGGGGGGCAGGGTATCCTTATTTCCTTCACAACCTCATTTTGTTCGATTGGGGAGATAGCACTCGTCCTTTGGTCTTCGAGCTTACATTCTTAGAATTTTCACTACCACTTTTAAAAAGTAAAGGGGTCACTTCAGTATCTCATTTTATATGAATAGAAATGTTTTGAAAGGTAGGGGACCCCTTCACTGTATCTACGTGCCTGATTGAGATGGGGTATTTGAGCACTTCACCCCCACCTGCTGACTACGAATTTTAAAACGGTACACTGCTGAGTAGTACAGCTGTAGGTTTAAAGAATGCTCCTATACCACTTCAAACCCAAACATTCCATTCTTCATTTAAAAAAACTTCCAAACAAAGATACATTCCTGGATCTAGTAAATGTTCTACCAAGCCCCTATCTTTGCACCTCACAAAAATATTAACAGTTGTGAAGGAGAAACTTCAAACGTACTGTGCGACTACATATGCCAGAAGTGGTGTAAATCAAATGTGGATTCCAAAACTGCTTAAGAACTGTTAGCAAACTTGAAATCGCAAAACCTTTCTCAAATCAAAAACTTCTCTCGAGTGTCCAGGGGTTTTTGTTTGCCCAATTCTCTATTTTATATTGCTTATAGGAGTTATGAGATTGAGCACTGTTCGTTATCTTCATCTTTCAGTGATTAACATCTGGGGCAAAATGAAACAGTCTTTCTGATTGATCAGTGTACATATGGAAACCTCATGAACATGTATGTCTAAAAATGGAGGAATGTCGAAAAAGGACGAAGATAACGAGTAGATCAATTGTAAACGGAGTTATCCGTAGTGAAAGTGTGCCAAGAACAGCCCAACAATGAAACATGTCAGACAGCATTTAACCTAATGATAGGTTGCAATGGCAAACAAAAAGATGCATCTGATGCAAAATCAATGTCAACTGTTTCTGCGACATTACCCCATAATTAACTCTATGCTCAAAGTGGTGTGTAGAAATAAGAAAGAGGAAGAGTGAAAATGTAGGACACAAATCAACTGATACCAATCTATACGATGTCCTTTATTCTATTTGCGTTTTAAATAAATTAATTTATAATGATTTTCTACGTTTCGTGGACGAATGATATAATTGCTTTATCGCAATTCACCTTTGAATTAGAACGCTTTACCCGATATAGTATTGCATTGTGTGACGACACAATTGAATGAGACGATTGAACAATTTGAATGACATGTTTGATGTAATACAACAAGATTTTTCATTGGCCGATTACAGCCCACCCACTTTCTAGAGCGGATTCAGCTGGAGAACTGTACATAGCTCTCTGAAAAGATCCACCTCTTATAAAAACCTTCGATTTACGTGTCACAAAAAGCTGCGGACGGTTGAGGCCTGAAATGTGTTGCTGTCTCATAAACTCAATATAAAAAAATCTCAACATATTTTCCTACTATATACTTGCGTCCAAACATACCTTCAAATATTCATTATAGTCACACACCACCCGAAAACTCGCAGCTTCAAATGATTTCGTTTGTTGACGTAGCCATGTTAGGTAGCCGGTCAATTCGAACTCTTGCTATTGGTATCTATTCATAAAATCGGTTGTAAGTTATGTATTCGCTCTTCATTTATCATCAACACGAATAATTAATAGAAATTAAAACATTTTGTACCAGTTTTTGTAAAGGTAAAATAAGCTCTAGATGAACGAAAATGATACATAAGCCCATTAGATGGAGATGGCCGGCGCGGCCGCTCATGACTAATGAAAGCCGCACTGCCGTGAGTTTAGCTATTTGAATAATTATCATTTAATACGACTTGGGTGGTATATTATTTAAACAATTTAGCTTAAATATTTGTGGGTTATTAGTACACATCTAGACGCTATTGTGCCAATATGGAAATGGACCGGGATTCGAATTGACTGGCTACCGAACATGGCTACGTCTACGAACGAAATCATCAAAAGTTGTGATCGAGTTTTTGGGTCGTATGGGGCTTTAATAAATATTTGAAGGTATGTTTAGACACAAGTATAGTAGGAAAATATGTTAGGAATTTTTTTCATATTAAATTTATGAGACAACAACACAAGAATATAACTTTTTCTCTTTCTTCCTTTGAAGTTTTTTTCCCATCTAGCATCTGGCCGTCATGTTTTCAAATGCTGACTACTCCCGTTTAAGGGAATTTGGGCGGACTTATACATATGGACCAATGAGAGTTTCTGTTGCATTTCGCAATTGTATTACAAACAGATTCAATAGTGTCGTCACACAACGCAATACTATATCGGCCAAAGCGTTCTAATTCAAAGGTGAATTGCGATAAATGAAAGGTAAAGATAACAACCAGTGAGCAATCTCATAACTCGTACTAGAAACACCATAGGTGGGAACAGGTGCCTAGGAGGACCAAACATCCCCTGTCGATCGGTCACACCCGATGTGAGCCCTATATCTTGATCAGCTAAACAGAGTAATCCTTAGTCAACATTAATTTGCCAGGAACGGCCTAACAATCGGTATGAAATACGTCAGACAGCATTAAGCAAATGATGGACTGCATTTGCAAACTAGATCGGTTTAACGATCATCAAAGTTGCTATCAATACTGCGAAATATGATTTGAAAATTATCATTTCGATTATGACTCATCAGCCCAATTTACCCTTTTATGAAATTGTGTCTTCGCTTATCAACGTATTTTGACTTCAATAACGTTTTGTTTATTTTCATTTCTCTGTGGTGTGTTTCTATGTAACGGTGGTGACGAATCTTTGTACAACTTCAAACGATTTACATGAGATTTGCATGAACTGACGAGCGATGTTCCATGTCATCATTATAGCACCGTAACCTAAATGAATGCTTTTAGTTTACCTTTGGACTTTCCAATTAAGGCTCGAGCTTATGTTTATTTCCCGGTTTTAGTTTCATAAGGTTACATGTACGTAATGCTTGACCCCTTGATTGAAATGGAGGAAAAATTGATAATTTATCATATAGCTCTTTATTTGTGTTGTGTACCTCTTCAACAATTTCTTCTTCAATGATTTTCACTTTATACATCACATTTTGTTTAAGCGCCTAATCAAACTATTCAGAGAGTGTTTAAGCAATATAATTTCTGATCTCAAATCTTTCACGATTATGCCAGACAATAGGTTGAGTATGAAACAGAACTTGATACCTTGTCAGAATGGATAACAGAGGACTATCACAATCACGCATAAACACACCAAAACGAAAGTGCGTACTTCTGTGTTTAGTAAACGAGAAATGATCAGATAGGTGACATGAGGAAGAAGTTAAATGTTGACAAAGCTTGTAACAACATCTCCGTTCTTTGTATGACTCATGATTACAACTGTATATTAATCGAACTTGGCATTTTTCCACATTTGGTAATCGTACGTATACTCCAACTTTCCTTTCAAACGATGAAATTTTTCAGTTAAAAAAAATGATATCACAATCAATAGTACGGATATATATATATGAGTTACCGTACCTATATTGGATTCATAAACTTCCCAAAATCCCTCAGAAGTATAGATGCATTGCAGGATCCAATAAATGTTGTAAGTCCCTATTTGTGCTCCTCACCACAATGTTAACAACTGTCAAGGAGAAACTTCAAACATATTGTGCTATGACATCTGCCAAAAGTGGTATAAATCAAATGTGCATTCTCAAAATTCTAAAGAAAGTTAAGTAAATTTAAAATCCTAAAACGTTTCTCAAATCAACCACATAAAAACATGACTTTTTTTCAACACTTTACATGATCATTCCTCATGATAAATCCAAGATTTGACTTTTTGACACCATAGAACTTTGCTTCTCTAATAAATAAGGAAAGAGGAAATATTCATATATTGTAATCAGTCATTCAAAGTATAAATTTGCTAATCACAATTCTGATTCTATACACAAGTATATTAGTGTTAGAGTCCTGCGTGATAATACCTTCGTACTATTTGGTGATCAGGTTTTCCAATAGTCTATTGGAATTCCCATGAACACGAATTGTGCTGCTTGCCTAGATGGTCGAGCGGTCTAGCGCGCTGGTTACATCCTGCTAGGATATTTGGTTCCGCAGGTCGTGAGTTCAACCCCGGGTAGGGGCGGAAGTGGGTATCCAAATAAAGTGAAATTTTCTGTGCTTTATATCAAATATTTCATCACTTAGGGCAGTTATGTTCATTTAAGAGTTCATTGCTATTTATGTGCTTTATATATATATATATATATATATATATATATATATATATATGTAAAACTTATACGGTACCAATTTTGATTCACCAGATATATTTCGAAAAGTGTTTTAATGTCCACATTTTTGGGCTATATTTAGCTCTAAAACTTCATAGTTATTTCGGATTTCCAACATATCAGTTGAGCATCACTGAAGAGACATTATTTGTCGAAATGCGCATCTGGTGCATCAAAATTGGTACCGTATAAGTTTTACATTATGACCCCTGGGTCGAGGCCTCTGGTGGTGGACTGCTAGTCCCCGAGGCTCTCTACAGCCCAGTACCTAAGTACTTCGTTACTAGCTTGAAAATACGGATGTATATTTAATTGCTGTTATAAAATTTAGAAATTCTTTTCAAAATTAAGGATTATCTCCCTCATGCAAAGCTCTTATCCTTGGACGAATTTGGCTCCACTCTTTTTGGCTATATTTAGCTCTAAAACTTCATAGTTATTTCGGATTTCAAACATTTCGGTTGAGCATCACTGAAGAGACATTATTTGTCGAAATGCGCATCAGGTGCATCAAAATTGGTACCGTATATGTTTTACACACACACACACACACACACACACACACACACACACACACACATATATATATATATATATATATATATATATATATATATACTCAGGCTGATGAAAGGTGAATATTGTGGATCAGTTCTTTGAATATATCCTATTTCGCTCCGCTTTAACAATGAAAACCTACATATGTAAAAATCCAAAAACATGTAGTCTGTGGTGTAAATACGTTTGTAGATTAGTGTAGTTGAAGTGTTAGTTGTTTTTATATGCACTTTTTATTGTTTTGTTAAATTCTTTGTTAATATTGACAACATTATATAATTCTTTTCGTTTGTCATGAAGAAGGGAAAGGTCGTCCCGAGACAATCTGGTTGTTCTTGTCGTTGGTCATTTTAGTGCTTTGTATAATGTTTTGTATTTGACCTTGTATCCACATTGTTGATCCAGCACTTCTAGGTATCGGGTGTTGTTGGAACGTGGTGATTTATGCTTTCTGAAATACTATATACTAATATTAGTGAATATCAGCCCACACTTAAACGTACGCTAGATTTACGTCTATGAATTTCAGTAAATATGGATTCAAACATCTCACCTCTGGTGTCCCCAGTGGCTGGTGATTGCCCTACTTCCAATTTTGTATTCTAAATAAGATTTCATGAGACTGATCACTGTGGTCTTGAATTTTTCATTTTCAAAATAACTTAATTGAGCGTTAAATTTTTCATTTATTTTTCATTTTTTAATATGAAAAATTAATTGTTTCAATTCAGACATTCTACGCAGATTGTAAATGTATAAATACAACGTTTACCATTTTATAAACTAAAAATATGAACATGGAATTGTTAAACCAATAACCAATGCTGAATTATAAAACGTAAATACCGGTATGTGAATATAATTATTAAATAAATTGAATTAAAATCACAAACCAAACAATAAAATAAAATTCATACTCAGAAGTTAAAGCGCAAGCTCAATAACTATAAAATTGTTGCACTGGTATCTGTCCATACTATGACTGACAATCATAACAAAAACTTAAAATTCCTGTACATTTTTCAGCTTGTGATACAGGTACCTATGGACACAATTGCTCTGAAAGTTGTGTTTATGGATCGTATGGATTTGGATGTTCAAAGAAGTGTAACTGTTCACGTGATCAGTTTTGTGACGCAGTTACAGGATGCTCAAATAAAAGCAATGGTAAATATCTACTCAACGAATTCGTTTTAGCAATGTATGTTAGCTATTTGCATTTTATGTCACCTGAGTCATTCAATTCTTTATTGTCCTTGAGTTATACAACTCATCGGAATGCATCTAGTGCATGTACATGTATATACACAATATGTATATAATTGTATAAGATAAACAACAGGTGATTGGACAGGAGTTAGGTACCTATGGACACAATTCCTCTGGAGGACTGTGTGTTTATGGATCGTATGGATTTGGATGTTCAAAGAAGTGTGACTCTTCACGTGATCAGTTTTGTGACGCAAGTATAGGATGCTCATATAATACTAGTGGTAAATATTTACCCTAAAATGCTAAAATGAAGTTTAACAATACATATACATGCTATATTGCTGCCGACCAGGCGTATACATGTATATCGATTCATGATCATCCATATATGATACCATACTGATAAGATTAGAATTGATTTCTGGGTTAGTGAAGCTTTGTTTGGCATCCTACAGTCTGTAGACTATGGAGTAGCGTCTGATGAGGTAGCTGTTGGAGTTATCTTTCCTTGACGCAAGCCTGGGCTGTTTTATGGAGGTGTCGTATCACCCAGAAAACTATCCCTCCCGGTCTTCCTGATATGGTCCAGAGGAATGGAAGATCCAATACATCTGGTATCAGGTTGACTGTTGGGGCTGCCAAAGAGAGCACCATGTTGATGGGACTATCCGCTTATAGGGCTCTACTCCAGATTTTTCTGTTGGGATTGTCTCCCTTAGCCTTTGGCGATACAAAGCCGAACCACAAGGCAGTGTTCTTTCTACTTGACCCAGTAGGAGGGGGTTACTTGATGGACATTAAATTGTTTTCCATCCTGAATTTTATACATTAGGCAGTATTTCCTTCAAGTACCTCAATATCATTATGTTACAAATTTTCCTATCAGTTCCTCTCAATTCTTAGGCAATCAAAAAGCAGTAATACGGCTACTTGAAGCTTTCGCCATTTGTTTGAAAATAAGCAGGATTTTCTCAGCGACGTTTTTACACTTTTGATTGAAGTTTAAAAAATACTACCTATTTCATTTATATTATAAACTGCTTGTGTTTTATCATAGATTAATTGGTGCATACTAAGGTGTATATATAATGTGTGAATTTAGTACCCTGTAATGTAAAAAATCAGCACCTTTCACGGCAACTTGTTCGCATGTGTCTTTGTTTTGTGGTCTCTTTTGTGCCACTTTTTGATAATTAGTAGTGTTTTTTACATGTATATTGGCTGGAATCAATTTTTGTAATTTACATATTTATTTGCTCATTTGCAAACCTAGTCATTAGTAAACGGTTGTTTGTATTAAGCTGTCCCAGCCAATTAATTTTGTATATTTTGGTCTACTACGTCATTTTGTTTGCACTTGGTTTATTACGTCGTTTGTTTGATCATGATAATAAATCACATGTCGGCTCGGGTTCGAATCCCGCTCGCGCCGATAAGTGAGAAAGTTTCCCAGTTTACTTTCGGAAGGTCGGTGGTCTCTTCCCAGATACATTATATCTGGGTTCTCTCTTCCACCAATAAAACCTGGACTCCACCAGATAACTGAAAAATTGTTGAGTGTGGCGGAAAACATTAAATCAATCAATCAAATGCTGTGTTATTTCATTAGACACTTCAATGATTGTCCAGTAACAAAAATCGAGCTATGGAATGCCAGAGTTTTTGCTCGTGTATGGGTTTTTCTATTTCAAAATTGTGGAATATAAAAATGTTTGTTTTGTGTGTACTTGTATATAACATTTTGAGATATCCGTATGTCTTTTTTAGTACATTGTTTGTAATAATAAAATATTATGTAATGGTTTTTAGCACAACAGTTTTACCATTAAATAACACACGTCACTGATATCATATGTATATCTTGTTGCAGGCGAAAGAGAAACAAGTGGAGGTATGTAATATCAACTTCTTTTTCTTAAAAAATGAAATATAGAGTTAGGAAGAATTCAAATATACTGACCTTTACTCATACTCGGAATTGTAATGATAATCATTACCTAACGAATGTGATGCAGTTGGGAAAAAGGAGCGTATTAATCTGAATAAATAGTTCGTCTCTAAATTCACGGCTGGGAATCCCCATAGTTTTGAGAGAATCATGGATTGATTGTATCTTGCTTAACGTCTCGCTCGAGAATTTTTCACTCATATGGAGACGTGTATTAAACTGCATTAAAAATCGTCTCTAAATTAATGGCTGGAAATTTCCATAGTCTGAAAGAATCATGAAAGTAGCCAAGTTGATAGTAACTATCAGAAATGTAGATATATATGTATACATGTATGTATGTATATATATATATATATATATATATATATATATATATATAAGCACTGAAGTTCCAACAACACCCGATACCTCAAAGTGTCGGATCCACAACATGGTAACAAGGTCAAATACAAACATTATACAAAGCACTAAAATGACCAACGACACGAACAAGCAGATTGTCAAATTTTCGTAACTAAATGCACTAAATGCATAGTGATGAAGAGCAGGAAGCAGGAAGGCCTCTACCAAAATTGTAAATTTCATGATCCCCGGGGTAGTGGTTCTGACCCCAGGGCGGGGCCAAACTTAGTATATATTGTTCATGTGTAAAACACTTAAATAATATCTTCTTTAGTTCTATTGATACTAAATTGAAACTAAATAGATATTTAGAAAGAACAGGTAGTCCTTTACAAATATCGTGTTTAGTGTAATTAATGTAACTGAACCGATGATTTCAATACATGTAATAGATAAGATTTGTTTCCTTTTAATATACAATAGAGTAGATAAAATATAATAGTTTGATACTTCGTCATAACGTAACCATACGTATGAAATGTTTAAAGCAAGAGAAGGGTTGCAAGAACGCAGTTCTGAATTCTTCTTGCCGAAACAACGCTTAGGAAATAAAGATAAACAGGTTTCTTAATATTTGTTAATCCCTCCATTTTTTAAAAATTGAAATGCAGAAGTGTGTGTGACAAAGGTAAAAAAAATCTCAACAAGTTGTTTTAAACGTGTTGATTTTAACTGATTTTCAGCATTCGTGTATAAGCTCATAAATTCTAATATTTTTCGATGATTTGGTAATGACTTATTAAACACGGTACAACCTAGAATCACGAAAGCGTCCAAACTGTTTAACATCGATCGACCAATTAATTAGACAATGAAGAATTTGTAGCAAACCCGCATTTACATCAAGGAAGCTAGTTACAGGTATACATACATACATGTACATCCCATTTTGCGTCTGTGTAAACAATAGCTTTACTTGTCGCTCCATTGACCACACATCGCCATTATACTCGCCGCTCCAATGAGTAGATATCGCCGTTACAAATCTTCTTATTTTGTCGACGCCCCTCCCCAATTCCTTAATAAGTTTAAATAATCGTGAATTAAATTTTCTCTATGACTTTGAATTAGTGAAAATTTAATTCGCGTAAATTTAATACACTATTTAAGGTTTCGATTCGCGGGGAAAAAACATGACGTGAAAACCCCCTGATATACGGTAATATCTTCTTTAGTGCTCTTGATTCTGAAATGAAGTAAATAAATGTTTACAAAGGGCAAGTAGTCATTTACTAACATTGTATATTTGATGATCCCAGGGATAGGGGTTTTGGTATCAGATTGGACCAAAATGACCAGTTATTAAATGTGTGAATGATACACCATATTTAACTTCTTTTTGATAAGTACCATTGCAATTCCTTTTAATTTTGGTATGAAGCATATTTAGGACAAGGGGACATAATTTGTAAAATACAGGATTCCTGAACCCCTGTGGCCTTGGGGTGGACAAAAATTGACCAATTTTCAACAAAAAGAAGAAAAAAACATGCATAGTGATGTATAGCAGGAAGGCCTCTAACAAACTTGTAAATTTCAATGATCCACGGGGTAGACGTTCTGACCCCAGGACGTGGCCAACCTTGGTACATGTATATAGTGCTTATGTACAAAACACTTAAATAACATCTTCTTTACTGTTATTGATACTAAATCAAATTTCCATGGATATTTTAGAAGGGCAGGTAGTCCTTTACCAAAATTGTAAATTTTATGATCCCATGGGTAAGTGTGTGGAATAGATTGTCAATTTCAGGACTACTGCACCCCTGGGGCCTTAGGGGCGGGGCAAAAATTGACCAATTATCAAAAACCTTCTTTACAACCATAAATGTGTGAGAAAGGTTCAAACCCCAGGGTGAGGCTTAGTATTATATTGTATATACACTGTATGTGTAAAACATTTAAATGATAAGTTCTTTGATGCTATTGATACTAAATTGGAACTAAATAAATATCTTCAATGTAGGAGTAGGTCGGCCTTTACCAAAATTGTAAAGAACAAGGGACGTTATTGGCTAAAATTGACCACCCTTCAAAAACCGATCAAATTGTAAATTTCATGATTCCAAGGGGTAACGGTTTTGGTTCCAGGGTGGGGCCAAATTATCATAGTGATTATTGTATTTACCATTTGAAAGACTTCTTTGTGTTTGCTTTTATGGTATAAAAACTATCCGCATATATAGGTAAAGCAGGAACGCGAGTACCAAAATTAAGAATTTTGCAACATTAGGGTTTTGACTCTAGGACAGGTCCAAATTAGTCATATCATATTAATGGTAAAGCCTTTCATTAAAGCCTTTCGAAGAAATTAAGTTTTAAGAACACATCTTGATTTATACTGTTGATAAACATAAGAATTTAGCTTAGATATGCAGAACAGGTTTTCATAGCCCTTGTCACTAGTCAAGTGATACTTTTTAAAATTAATAATCAGGTGACCGATATTGGCCTCTTGTTACTTTATTGTTATTGACACGGTGGCCCAGTTCCACCATAGGCCTCCTTGGACTTGTGTTCATTGGTAAATACATGTAACACACCGGGAAACACGGAGGACACGATGGACTTCCGTGTATTTTCCACCATGGGATTTTTAAACTCGTGTCGTGTACTTTGTTATGTTGTATGTGTGTGTACGTGCGTATCTTGTTACACGTATCCATTTTGTATTTTGGGGAATACCGTATAAGCAAATTGTTAGCGAAGACTTAAAGAGAAAGGCAACCCAAAAGCTTTTTACATGATAAATGATAGGATTAATTAAATGATAAAGTCTGTTGTTATACGGCCTAGATAAGCGTCAGTATTAATTTGAAAACGTTAAAAATTGAAATTCCCGCGATCTATAGAGTCTGCCATGATGTGTAACGCTTTTGTGTTCAAGACCAAAAACAAAATCAATAATTTTGACGTCACACCGTCTGTTCCGGTTTTTATGAGATTCTAAGATCATCAAAGATATGCATGTGGTAGATCTTGCGAATAGATAGATTGATGCCTTCCTGTCAAGCAGTTAATTACACTAATGCAAACGGGAGATGTGAAAAAAGCACCAAGTCATTTGAAAAGAAAAGACTATGTAAACTGTGGATCCATCATTTGTGTAATGACAATTTGAGGTTCGAAACATTTATATGAAGAAATGTTTACCGTCTGCCTGGTTTGCGACTCGACTGAACGCATTTTCTCAATTTCTTCTTGCGAAAGAACGGGCTCAAATCTATACGACTCAAAACTTAACTGTTCGTTACTTGTCATGTTTACAAGGCTACTGATGAAATAAACCGGAACAGACGGTGTGACGTCATAAATTAAACATCAATGGCTGCTCACTTAGCGGTGGGTAATTTAAAATATATGATAGATTAATATTGATTTAATCGTTAAGCAAGGATTTTTGTTGTTAAATTTACGATAGCACGATAGCAATAAGTGATACTTTATTCATAAAAACAACAATGTGATTTAGGTTTTCTTTCCCTTTAATTATGTTCCCCAAACAAAGTTTGGGAACATATTGTTTTTACTCTGTTTCTTATTATTAAGGTCTTCCGTCTCAACGGAAGACCTTATAATGATTCTTATGTTTCTTTTCCTCTATTATTAGGGTCTTCCGTCTTCAGCGGAAGAACCTTCTGTTATTGTATTGTTGATTTTTCACTTTTCTTATTATTTTCATTCTTTTTTTTTCCTTACCGATTTTGTGCAAAGGATTTCTCGGAGATGGTTGGATCGATTTGCTTTAATTCAAATTTTCAGAGTTGATGCGTTGCCATCTGAAGTTTATATTTCCGTTTCAATTTCTGAAAATTCACTTCCGGTCGCAAGTTACGTCCGATTTACCGTTTTTTAAAATGACATATTGTCCAGACGATTTTTCATAAACCGTCAAAGATTGAGTCTTGAAACTTTCAGGGATGATAGATGGTTACTAGTACCTTTGTAATAATGTTTATCATTGCGATCCGTCACTTCTGGCCGTCACCGGAAGTGAACAAAAGAAACGTCAAATTTTAAAATTATGCTTTTGAAACAAAACTTGCATAGATAAATTAGGTCTCTTTCGGCGTTTCAGAAGATGTTAGACTTACCGGAAGTTTAACCAGCAACTTCCGGGTTTTAGAGAAAAACTTCGAAAAAGTAGGTTTTTCTTTGTCCTAGTATATCTCGCATATTTATCAAGTTTTTAATAAAACGTTTACAGAAGTTATTGGCAATTTCCATATCTAGGGTACCCTTTAGTACTTTTTCAAAATTCACTTCCGGTCGTTCGTTAGAGCTAAATTTCTGTTTCTCAAATGACATTTTGTCCAGGCGTTTTCTCATAAACAGTTAAGATTGAGTCTTGAAACTTTCAGGGTGATAGATGGTGACTTGTAGCTCGGTAATAGGGTTTATCATTGCGGTCCGTTACTTCCGGCGGTCACTGGAAGTGAAAAAAAGACATGTCATATTTCAAAGTTATGCTTCTGAAACAAAACTTGCATAGATTTATTGGGTCTCTTTCGGAGTTTCAGAAAAAGTAAAACTTATCGGAAGTTTAACCTAAAACTTCCAGCTTTCAGAGGAAAATGGGTCTTTCTTTGTTCTCGTATATCTCGCTTATCTACGCAGCTATGTTAAGGCTTCCCGGAGTTTGAAATGCGTTCAAAACATACATTGGATTGCGAGGTCGGTGTTTGGTTTTCAATTGTAATTTATATACTTAAGTACAGACAATTTATATAGAAGGTTCTCTCGGCTATATATTAACATATCTGTTATGATATCACATGACTTTGTTGATCACGTAACGATGATTTATAATTGTTTAAAGTGTTTCACATAAATCGCTTCAGCGAAGCTCATTTAACAATTATTTTTAACTCTTTGTTTGATAAATGAACTCACCGTATCCTTGTGTACCCGAAATGTGCTTGGGAAAAATGGTAGTATTACTTGCGTACAAAATACACGTATTTCATGAAGAGTTCAACTTACTGACACACTTACCTACACATTTGAGGGTAATCTGTATTCAAACAAAGCCATCATACATTTAACCAATTAAGATTCAAATAGAGAACAAACTCCTCTTACGATTTCCGTAATAGATCTCAAATGAATCCTCATAAATTACATGTTCCTCATTGACAATATCTTCGTGGTCTTTGGTGATCAGGTCTTCCAACAGTATGTTGGAATTCCCATGGGAACGAATTGTGCTCCTTTGTTAGCTGACCTGTTTTTATATTCATATGAAGCAGAATTTATTCAAAAACTTCTACGTGAGAAGAAAAAATCTCTCGCTGTCACCTTCAATTCGACTTTTAGATATATCGATGACGTTTTGTCTATTAACAATGATAGCTTTCATTCATATGTCGATTTGATATATCCCTGTGAGCTCGAAATAAAGGACACCACAGAGTCGTCCACTTCTGCTTCATACTTAGATATTTGATTAAAAGTAGACATTAACGGCAAACTGACAACTCAACTGTATGACAAACGGGATGATTTCAGCTTCTCCATCGTCAACTTCCCACATTTATGTAGCAATATTCCATTATCACCTGCATATGGTGTTTATATATCTCAACTGATTCGATATGCAAGAGCTTGTTCTGGGTATAGTCAGTTTTCAAATCGAGGTAAGCTACTGAAAAACAAGTTGATGGTACAGGGATTTCAACAGTCTCGATTGAAGTCAGCATTTCGCAAATTCTATGGTCGTTATAACGATCTAGTTCGTCAATACAACCTCGCATTGGGTCAAATCTGTCTGACGTGTTTCATACCGATTATTAAGCCGTTCTTGGCACACTGATTAGACTGCGGATAACTCCGTTTACCTGATCAGGATATGGGACTCACGGCGGGTGTGACCGGTCAACAGGGGATGCTTACTCCTCCTAGGCACCTGATCCCACCTCTGGTGTGTCCAGGGGTCCGTGTTTGCCCAACTATCTATTTTGTATTGCTTGTAGGAGTTATGAGATTGATCACTATTCGTTATCTTCACTTGCATGTACCTGCGCTAGACTCTTTTATAAACACATCATAAATTCTACCTCTTATCACTGGTATAAAACAGAGTACATTTCAAAAGTATATTTTTCGAAAGTAGTGTAAACACGCTGAATTTAAATCAAGGGTAATTAAACAAATTATTTTAAAATATTCGGACATATAAGATATTAAAATACAATTCAGACACGTGAATTTTGCAATAGCGTTCTGACATCTGATAGGCAGTTTGAAATAAGGTCTAGAGTTTTTGACACTCTCCCCGTCATAACAGCTCAAGTTTGCAGTGACTTGACGTCATTTTCCATTATGACGTTATATCGGTAGTTCAGAGAAGTGAATCCTTAACCTACCCGCGTATCAACTTTATATTACGATGTTTACAGATATTACTGACATTATCAATCTCTAGGAAACCTTTAAGAATATTTCAAAATTCACTTCCGGTCGCGAGATAGGGCCGAATTTCCGGTTTTTTAATGACATTTTGTCCGGGAGTTTTCTCATAAACATTTAATGATTGAGTCTTGAAACTTTCAGAGATGATTATTGGTGACATGTAGCTTTGTAATAAGATTTATCATTGTCATCCGTCACTTCCGGCCGCCACCGAAAGTGAACGAAAGTAACGTCAAACATCAAATTTACGCTTTTGAAACAAAATGTGCATGGAATAATGTAGTGTCTTTTGGAGTTTCAGAAAATGTTACACTTGCCGGATGTTTAAACAACTTCTGGTTTTTAGAGAAAAGCTTCGAAAAATTGTTCTTTCTTTGCTATCATATCTCTCGCTTATAAATCAAGTGTTTGATATAATTTTCACATATATAATTCATATTATCCATCTTCAGAATATAGTGACTTTTTTTTTTTAAATTCACTTCCGTTCGTTAAATATCTACGATTTCCGGGTTTTTCTCTCCAGGCGTTTTCTCATAAATAATCAACAATTGAGTCTTGAAACCTTCAGGAATGTTTTATGGTGACTTGTAGATGTGACATACGTGCTTCAATTTTGTTGCCTTTACTTCCGTCATCCACCGGAAGTACCTTAAAAATATGTAATTTTTCATTTTTTAATATTCTAATGCTCATTACATTATTTAATAGTGTGATAAGTCATACCATTTCCACCGGAAGTTTATTGTTCGAAACCGGAAGTTGTCTGAAAATTCAACATTTTTCACGGAATTTTTAGTGTGGGTTCCGACATGGTCCATTTGGAATTTTTAGTTGTTTTATGGACTACTGAGATACTCGAAAGCAAATAAAATAAAACCGAAATTGTTTATAATTGATAAATCGTGTCTTACATGTACGTGTTTATTTCTTTCATGTAACGGAAGACCTATTCGTTGCTCGTAACGAGATCATTTCTAGTTATTATTATTATTATTATTGTTCTTTTTCTTAACGATTTTGTGCACGTGATTTCACAAAAACGACTGGATAGATTTTCATGAAACTTTCAGAAAAAAATGTAAAATAGGATTCTCTAGAAGTTTTTTTTAGTTATGAAAAAATCACTTCCGGTCGCAAGTTACGGCCGAATTCCGTTTTTCAAATGACATTTTGTCCGGGTGTTTTCTCATAAACGATTAAAGATTGAGGTTGTAGGTGTATGGTACAAATGCCTGTTGAATGACATCAATAAAAGTGCGGAATCATACACACGTGCGCGTGTATGCACGTGCAACGCTTTCTTTCATTTTTTGGTACTAAAATGACCATATTGAACGTAGTACATGTAATTAAAGGCTAAAATAAAATGATTTTTTGCTGTAGGTTTACAATGACATCACTGTTTAATTGGGGGAGGTTTGGGGAACATATGTAACGGTCCCCGTTACAATTAGAACTAGTTTTGGCATTATTAGCGAGAGTAGTGAGAGCGCTAAAATTGAATGATGCTAACAATTTAGTCCATATCGAAGGTAATAGGCATCTTTCCAGGAATTATAAAGTCGCTAAGATTAGCTCTCACTATATATATATATACCCATTTTTACGGAACAATCGCTAAATTTGTGTCTCATTAACAATACCACTTATACGATATGCTGTTGGTATATGTATCCATATTGTTTGTCTTAGGAATATGGACGGTGAATGTACCCTTCATGGTCGTCGGTTTTGCTGGAGCAGTCCTTTTGGTGACTATTGCGGTTATTCTTGTGAAGAGGTAAGTTGGTCATTGATTAATCTAATGGTCTCCTTGGATGATCGTCTATTCCACTCAGTTATACTTCGAATGGTTGTTAATGTATTGTATTCAAAGTAAATGTTTGCAAATCGATAAATAATTGCGTTTTGATAATCGAAATCTTCAACAATAATGTTCATGTATCACATAGATGTACACAACAGTGAAATGTCAGCGTTTTTGTCCTACGTTCTTCGTTTCAATTCAAATTGATACTGTGACAGTGTAATATAAAATTAGATACTTCGGAAATAGAAAGATAGTATCTGACAAAAGATTTACAACTGAATTGATTACAGGATGAAAGCCCACACATATTTCAAATAAGATATCACTCATATGTTGAATTGATGTATTCCGAGTCGTTCACTTCTGCTTTCATCTTCGTTTGCCAAGGGTTTACGATCCGCTCCGCTTCTCTACAACCCTAGGCTGCGTTACCGCGATTTTCGTGACAACAATTTGCTACATATGATTGGATGCAGGCCAAGTCCCCTGCAGAGAGCGTGTTAAGTCAGAACACGTTCAAGACGGAGGAATGTGTAAACAATTACTTAGTTTTAGTTGTCTTCAAAACGCTTCCATTTAATCAGCTTTTTATAGTCTCCATACAACATGGTGGTGTGTAGACTGTGGAACGAACCTTTGCTTACGAAAAAATGTGTAACTCACTGGTTGCAGCTATTTTTATTTTACAACACACAAAGTGTAGCTGAAAAACGCATTTTCATTGGTTGTACATGATGTAAACCAAACAGTTTGTTTTCTCCATCCGCTAGAGGACGCCACTCAAAGCTAATGCAACCAAGAGTTGTAGAGAAGCGGGACAAATCGTAAATCCTTGGCTAGCGAAGATGTTCTGCTTTATACTTATGACAAACGGGATGACTTCAGCTTCTCTATCGTCAATTTTCCATACTTCTGTAGCAATATTCCATTATCACATGAATATGGTGTTTATAGCTCTCAACCGATACGATACTTACCTCTTGTGTATTGAATCATGTAGCTATAGGAAAGTGACGATAGAGAAGCTGCAATCATATATTTTTATGCCCCGGAGATCGAAGATCGGGTGCATATTGTTTTTCTCCTGTCTGTCATTCTGTATTTTTGTCTGAAACTTTAACCTTGCTAATAACTTTTGAACAATAAATGCTAAAGCTTTGATATTTCACATGCGTATTCCTTGTGACCAGACCTTTCCGTGGGTACCAACATTTTTTACCTTTTGACCTTGGAATTAGACCTACTTTTAAAACAAAATTAAGCTTGCTAATAACTTTTGATTAGTCAATAGTGTGTGCTAGAGCTTTGATATTTCACATAAGTACTCCTTATGACAAGACCTTAGCGTGGGTACCAACATTTTTGACCCAATGATCTTGGAGTTCGACCTAGTTTTTGAAAACTTTAACCTTCCTAACAACCTTTGAACAGTAAGTGCTAGAGTTCTCATATTTGACATGAATATTCCTTATGACAGGATCCCGTGGGGATACGGGTTAGAATAGGTCCTCAGTACCCCTTGCTTGTCGTAAGAGGTGACTAAATGGGGCGATCCTTCGGATGAGACCCTCAAAAACCGAGGTCCCGTGTCACAGCAGGTGTGGCACGATAAAGATGTCTCTCTGCTCAATGGCCATAAGCACCGAGCATAGACCTAAGCTTTGCAGCCATTCACAGGCAGTGGTGACGTCTCCATATGAGTGAAATATTCTCGAGCGGGACGTTAAACAATAGTCAATCAATCAGCCTTTCCGTGGGTACTAAAGCTTTTGACCTTGGTATTTGACCTACTTAAAAAAAATTGACATTGGTCATAACTTCTAAATGGTAAACATTAGAGTTTCATTTTGTACATGAGCATTTCTTGTGACAGGATCTTTCTACTGTTACCAAGATATGTGTCCTTGTGACCTTGACCATCTTTGGAATTGGCCATTATCGGGGGCATTTGCGTTTCACAAACACATCTTGTTGAATATTTGAACCGTACTTCAAGATGAAGAAAATTCATATATCATGTTAATTATGTAAAACTTACACGGTACTAATTTAGACGCACCAGATGCGCATTTCGACAAATAATGTCTCTTCGGTGATGCTCAACTGAAATGTTTGAAATCCGAAATAATGATAAACTTGCTAGAGCTCTTTTAGGGAAAAACAGAGTGCCAAAAAGTGGACTCAAATTCGACTAAGGATAAGAGCTATACATGAGGGAGATAATTCTTAATTTTGAAATGAATTTCTAAATTTTATCACAGTAATTAAATATACATCCGTATTTTCAAGCAGCTAGTAACGAAGTACTTAGCTACTGGACTGTAGAGACCCTCGGGGACTAAGAGTCCACCAGCAGAGGCTATGCAACATGTTGCAAAATCTCAGGATTAAGCATCTGCAATGACATTTTAGATTTTATGATTGATTATTTCTACACATACTTAGAACAAAATCAATATAGATCAAAGGAAGGAGACTGCAACTAATGTTGTCTCTATGAATATTAAACGAAAGGAGAGCAGTCAAGCAAATGAAAATTAATGATAATCAGATTTTTAATTAAAGTTATCAACTGCTGATCAAAAAATAATGAAATATGTATTTATTTCAGACAGAGAGTGATGAATGCGACTACCCAAGGAATTTATATGGGAGAAAGCAGACCTGTTGCTGATACCACCTCTGAAAGTTATATGAGAGTGGAAGAAAATATCTACGATGAACCTGAACGTGTTTCGTTGGATTACATTGATCCTGTTGATGATAGCGATAAAAATAACTATAGCACGAACAGGCAGGAAAGGCCACGAGAAAGAAGAGAAGATGGGTCGAAAGAAAAATCTTCAATACTGTCTCTCCTCATGACGGAAAGAAAGGAATCTGAATTCGATAAAGTGGACAGGGGATACATAGATATTGTGGAAATTGGTTCCTGCAAAGATTCGCTTCCAACATCACCACCACTAACACATTAACTACAACAGCGACAACATCTACAATGACAACATCAACCCTCCCACTACAAACGACATCACAATTAACAACAGAACCACTAGCACAATCTCCACCAGTAGAAAAGAGAAATCTTCAATTAACAACAGCACTTCCAAAACAATCTCACCAATCAGTAGCACTTGAGACAAACACCACGATACAACCAACTGTCGCAAAAGCAAATACAAGCACATCACCTTTAGAATCAGCAATATATACACAATCATCGACATCTCTTGGAGCGAAAGTAACAGAACAGCCATCATCTCCATTCACCGTCACAACAGAAATAGTAACACGGCCACATTCAGCAAAATCAGAAACAACCAAGCTATCATCAATAGCACTGATGAAATTAGCGTCAGACACCCTATCAGAACCAATAAACAGGACAGATTCAACCACACTACATATACCACGGACGAGAAAAAACGTAAAAACAAAGACGTTTTTGCAACCACAACCTACTACAACAGGACAACTAACGACAACAACAGTCGCAACAACAAGACAAACCAATTCAAAACCATACAACATATGATAGATATGTTATATTTCATATTTCAAGACTTATGATACATACATCTGTGGACGTCTATGTATACAATCATGATGATATGTGTGTATATACATGTATTACATTTGGCTTTCCCTTACTGTTCCAGAAATAATTTATGTGAATAGTGTAGAAAAAATATTTCCAACTGAAAATACAGTTCCAAATCATCAGTATTATCATCATTGATAAAAGACAGTAATGAGATGGTGGCAAATTGGTTTCTTTGGTAAATTGTTCTCGATAATATTTCTATCTGTGTGCAAACCTATCGCAATTTCCACTTCTGTCAATTGTGTCTTGAGAAGGAATTAAACAACGAAATCCATGACAGGGGAATGGAACAAGAAACTACAAATATTAAGATTGGTCTATGCTTGACAATTCTTATTCTTCTGTTTCTGTCAATCTGTAGAATGATGATGAGGTCTAGATATCACTAGTAGGAAAGACATCGTTGGAAAATTGCAAGGAAAAATACTTAGTTTTTCCAACAACTTCTAAATTCTCTGCGGTTTTTTCCTATAATACTTTTATCAACTATCTGCTGAAAGTCCGCTGTGACAATAGTAGTTCTGGTACGTATCAGATGACACATTTGTCATTGGTTGGTGGATGCAAAAAAAGATTTGGTTTTGGAAAATATCCCACATTGTGTAAACTCACAAGGATGAACAGTGGAACACACACATAAAGGTTTATTTCCTTGTTTTTGTTTATTACCTGCATATATTCATCCCTTTGTTCTCTGGTTATTATTGGTCATTAACGACATATTAAATTCATAAACTGCTCATGAATTGTTTGTAACATTCTTGGCTTTTACCATTAAATTTATCACTACTTGATATAATGTGGCATTCATCATTTCACTGAATGAGTCACAAACAGATTCTAGTGTACATGTTGGAATTGTGGCAGAGGTTTTCCATATAATTTAAAATATGGCTAAGATCAAAGGAAAGAATACCGCACCATGACATCAATCTATACTTATAAATTAACACATTTTGCCAATAAACTCCTAAATGCTTTCTCCAGAGTTACTGCTTTCACCTTTAATATTGTTTCGTATGGGAGGTGAAGTCCGTAACCTATGATAGAATCTTACTTCATTAGTGAATATCGTAAAATTAATTAAAAACCTAATTTCGTTTTCGATAAACTACCCCGAAATTGCAAAAATGAGAGAAAAGTGGTGGATCTAAGTCAGTTTTATATGTATGACAATTTAAAATGATATGATATAAAGTTATTCTGTAGTTAATCGATGCTTGATTTTGATATAGAAGATATAAGTTTTGATCATTGTCGAATAAATAAGATATGCCTGTTCGTTTCCTCAATCCATGATTTTAGTTTTGAATCAGCTTATGGAAACTTCCAGAACGAAGCGAGGCAACATCATACAACCAATTGCACATCCTCGGGCCTTTCCGGCAAGCCGAGAAGTTTCGATTGGTTGACAACATGATCAGCATAAAATTGTGTGGGTGTTCAGTGTTAGTTATGATAGTTTTGGCTAGACCAATATTTATTATTTGATGAAGATTTATACATGAAGTTATATTATTCATGTACATCTCATTCAACGAATGACGCTTCCCCCTTTCGTTGTTCTTAACCTGTTTCGTGTTTACAGAAGTCTGTTACGACTGAATTTAAACTGAATTTCGACTGAAATTATGAACAACTGTTCATTTTGTCCTTCGTCAACTATTCGGCATGACTGATTACAAGTGCATTCGTAAAATCATTATCTAATTTTCAATGCGGTGTGAGATCATTTATGTTAGACCGTTCGTGGCACACTGATTTAGATTACGAATAACTCAGTTTAACTGGTCAAGATATAGGGCTCACGAAGGGTGTGACCGGTCGACAGGGGATATTTACTTCTCCTAGGCACCTGGTCCCACTTCTGGTATGTCCAGGGTTCCGTGTTTGTCCAACTATATATTTTATATTGCTTATGAGATTTATTAGATTGATCACTGTTGGTTATCTTCACCTTTCATAAGGAACATTTAATTTGGAGCTCCAGGTGACTTCCTAATAATCAAGTTTTATTTAATCAAGATTATTTGATACATATCAAATAGTCCACAATTAATTAAGATTGGCTAATACAGTTCGTACCGTTTACGAAATAAACCTGGTTCGAAGTATCTTGCCTCTTACAATTCCGCCTAACGGGGAACGAGTTAATTTTTCATTCTGCTCAAACCATTGTGAAAAATGATTTTCTTAATGACAATCCATTGCCATCGAGCTAATTTATTAACATCGTACACTGGTATACGCAGCCAAACAATCCTTTACCAGTGCAGCAACAGGATGAAGCCACAAAAAAGGGACAGATACTGAGATAGAAGCAATTCCGATCGATTGGTTTTGGTTTTGTTTTGTCCATGGAGAAGATAACGAACTGTGACCTATCTAATACCGATAAGCAATACAATAAAACATCTCTTCCAACAATGGAATCGTCACCGCTGTCGGCGATGGGTTGCCAAACTTTGGCCTGAGTTCGGTGTTTTCTCGGCCGCTTAGCGGGGAGCCTCAGCCTCAGCGATATTTATCGTGCCACCGCCCCGTCAGATGTGACTCGGACCCGCGGTTTAATTTGAAGGCCTGTTACAACTGTGATGGGTGCTGTGGACCTTTCTATCCTGGGCCCCACAGGACTTGAGTCTGAGACTAGGACGGCAAGGCAGTGAAGCACGGCAACGTTGTGGTCACCCCCTCCCCCTTTAAATGCAGGAGGTACCCATTCAGCCGGTGATGGAGGTTTAATCCCGGGCGAACGCTACTCGCCTTTCTCAAGGTCAACCTGAATAGAATCGTCACCACTGTCGACGATGGATTTCCAAATTTTGGCCTGTGCTCGGCCGCTTTGCGGAGAGCGATTTTTATCGTGCCACCACACACGGACCTTTTTAACCAGGATCTCCATGGGACTGGAGCTCGAGACAAGGACGGCATACCAGCCAGGCAGTGAAACACGGCAACGCTGGTCCTCCCCCCTCCCCCGAAGGCAGGAGTACCTATTCAGCCGGCGATAGGCGTCTAATCCCTGACGAAATTATGCTACCGTCTTTAAGAAGTTTTTTTGCAAGAAGAGGAATTTGGTGGATGCATTCAACTTCGACACCGAAATCAGTTTCGTTTTATGAGTGAAAAAAAATGCCATAAACTTGCATTCAAAACTTCAACTCACATTTCCTCTGCTATTTCAAAACGCAATTTATAATAACATCTGTAAGTTTAAACACACGGCATACAGTAGATGTATTATTTTGTATGTATATATGTATTAAAATATAACTTCCACCTGTGCATGTGATTGTAAACGGATGTCATGTAAATGTATATAACATTTGTAAACATGGGCTCTCACAACTCTTTTATTAAGAAAATATCGTTATGAAAATAACATACCTTGAACTACATGTATAAAAGTGATGAAAAACAACTATCTGTATAGATCTTCTATCTAGGGGTATGGGGAACCGGATAGAAAGAGGGAGGGGGGCATGTGTTGAATTATAATTCCCTAGACTATAGTATACATATATACTATTACTTTGAAATTTCAGTGACTTAAGAAATATATCAAACCTGAGGTTTCGTGTTTCACACAAAATGTAGTTTGGCAAAACCTTTTTGAAAATAATGTTAATTAATCACAAGTCTGCACATGCCCTCTCATAGGCAAATGTATGCATTGTATGTATAAGTAAGATATGTATACTACACGTATGCCCTTTTCTTGACCCACATTTTGTAAATAAAACAGATATGATGAGTCTATGGCAGATTATGAAAACATATATACATGTCATCTCATATTGCAATTTATAATTTTGAAACATTAGTATTTGAATTTTCACTGAATATGTGTTGAGGCTCAATTTTAAAATTCACTTTGTCTGACGCAGTCAATGGTATAATATAGACTTAACTGTGCAAATATCAATTATGATGATCTTTTTTCTAGGCATCAGCCTGAGGACCAATGGAGGTTAGATAGGACCAGTGCAGGTTAGATAGGACCAGTGCAGGCTAGATAGGACCAATGCAGGTTAGATAGGACCAGTGCAGGTTAGATAGGACCAGTGCAGGTTAGATAGGACCAGTGCAGGTTGAAGTGGATTTCAAGTCAACAAATAAGAGAGGTACTATATTTTCTTTTGATAAACATTTGTAAAGACAATTCTGAGTATATCTGACATATATTCATATTTTTTACTATATTTAAATATATTTATCTATATGTTGAACAGGTATTCCATTTACAGTGATGATGGCATATCCCCTGGACCCCCACAACTCCACAAATTTAAAAATCTAAAAATGTTTGATCAAGTTCCGAAGATTAAAGAACTACTGATTTGGATGAAAAACATTAATTCACTTATATGAGCTCATGCAGAGCAGTGGATGTTGTACAACATACTTTACACTAAATTGTGATTTTATGGGAAAAGAAATTATTTATTGAAATATGAAATGGTTATTTAAACACATTTGGTGTAATATACTGTATAGTGATATAAATTTTTTATAAAAAAATGTGTATAAGAAGTAGATTTGGTCCAGTTATTACAAGTAATTGTATGAAAAATAACTAAATATTTAGGCAATCATTGTGAGTGCAAAAAGGTCAACTACAATAGCACACACTATAGATCATTCTTAAATGGCTCATACAAACTTCTAGTATTGTACGTTTGAATGCTCAAAGTGGTAATTTGGGAATACTTAATCATTTAACGTCAATATTGATTGATTGATTTATGTTTTCCTCCACACTCAACAATTTTTCAGTTATATGGTGGCGCCCAGTTTTTATTGGTGGAAGAGAGAACCCAGACACAATGTACCTGGGAAGAGACCACCGACCTTCCGGAAGTAAACTGGGAAACTTTCTCACTTACCGGCGCAAGCGGGATTCGAACCCGCGCCGACAGAAGTGAGAGGCCGTGTGATTTTGAGCGCGATGCTCTAACCACTTGGCCACGGAGGCCCTATTTTAACGTAAATAGTTTATCTCTGTTGACTGTATCTCTTAAAATTCATTTCTAGAAGGGAGGTGGGTAGGGTTACAAAATCTGACATAGTTTCAGATTAAACCTCATTTGGTATATTTTTTTCTATTCAATATTTTAGATACTACTTGGCTTATTGTAAAAATGATATAAAATCAGGAATTTTATAAGCAGATTTTTTTTGTTATCAGAAAGTTTATGCCTGATAGTATTTGAGAAACGCCATATTCAGGGTAAATTTGGCTAATTGCCAAGTCGAATTATCTCAATGGTTTCCTTATATGTATTTTGAATTTCTAATTAATGTTGATTTTTTTTATCTGTTTGTGTTTAATTTACATAACTATATATGACAAACAATATTTCTGGTGTCAATAAATTTTTTATTGGCTTCTGTATTAATTTGCTAAATTTTGGCATTTTTTGCCTTTTGGGGCTGCAAAAGAGGGGATTTCAATCTCGCTTTCCTCGAAAATTAACCTGATTACTTTTGTTGATTTTTTTTATATGTTTTAGAATAAAGTCCAAATATTATAATAAATAAAATTGAAAAAAATTCAATGAGTGGTTTTTGGGGGGTAGCTATCAGTAGCTACCTTAATGTGCCAACGTCTGTAGCGACACGGGATCTCCGTTTTTAAGGTCATATCCAAAAGAGTAACCGCATCTAAGGTTTGATGCGGCCATGACACGAGCAACCTTGAACCTAGCTTTTAATTGTACATACATGAGAATAATTTCCAGCTGATTTAGTAAAATCAAATGTTTTTCAAGCATTAGGCATTTGTCCCTCACAAGTGAATTGCATCGACTTTTTAATTTGTAGGTAGTGATAGAACACTTGATTTAGCTATATATCTCTCGGTGATAGTCAAGATTTTGTGCAACTAAGAAAAAAGGGAGCATGGCGACGTCTCCATATGAGTAAAAATTCTCGAGAGGGACATTAAACACTATACAATCAATCACTTTTAATATATTGTGTAGAAGATGAGAGTCACGTTTTACTATCTTGTACTGCATACTTAATCAGAAGAGATGTTTTTACTACTTGTTGTACCCCACATTGTATATGTCAACTTACACTGCATTATTTTTTATTAACGAATTTCCCTCGGCAAACCACCCAGTTTATACTTTCCGCTTATATTTACAGGCATTCTTTGATTTACAGAAAAGACTATGCGTAATCATTGTCTTTATATATATTTCTATTATTTCTTTATCACAGTGACATATAGGTCCAATGGATCAGGTGTTTTGAATTCGCATTCATAATCATTCGAAATGATGTATGTCACTACAAATACTGACTTACTGTAACAATACGTGACAGAAGAGTGCATCAAAATTGTCGCCGTGACTACACTAATCCCAATACAATAATTTTTTTCTAAAGAAAATTTGGTGTCTAAAACTACAAGTTTTAATCATGAATCAAGTCGCGATCTTCGCTCGACAACACCTTCTTTTTACTTTGACAAGAACTGTATATTTTGTGCAAATTTTCTGATAGGAAACGTGGCGTTTATGGCTTTTCTATCCGAGCTGTAGATTTTTCAAAGAAACTCGTAGATATGAAAGCAATGAGGAATGGTAAAAAACAATACCCTCGTCCCGGCTAATATACATGCATCCGATTCAATTTATCGCTAAACATGTAGCGTGAATTTTCTAACTGGAAAGCAAATCTGGCATAAATTGATACCATTATTTATACAATGTTTGGTACCATATAAAAGTTTTGTCTCAAATAATACACATATAAAATATGAAAATACTGTCATTTACCATCCAAATGTTACGGCCAAAGTTAAACATTTTGCGGACTGACAAACAATCGAACAGAGCAAACAAGGATCTCTTCATTAAATATTTGATACAACAGAACTTAATGTCACATTAATTATTTTGAATTTTATGAGGCTTTAATGTCACATTAGATATTGGTACAACTATGTCTATGGTACAAATCACGATGCATACTCTTCCAAATTAGGACCTAAATAGAAGATTCTCGAGTTGAATATTAGTTGATTAGTTTCGCAATCTTATTATTCAAAAGAGGTACTAAGAAAGAACCAATTTTGAACTTATTAAAATCATAATCAAAAATTTTTTTGAACTGTTTCACCTTTTTTCAAACCTTCTTTCACCTTTTGTTTTCCAAAATGCGAAAACAGTGTGCAGTTCATACTTTCGGAACACGTCGTGTGGTGAGTTCCGAATTGAGCATTGACTTAACCGACTTTCATTTTTAGGACGCTGTAGCTACGGTAACAACTCCATCAGCTGAATATGATGATCGATCAAGTGGATCAACTTCAGGATGGTCGATTGGAAGAGGCAAGGGAAACGTCGGAAAGGCTGACACGCCTGTGCACGGAGAAAGAAAATGCAAGTAGATCTACACTCAAGTTAATCCGAGATTCCCCTGACTATAACAGGTACGGTACAATCACTACATTTAGCTACGTAGCTTGAATTACCTTCATAGCTTTGTTTACCTACATGGCGTAGCTTAATTTAGCTACTAAATCATACTTATTTCTTAAATGAGCATTTTTTTCAGGATGTACAAAAAATTGCACTTTCATGCAGTGATAATTTTCATCCAATTCATCCAAAAAATACTCTTGAAGATGCGTCTCCTTCAGCGCAAGTTCAATTAAAGTTCTGAAAGTTTTGGGGCTATGTGTTCATGACCAAACAGTTACTTCGTGAATTGAATTACAAAGAAAACCAGTTTTGGTTGACATGATAATTGATTGGTAGTTATTCAGCACAATGTGAAGTAATCATAATTATCCATGCCTCACCGTACAAATGGTGGTGAACAGTTACCCAAAGAATAGAAATACATCTTTTGCTTAAAATTGTACAAAAGCAGCAATGCTTAAACTATCTTTGCACTGGGTTGCGTTTTCAAAACTCCATATTACAAATATTGGTAGTCATATACTTGCAATTTTTTTTGTCTATTTTGAATAAAAAGCAAATTTGCGAAAACTTGCATTAAAATAGCTAAATAACCCCTGCTTTTGTTCGGCGGAGGTTAAAGTCAGAGGAATCTCGAATTACACTCAAGGGCCAGATTTATTTCTGCACTTTAATCGTTAACAGATTTTGTATTTCAAATATTTCACAAAATTTTATATAAGTTATTGTAGTCAATATATGAAAATTTCAGACTTATGATCAAAGTAATTTTATCTGAATTTTTAGAATTTTAATGTGAATCTTTGTTGTTAATTTTGATTAATAGGAATTTACATAAGTTGAAGCTCAAAAGAAAAATTTAATTTTTACATTTAGATTACATATTCCACATGATCCAGTGAATGTTCAAAACTGTAATACTTACAGAAAAAACCCAAACAATGGCATCAGATTTATATCTACACATTGTGCATGATTTGTAAATAATAGTGATAGCCAGTTGAAATGTTTTAGCAATTTTTTTAATATATTGTTTCTATAGAATTATATATATTTAACCCTTGAGTGTTAAGACAATGATTTCTAGTTTTCTGAAGATCTAATGGACTTTCTTTTTTAATACACTACACAATAAAAGTATACATTGACTTACTTTTATGCGAATAAAAAGAGGATATTTTTTGCTCTCAATAGCATATGCAGGCAGTTATATATCCGACAAGGTTTTTGGGTGTGACAATATATCAGAGTACAACTAAGTTACACATGTTACTAATATGTAATATTCAAACAACTGAACACAGAAATTTTGATAGAAATTGGTGTACTGGTAGGGAAGACAAGTGTAAGTAACACATAATCATCATCCATACATGTACAAAATAGGTTGATATATTTTTTTTTTTGGATTAATTATTTTAGCATTAAGAAGTATTCTTGACACACTGCTCAAGCAGCAAAACGAAATACTTGAGAGGATCAAAGTCCTGGAACAAAAAGAACATGATAGAGAGGACTCTAGGGAAGAAAAAATACATGTTCCCCCAAGTGTATGGGTAAATGACTTAAAATCACATTCCTTAATATTTACAACATTTTATTTAGAATGTCTAATATTTTTAAAAGTTAAATGAAAATTGTAACCAAGATACTTTACAAAAACTTTATGTTGTTCATAAGATATGTAGATCTAGCTACTATAAGTAATTTCCCTCTATGTTTTAATTTCTTTCCCTTAAATTGTACTGCCAGAATTCTGTAAGAGATGGATACACTGATGGTTTAAAGAGAGGTTTCGCCTGGAATTTTGAGGGAAAAAAGTAAATTTGTCATGCCATATACTTGCTCTGATTTGAAGTTATGTATCTATCATATTGATCTTGTGCATATAATAAAATTTCTCTTGACTAATGTTAATCTGCTTATATTTGAATAAAACTATGCAAAGCTAAAAAGATATATGAAGTAAAGACAAAATCTCCCCAGTTTTATTTGAAGTAAGGTATTTTTTTAAGATCTTAAAGTCCTCATTAATACACTTTATGTTACTTTTATGTGTTAAATTAACGGACTTAAGTTTCAAGTATTAACTTAAAATTATATTGAGTAATTAAAGGGAGAAATGTTGTGCATTTATTATGAAAAAATATTATTATGCATATATACAAAATAGACCACAGGAGGATGAAAACCAGGAGATGTCATCTCATATCTCCACTTTTGTGAAAGGCTGGAATGCCAGTGTAGAAGAGCGGATAATTCAATGTAAGTTTAAATGAAATATATATATAAACACTTTTATTTTGCTGATGATACATATAGCGCTTTTTATTATAACATTTCCATTCTTTGCTCTATAATAATAATTAATTTTGTTTATATTAAGGTGGTTTACGAAGGTATTTCCTGTCACCCCCCCCCCATAACGTGTTTGTAAATAATACATTTTGAAGAACAATTAATTTGTTCAACTAAACTTTGAACACACATATCAGTCAACCTCTGTTTTATAATAGGAAAAAAAGTTTAGAAGTTGCATTCTCCTGATCACACCAAATATATCCTAACCCTATATCGTACAATTTTTGTTTGATGCAATAGGCCCAGTTTTTGCTACATTTTGTCATTCTATCACAGTTGTAATATTAATTCATCGTAACAATTTCTAATTATACAATTTTCACTACGCAACACTTTAAACCAAAATTTGAACATTCTGAAGAATCGAATGATTTTCATAGGTAACCTCCCAGTTTCAAAATACACCGAGGCAGAATTTATGTTTTTTCGCACACCTAAAACAGATTTTATAAACTCTAACTGTATCTTTTCTATATCTCTGGCATTATGGCTTCCCCATACCTCACAACCATAATTCAGGATACTTGCTACATATATGTCAAAAAGTGTCAATAGTGTTTCTGTGTTAAAGCACATATTTTTTACTTTTGATTTTAATGAGAACATAGCTTTTCTACCTTAACAGGCTAGTTGTTTTTGCGTAAAATTGTAGTTACCATTAAACTTAAATAAAACACCAAGGTATACAAATTTATCAACAACTTCAATTGGCTGACCATTGAGATTCCATTTTTCTGAATGTTTGATTTTACCTCCATTCCTAAAAATAACAATTTTTGTTTTATCAACATTAACAGTAAGATCCCACTCAGTTGTATATTCATATAACTCATCTAACATATTTTGAAGCTCATGTACGCTTTCAGCAAAAATGACCATATCATCTGCATACATCAAAACATACAAGTTTAGCTCTCGCAACTGTAATGGCACAATATCGTGTTTTAAAAATTCTACTTCAAAATCATTCACATATAACGAAAAAAGGATGGGAGATAACACTTCTTGTAATAGTCCTATGTTACTTTTAAAAACTTCTGACATCATACCTGCAGATTTAACACTAGATTTCATGCTTTGATACATAACCCGGATAATGCGTAGTAATTTACCTCTAATACCATATGTGCTGAGCTTTTTCCACAATTTAATTCGATCAACAGAGTCAAATGCTTTCTTGAAGTCTATGAAACAACAATATAATCTCTTTTTGTTTTAGAAAGCGTCATATTAATAATTGAGGACAGACAAAAAATAGCTTCTGTTGTACCTACGTGAGGCTGAAACCCAAACTGAGCATCAGTTATTATATCATCGTTGTAAGACCACTGTACAAGTCTTTGGTTTAAAATCGAAGTAAATAACTTACAAAAACAACTCACTAAACTAATACCTCTATAATTGTTGGGATCTGACGTATCACCCTTTTTATGTAGTGGAACAATTATGGATTCTGACCATGCATGAGGAAAAATACCTGTTCTAAAAATTCTATTAAAGGAATTGTGAATAATAGGCAAAATACAACTCTGAAATTCAATAAAATATTCATTCAACAGCAAATCAGTTCCATGGGATTTCTCTCGTTTTAATCTTTTAATTGCATCAAGTATTTCTTTTTCACTTATTTCACAATCAAGATCCTCAAATACAGTTTCATCAATATTGATAAAGTGTTCTTCTGATGGTGTAGGTGCTTGCGATACCAGTTAGTTCTTTAAAGTGCTCAAAGAAAATAGATGGATCAGAGTTTGGTCTCTTTCTTTTTTTCATTTCAAACTTTGAATAAAATGCATTAGGATTATGTTTACGTAAGTAGTCCAACATATTTCCCGCTGTCCGTTTTGTACTGACGCTTCAGTCTAGCTGATAGGACCTTGTATGCTTTTTTCGACTGTAAAAGTTCCTGATGCGTGCTTCGCGTTTTAGTGCTATTGAACAATCGAAGGTCATTGCGATACACATAATACTTTCTCTTCAGTTCAGGTGTAACCCACAGTTTGTCAATGGGTATTCTGCTCGAGTACACATATCTACGTTGGTTACTAGTCGCTCTATTTTTCAATTCAAATAAGGGTGCCATTACGTCAGAAAGTTGAGAAGTAAACAAATCCACCGAGGAATCAATAGTGTCCTGACACTCGACTTCTGGAGTTTCTGCTGCTGAGTGTAAAGTACTGAGACATGTTTGAAGTGCATTTCTTGCCTCATCGAGGCAATCTGATTTCCATCTGAATATTCTATATGGTGGTGTATGACTGTCGGCGGCAAAGGTTCATTCTTTACAATATTTATTTCACTAGTTTTCATAACCTCCAATATTTCCTCCATTTCACAACTTACATTTGTACCGAAAGACTCACCACCCAAGTCTGTTTCCTGTTTTCTCTGGCTTTCATCTAAATTAAAGTCAGAAACACACTCGAACACGCCTGGTTCGTCGATAATAGCCTCCTCTTTGTTTGGACTCACATGGAGCTTGTACCTCACATTTTTCATAGGCTTGCTGTTTTTTCGCTTTCGTTTCCCTTTACCTCCGTGACTAGTGTGTGGCATACCAAACCATAAGAATTTCACTTGAACATGCGCTTATTTCCGCTTTTTTGATACAAAATGTCACTAATCTCCCTCTGCTCAAAAATACACCTCCATACCGCCATTACACACGTGACCATATATATTCAAAAAGCAAAGGGTGGCATACAGAGCAGAGAAGAGCTCAGATACAGAAGATACTGAAAGTCGACTGTACGTCAAGCGATGAGGAGTGTGAAGAAGGTTTTATTACTTATACCCCATCCTGGCAGAGTGACACTTATGCCAAAGTGAAGAGCACTCTGGATAAGGTCTTTCTCGAAACTTACTCCTTGAAAAGCAGGCGACTTCTTCAAAACCGACGAATTGGAGCTAGTCATGTCAAGGAGCCCCCGACTTTTCCAGAAGGATGTTTGTGGATGCTAAACAAAGATTAAATATGGTGTCCTATTTCTATCTGTTTTTATCCGTCGTCTTGCTGGCTTGTGTATCATGCGTTAACTTTTAAAATTTTCAACTTCTCAAGAACCACCGGACCAGTTTCAATCAAACTTGCCCCAAATTATCTTTTGGTGTAGGGGATTCAGATTTGTTCAAATGAAGGGCAGTGTCTTTTTCCAAGGGTAGATAATCAAAAAAGGCAAAAATAAGGTGGGGTCAATTACAAATCTTCTTCTTAAGAATCATTGGGGAAGTTGAAACTTAAATTAAGCTTCCTGACATAGTATATATTGGAGTTTGTTCAAACAATGGTCCCCATGGGTGGTGTGGGGCCATATAAGAGGATCAAAGCCTGCACAGAAATATATTGGATGATATCTTTTAAATTCTTCTCAAGAGTTGCAGGGTTATGATTGGTCATGTTAATATGGAAGCATCATCAGATAGTGCTGATTCAAGGTTTTTTTTTCAACACCCCCTCCCCACTCCCCTCCCCGGGAATAGGGTAGGGACACAAAAGGCATTCAGTCTTACATGGAAATATATAGGGAACATCTTTGAAATTTATTCTCATGAACAGCAAAGCCATGATTCACATGCAAGCATCTTCAGGTAGGTTAGATTCAAATTTGTTAAAATCATGACCCCCGGGGATAAGGTTGGGCTACAAAGGGCAATCAAAGTCTTCCACAGGAATAGATAATAAAAATCTTAGAAACTCTCTCAAGAACACCAAAGCCATCATTATATAGTCATGTAAATATGCAAGCATCCTCTGAGAGGGTGGGGCCACCATTAGGGATCATAGTTTTATTTTGGAATATATAGGGAAAAATCTATAAAAATAGAATGTTCCCTTCTCAAGGACAACAGTGATTCTAGTTTGTTCAAATAATGTCCCCCAAGGGATGGATTGAGGCCACAACAAGGGATAAAATTTTTATATGGGAATATGTAGAAAAAAATCTTTTAAAATTCTTAAATAAATGCTCTCGGGGAAAATCAACTTTTTAGGGCACCTGAGTAAACTCAGGTGACCTATTGCAATTGGTTGTTGTCCCTCGTGTGTTAACAATTGAACATTTTTAACTTCTTCTCAATAACTACCAGTCCAATTCTTTTCAAATTTGGTATGAAGTATGATTGACACAAGGGGGACATATTTGTAAATTCAAGGACTCCATCACCCCTGGGGCACTAGGTGCGGGGCAAAAACTGCCCAAAATTGACCGGTTTTCAAAAATCTTCTCAAAAAACACACACATGTAAGAAAAACTAAATACATAGTGGTGTAGAGCAGGACGGCCTCTACCAAAATTGTAAATTTCATGATACCGGGGGTAGGGGTTCTGACCCCAGGGTGGGGCCAAACTTGTAATATAGTGTTTATGTGTAAAACATTTAAATAACATTTTCTTCAGTGCTTTTGATACTAAATTGAAACTAAATGGATGAAGCAGGTAGTCTTTTACCAAACTTGCATAAATTTGGTTTTCCCCTGACGAGTAAGGGTTTTGACCCCAGGGTGGGGTCAAACATAGTATATAGTATTTATGTGTAAGTTTGCTGATACTGTATAAAATCTAAATACATACTTAAGAATAGCAGAAAGGGATGTACAAAAAATGGTGAATTTTTCAACCCAGGGTTATGTCTTTAGGATGAGTCCAAATTAGTCATACATTTTGATGTTTCAATGTTAATACACCTATTATTTAAAGCCTTTCATCAGTGTATGCACTTTTGAGGGCAGTGAAATTTTAAGAACACATCTTGTTTTATACTGTTGCTGAACATTAAATTTAACTTAGATATTCAGAACAGGAATTTTTTTCTAGATTTCATAGCCCATGGAAGTAGTGATACTTTTTCACTAGTATTCAGGCGACCGATAAGGCCCATGGGCCTCTTATTATAGCTACATTCTGGATTAAACTTGTTTGAATTTTAAGCATTCAACTTAACTGAATAACCTCCCTTCTCTAACGCAATGTCATTGATTTTTATACCCCCCCCCCCGCAACAAGTTGGGGAGGGGGGGGGGTATACTGGAATCGGGTTGTCCGTCTGTCTGTCCGTCCGTCCGTATGTAGACGCAATGGTTTCCGGGCTCTAAAGCATTATCCTTTCCACCTACCGTCACCATATCATACATATGGACTACCTATGGGATGAAGATGTTCCTTATCGATTTTGGGGTCAAAAGGTCAAAGGTCAAGTGCACTGGACATCGCAGTAGCAATATGGTTTCCGGGCTCTAAAGCGTTATCCTTTCAACCTACAGTCACCATATCATACATATGGACTACCCATGGGATGAAGATGTTCCCTATATATTTTGGGGTCAAAAGGTCAAAGGTCAAGCGCACTGGACATCGAAGTAGCAATATGGTTTCCGGGCTCTAAAGCGTTATCCTTTCCACCTAGTCACCATATCATACATATGGACTACCCATGGAATGAAGATGTTTCCTATATATTTTGGGGTCAAAAGGTCAAAGGTCAAGCGCACTGGACATCGAAGTAGCAATATGGTTTCCGGGCTCTAAAGCGTTATCCTTTCGACCTACAGTCACCATATCATACATATGGACTACCCATGGGATGAAGATGTTCGCTATCGATTTTGGGGTCAAAGGTCAAACGCACTGTATGGTTTCCGAGCTCTAAAGCGTTATCCTTTCCACCTACAGTCACCATATCATACATATAGACTACCCATGGGATGAAGATGTTCCCTATCGATTTTGGGGTCAATAGGTCAAAGGTCACGCGCACTGGACATCAAAGTAGCAATATGGTTTCCATTTGAATTCTTTAACGGCTTTTTTCATCGCATGGAGATGCTGAGTTCCTAGATACCTTTTGAATCATAATACTGAAGTTTTACCTATTACCAACACCCTTTGGGAGATTGGGGTAAGCGGGGGGTATTCTTAGTGAGCATTGCTCACAGTACCTCTTGTTTCTATTGGCTTCAGAAGTCACATGATTTTTGGTCTGCTGGTTTATGCAATGGCGAGGTTCACTGATTTAACTGATGATGAAGTACAGAATTTACTAGATGAACCAGAGCTGAAACACAATAATCTATGAAACACAGTAACTGTTAATATTAATTAGGATATTGGATACGTTTTCTTTTAAACTAGTGGATACGGTGCATGATAAATGATAACAATCACACTGTCCTGTTCAAAGTCAAAAAACCGTGTGCATCTAGTAAAAACAGCCTAAAAAATGAAGGTGTGTAACAAAACAGTTATAGACTGTGTCCTCGGACAACAGCTGTTTTGTTTGACCTTCGAATGGATCTGTTGCCCTCAGCCTACAGATCCATTTCCGGGCCAAACAAAACAACTGTTGTCCTCCGACCCAGTCAGTTCAGTTCAGTCCCTTTTATTTGGACTTTCATTTCAAATTTTATAGAAGAATGACATTTTGTTACATCGTATAACAAAACTAGACTTGACAATAAACTGGCAATAAGCCATATATTCTTTGATAATACAACACTGGATTCAAAGCACAAGTAATATTGACCTCTAGTCGAGCAATATATGGAAATCCTAGCTGCTAAAGAAATTGTGTTAACCCCTAGATATTTCTTGGTACCAGTAGATATTACCTCAGTATCTGAAGTCAATATTATGCATAATTTATCTAATAATTTGTCCTGACCGATCCTCTTTCCCTGTTTTTCAGGTGTCAGGACGTGTGTGACAAATACCGGTATTCCGTGGAATTCAGTGGCATTGGCGATCCTCCAGAAGAATCTCAGCAGGTTGGATATTGTTCCCAGGCAGCCATTTTCACTTCCTCATCTCAATCTAAACCAGCAGTGGACAGTGATGGCAGCTGTTATCGTTTAGTGAGTACTTCAAAATTGAAAATGGGAAATATATTGGTACATATAAAAAGTACAAGATTATAAAAAGTTCATTATTATAAAAAGTACATTTAATTGCATGTTACTGGGATGGCTGATATCCATGCATGATATAAAGTTCTTTACTTGCATTACCAATGACAAGCTCATGGGTATGTTGCGACCCAAAGCAGATCACTGTGGCCTCCTTTTGGAATTGCAACTTGTGATGACATGTAAACATAGATATGCATCATGTTCATGTAGTTGAGGGCACATCGTGTACACTAGCGGTGCACTCTATACTCACCTAATCAAAATCCATCGTGTACATGCACTAACGGTGCACTCTATACTCACCTAATCAAAATCTATCGTGTACATGCACTAACGGTGCACTCTATACTCACCTAATCAAAATCCATTGTGAGCTGCTGCCATCAGTTGTCATCCATTATTTGTCTGTCGTTGGTGCCTGCATATTCAGTGTTTGTCAAGGTAAACTGAATTTAGCATATAATTTCATATAGAAGCTTGTACAATGTACAGACATTATTAATGATATGCAACACATGATTATGGTATATTTCTCCAATGAAGCCATCCTTTTTTATGCTCCCTGAAAATTTTCCAGGAGAGTATTTAATCGCCATCATGTCTGTCCGTCTGTCCGAGCTAATATATCTTAAACCTTTTATCAGAAAGAATTTAATCATAATTGATCACAAATATTCTTTGGGACAGGGACTTTTTGGACCAAGGTCATTTTGGAAAAGTCAAGGTCACTGTGGAAAGGTCAAGGTAACTCAGATCATATACCTTGTGTAAGGAAAAGTTCCTCATAGGCAAATGGCTTTCAGACAAAGGTCATTTTTGGAAACAGTAAATGTCATTTAGAACGATACCTTATATATTAAAAAAACCTTCATTTCAACAATATTTCAATTAAAGTGTGTTGCACTCACACATACAAGCTCATCCTGTATATTATGTGTTTGAGATTCATTTTATTATAGGGAAGTCGTGTTCAGTTGAACTGGTGAATTAAAACATAATTCTGGGGAAAAAAATTCTTCCCAGGTTGCACAGTAAATATTTCCACACAGAGAGTTGTTATCCCCCGAGGAAATTCTGAAATTGGAAGTGGCCTTCACTATAAACTTAATGAAACAGAGCTACCCAGACTCGGACCAGGAACAGGATAAGGAACAAATGGAGATCTCTATAAAGCAGTTGATGTCATTTAGTAAAATTTCCAACTTAGTTAATGCAGACAGATTAAGGTGAGCTAATCCATAATCACTTTCAAATCTGACTCTATGTGATATATGATGTTACATATCTTGCTTAGTTTTTGTCTATTTTTATTGCAATTACCATTAATATTTATTAGGGGGGGGGGGGTATATAGGAATCCTTTGTCTGTCTGTCTGTCCGTCTGTCCATCCGTCCGTCTGTCTGTCTGTCTGCAGATTCGTGTCCGGGCCATAAGTTCTTTGTTCTTTGACTTAGGCATGCCATATTTGGCACACAGGTGGATCACCATGAGAGGATGTGTCGAGTACCTTCACGACCTCTATATGACCTTGACCCTTGACCTCAAGGTTAAAATTAAAGGTTTTTTATAATGGATTTATGTCCGGGCCATAACTTCTTTGTTCTTTGACATAGGCATACCACATTTGAAACATGAGTGTATCACCATGAGACAATGTGTCATGTACCTTCATGACCTCCATATGACCTTGACCTCAAGGTCAAAATTAAAGGTTTTTACAATGGATTCGTGTCAGGACCATGACTTCTTTGTTCTTTGACATAGGCATACCATATTTGACACATGAGTGTATCAGCATGAGACGATGTGTCGGGTACCTTCATTACCTCTATATGACCTTGAACTTTGACCTCAAGGTCAAAATTGATTATAGGGTTTTGACATAGTCATACCATAAGACATGGGTGTATCACCATGATACTATGTGTCATCTACATTCATGACCTCTTTATGACCTTGATCTTTAATCTCAAGGTCAAAATTATAGGTTTATGCCATGGATTTGTGTTCGGACTATATCTTCCATTTTCTTCTACAAAGGCATACGATATTTTTACACTCAGGAAAGAGGTAATTTATCCTATTAACATCACCCTTTGGGAGATTGGGGTAAGCGGGGGGTATTCTTAGTGAGCATTGCTCACAGTACCTCTTGTTGAGACTTGATTTGGGTCAAGATAGATGTAGGTCAAAAGCATCAACACACTAAATCTATTCCTGTCCAGCACTTCAAACTTCTAGTCTTTTTTGTTTTTTGTTGTTGTTTTTTCATTTGTTTGTTGTATAGTTTTACACAAATAAAATATTGTTATTTTAAACTACACATGTATTTGTATGATCGTTTCGAATTGATGGAGTCCAGTACTTTTATTATACCGCTGAACTGCTGAAATAGTTTGCCAGATATTTATACTGTGCACATATGAAAAGGATATCAGAGAGTATTGTTTCCTTACTCTGAACACCATAAAAAAGTGGAGATTTAAGGTATAAAAGGTGTCAGAAGATGGCATTTTTGACCTTTACAAAAGCTGCATGAAAGTTCAAATTAAATGCAGAAAAGTATTTAAAAGTTGACATTTTGTAACATCAAAAGATCTGCAAAAGTTGCAGAAAGATGAGTTTTACTCGTGAAAAGGTAAATAAAAATCTAAAATGTATATAAAAGTAGAAATTTTTAATGGCAAAGTTATCAAAAAGGTCAAATTTTGTTATGTAAAAAGATGTAAAAAACCAACAAATAAAAAATTCTCAAAAAGATGGAAAAATATCATATATTGATGTTAAAAAAGGTGTATAAAAGTGGGTCATTTGGATATCTTTTTTGCGTTCAAAAGCTGTACAAAATTCGATCTTTTGTACATTTCATTAAAAAATTAAAGGAGCAATAAAGGTGTAAAAAGATTAATGAAATGTGGCCTTCTGTTCATCTTTTGAATATACAAAAGGTGGTTTTTCATGTAGTGGTACATGTGTAAATGTTATTTTCGTCAAATCTAGAAACTTTGCTTGATTACATTATTCATTTTAAAATTAAGGATTATCTCCCCCCATGCATAGCTCTTAGACGAATTTGACTCCACTTTCTTTGGCACGCTGTTTTTGGCTATAATAGCTCTAAAACTTCATTGTTATTTCGAATTTCAAACATTTCGGTTGAGCATCACAGAAGAGACATTATTTGTCGAAATGCGCATCTGGTGCATCAAAATTGGTACCGTATAAGTTTTTACATTATGACCCCTGGGTCGAGGCATCTGCTGGTGGACTGTTAGTCCCCGAGGGTCTCTACAGCCCAGTAACTAAGTACTTCGTTACTAGCTTGAAAATACGGATGTATATTTAATTGCTGTTATAAAATTTAGAAATTCATTTCAAAATTAAGGATTATCTCCCTCATACATACATGTAGCTCTTATCCTTAGACGAATTTAACTCCACTTTTTTGGCACGCTGTTTTAGGCTATAATAGCTCTAAAACCTCATTGTTATTTCGGATTTCAAACATTTCGGTTGAGCATCACTGAAGAGACATTATTTGTTGAAATGCGCATGTGGTGCATCAAAATTGGTACCGTATATGCAATTTATGTAATAAATGATTTTATGCTGACAACTGTACGTACCATATGATTGTTTACCCATGGTGAACCTCAATTATTTACCAATACAGAACCCCGTATGTTACCCCTTAGCGATACTTCATTTTGATTGGCTAAAAGATAGCGTCCCTTTTGTGAAAGGTAATCCTGATAGAAGTCTAAGATCACAGAGAATATTTTTATTGCAAAAGTTTTGTTTTCGCCGATTTATTACGGTTTAAAAGTTGCTGCATCGTTTGAGGTTTGCAGTTCTACGCTATGTGAGCGGAACAGGACTTCTACAGGTAAAAAATGACATAAAACTGAAATTTGTTTTGTTTCACGCACAGCCGAGTGTGACCGCCATACTGAACTCTGTCTTTGTTTACAAACATGGCGAAAGTTTTAGTGGTTGGCCACAGTTTCATACGTCGTCTCGAACGATCATTGGGGCAAATTGAAGGATGTATCAATAATTTGGGATTAGATTCATCTTTATGTACAGTGTATTTCTATGGAATTAGCGGTGGAAAGTTAGATATACTGGAAGTTGACTCTTTGTTATTTGAGAAGCTACGGGCATACAGACCGGACATTATCGTGATTCAGCTAGGTGGGAATGATATGTCCATTAAAGCAGTCAGACCAGAAGTCTTTGCATGCAGACTAGTAGACTGGGTTCAATCTTTGACTGAACAATTTTGCTTCATAAAAAACATTGTGGTTTGTGAACTTTTTATTCGCACTAAACCAAGACAGGTTAGTGTTGAATTATACGAGTTTAAGCGAGGCATTGTGAATCAAATGTTAAAGGACATGTTGGAAGACCATCCTAACCTCACATTTTGGCGTCATTTGCGGCTGATGCAAAGTCCCTTGGCTATTTTAAGTGGGGACGGTGTTCACCTCTCTGTGATAGGGACAAAGAAGTTTTATAGGAGCCTTAGATTAGCCGTTCTTCATGCTAGACAGTATTTCTTTAATATTTGATATTTGTATTGCTCTTGTGAATGGGTCAATAATCAGATTGATGTTGGTGCAATATATATTTTGCATATATACAATTAGGTTGTATAGTGTTTGAATATTCAGATTGACGTTGGTTCACTAGTACATTTATGAATATATACAATATATGTTGTATGGCATTTGAATACATTCTGGATTGCTGGGTTTACTTAACTCAGTTCTATGTGAGCTAATACATTGAGAATAACTAGTGTACTTTGACACAGTTCTTTTGTTTTCTATAGTAAAACTACTACTATACAAGTGTCACATTTACATCTACAATCAAAAGTTGAACATTAATTATCAAAAATGATAATAATATTTACCTACTTAAGTTTATGTCTTGTCTATACACTGGTAACTTGGTCAGTGACGTGCTGAATAAACAGTTTGTTCATGCTGGGCAGTTGCATATGTGATATTATTTGATGCCTATTAAAGGTTTATGATTTGTTTAGCATGGTTCAGGAGTCCTGGGCATGTATTGTTGCATATATGATATAGTTTGATGCCTATTAAAGGGTTTATGATTTGTTTAGCAAGCTTCAAGAGTCCTGGGCTTGTACAGTTACAGTTTATTTGGCATGGTATGAATTTATCATGTTATATACAGTATGGGTATACTGGTACTTTCAGATTTAAGCCTTGTAAGAGGTTGTAACACTGTATACAGTCAAATAGATGTCAGGTTCACTTCTGAACAAGAATTTATTTCTGAAAATATGTAGTTATATAAAAATTAGCAGGTTAAATTACCTGTACCCTAATTAATGGCATGCAGATATCTACATGTATAGTAGCATGCTAATATTATTTTAGCATGTGCTTAATGAACATTTTGTTATTGTAGATCTTAATCATGGGTCCAAAGAAGAAGTCCGCTGGCACTGAGCCTCCAGCTAAGCGGAGAAGGACTGCGCAAAATGGCAATGCTACAAACATTCTAAGTGCAAGTGACACTACAAATAGTGATATAATTCAATCCTTAACTAAAAACATTACAAGTAATATTATGACAGAATTACAGAAGGTCGGAGTTCTTCCTACACAGAATCCACAAGTGGAGCAAGCAGGAGGTCCAGATCAAGACAAGCAGCAACGATTTGAAAGAAATACCAGTGGTACAATGCTGCAAGGTGAACAGATACCTGCATCAGCAGTTTTGGATTTGAAAAGACAGCTACCAAATACACAGGGTAATCAATCCGAATATAAACCTTTGGGGAGACCCCTTCACACTTATGTTACGACAAAACTCAAAGAAAAGATTCAATCAAATGAGTTTGTGCAAATGAGTGATATTTTAGATCCTTCCACAGAGCTGGAGTTTGTTGACTTTCATTTGTCAGTGAAAGACAAAGGAAAAGTTGGGCTATCTTCTAACAAGAAGAAGAAATTTGTCACTATTGAGGAGTGGACTCATGCTTTTAATATCTTTAGTTCAGTTTTAAGACAGGACAGCCCAGATGATCGAGATCTTCCAGAGTCGTTAGCAGTGTACATGCACTTGATTAGATCTATTCAGAAAGATGGGGGGGGGGGGGGCTGGTTTCATTATGATGTAACATTTAGGAAGACCAGACAAGGGGACTTGACAATGTCTTGGAGGCATGTCGATCAAGTGTTATATAGTCGTGCCCTTATGAAAAAGTTGGGGGGTCCAATCATTCATAGCCAGAATACAAAAAAACCAGCTTTTTCGTCTCCATTGTTTCAGATACAATGATGGGAAGTCCTGCAACAGTCAGTGTAAATACCCACACATATGCTCTACCTGTTTCAAACCCCACCCTAAAACCCAATGTTGGAGGGGCCGTGACAAAAAGTCTGCAAGTGGGTCACAGCCTCCCAAAAAAGACTGAGTGTCTCTCCCAACTACCCACTCCTGTAAACCCTGCAAAACTAGCTCAATATTTAATTGGATATGACAAGACAAAAACTAAATATCTACTAGAGGGGTTTAGAAATGGTTTTCATCTAGAATTTGAAGGGAAAAGGGGGTTTCAGCTCAGTTCAAACCTTAAATCTGCTCTTGAAAATGAGGAGGTTGTTACTAAAAAAATTGCTAAGGAATTAAAGGAAGGTCGCATAGCAGGTCCATTCTCTGAACTACCATTTAAGTCCTTAAAGATTTCTCCTCTAGGTATAGTACCTAAGAAAACACTTAATCAATTTAGAATGATACATCACTTGTCTTATCCCACGAAACAGGAAGGTTCAGTAAATGCAGGAATCTCTGATGACTCAGCTGCAGTCCACTATGCTGGAATCAATGATGCTGTAGGTTTTATTAAAGAACTTGGTATAGATGCATTTTGTTGCAAGACAGATATTCGGTCCGCATTTAGAATCCTTCCAGTATCTCCAAAGGACTATGAGCTATTAGGTTTTATGTGGGAGGGTAAATACTACTATGATAGATGTTTACCAATGGGTTGCAGAACTAGTTGCAAGATGTTTGAAGAATTTAGCTCAGCAATAGAATGGATTGCAAGAAATAAGTTGGGAATGAATGCTGTGGTTCACATATTAGATGATTTTCTGTTCATTGAAAGATCTAAATTTTCATGTCTCCAGAAATTCAACGAGTTTCTCGATGTTTGTAGGGATATTGGTATTCCACTTGCAGCAGATAAGACTGTGCTTCCTACGCAGGTTATTGAGTTTGTTGGAATTGAACTTGACGTTAGGCTCAGAGAAACTAGGTTACCTTTGGATAAGATTGAGAAATGCACACGGTTACTTCATTCATTTAAGAGTAAGGATAGGTGTACGATTAAGGAAATGCAATCATTGATAGGTACGTTGAACTTCGCTTGCTCAGTCATTCTGCCAGGTCGTGCATTCCTCAGACGCTTTATCAATCTTTTGATGAATGTTTCAAAGCATCAAAAATTCATTACAATAAGTAGAGAATGTAAGGACGACATGTCTATGTGGCTAGCTTTTCTAGAGTGTTATAATGGAAAAACAATGTTTTTAAATGAAAACTTTCTGTCTAGCAACACTTTACAATTACATACCGATGCGGCACAGTCAAAGGGTTTTACAGGAATTTATAAAACGCAATGGTTTTATGGTAGTTTCCCAGAGGACTGGAAGAAATTGAATATCATGACATTAGAGTTTTATCCGATAGTTATTGCAGTCAATTTGTGGGGTAGATTATTTGCTAATCACTCTATTTTGTTCTTCACGGACAATGAAGCCTTAGTGTCAGTGATCAATAGGCAAACAAGTAAAGATTCAGTAGTAGTACAGATGGTCAGATATCTGGTTCTTCAGTGTTTGCATTATAATATCATATTTAAAGCAAAACATATCCCTGGAAAACACAATAAACTGGCAGATAGTCTTTCTCGGTTGCAGGTTCAAGAGTTTCAGAAGCTGGCACCACATGCTCAACCAGAACCATCAGTGGTACCAGAAGCTCTGATGCCTCAAAACTTTTGGAATACATTGAGCAACTTACAAAAGCAGCCATAGCACCATCCAGTAAGGCTACGTATAATAGAGCTTGGAGGACGCTACTGTCTTTTTGTAGTAAATATGGAATGTCTTGTGAACTACCCCTGAGCACTTCGCTGGTGGTTCTCTTTGTAGCTCATCTTTTCTCCGACTCTTTTTCCCCTAGGTCCATTTCAACATATTTACCAGCCCTTGCTTATGTTCACAAAGTGCTAAATTACCAAGACCCAACGCAAGCATTTGTTATACAGAAATTAGTTTCAGGGGCATATCGTTTGGGCAATACCTTTGATATACGTTTACCCATCACACCTCATATTTTAAACAATCTGCTTTCGTGTATACCACAAGTCATTCATGAGGAATACAAAAGAAAAATGTTTCGAGCTATGTTCTTATTTGCATTTTCTGCATTTACACGTATTGGGGAAATAGTAAGTTCAGATGGGCATACAGATGATGTCATTCAGCTTTCAGATGTTACTTTCACTCGGGGGGCAGAAAAATTTAATCAGGTCAATGTCTGCTTTAGGAAGTTTAAACATAATTCTTCAGAACAGCCTAAGTACATTTCATTCTCACATGGACCATGCCAAATTTCTGCCATCGATTCCCTTGTTCAGTATTTGAATGTTAGGAAAAACAATGAAGGTCCACTTTTCATTTTAAATGGGGGTTTACAGCTGACAAGGAGTGTATTTAATAAGACCCTACAAAAATGTTTGCTTTGCTGTGGCTTGGATAGTACACGTTACAAAGGTCACAGTTTTAGGATAGGTGCTGCTACGGTGGCTGCACAGAATGGTTGCACATATGCGCAAATTAGATCAGTGGGACGCTGGCATTCAAATGCATTTCAGAAATATATCCGATCAAATAACATACCTAGCAATAAGTAATAGTAAATTTTGTCAGAACCCTTGTTTGGCCTAGGATTGTGTATACCTGCTGGGGCCGGTATATGCATTGGTACAATATGACACTTCTATTTAACCAAGTTACTAGCTTGGGCCAGTAACTAGTGCAGTTTTCATGTACGGATTAACATTCTTTTACGTGTTACCTGCTGGGGCCGGTAATGCAGTTGAAGTTCATTATATGTATATCATCATACTGTTGAATTATGTTTTGAGTTATGATCTTTTAAGAGTTAACCTGCTTGAGCTGGTAATATTATTGAAATTAAATTGTATGTACATATCAAAGGTTCGCATGTTATCTGCTGGGGCCCGTAACATTATTTTTCTTAAGATTAGTTTAAAATACATGTACATTTTATATTATATCACAATAGCCAAGATCTTTGGTACAATGTGCTTTTTACCGGATAAGGTTATGGATAGTTTTTATGTTTCTTCTAACTTGTTAATGGATGATGTGCTGGCAATGGCTTTGGTGGGGTCGTTTCAAAGACCATGATTGGCATGATCTTTTCAACCTGTGGGTAATGGACCCCACCTTTGCCCATTATTGGATTGTTGTTAAATATTAACAATATAACTTCTTATTTGTTAGTCCCATATACATGTTACCTTGATTATTATTTGTTTTCTTGACTTACATGGAATGCCAGTAATAGATATGTATTTTATATGTGTAAATTTTACTTCGGTCTGTCAGTTTTTCTTGAAAAATTCAGGGTAATTGTAAATTTAAGTATGTCCATTGTCTAAAGAGAAAGTAAGCTTTTGTATATTTATGTTTTGAATTGCTCGAGTGCAATTTTGTTATTTGTTTTGTATTTGTTTTATTCACATGTGTATTGGATAGTTGCATGTAGTCCTAGGAATATTTTTGGTAGTTATTTTTTCTATTTGTTCCAATTACATGTTTGAATTGTTGATCAAGATTTATTTGATCAATAAATTTCTTTTCAACATACATAGAGTTTTTGTTGTAAAGTAAGGAGGAGGCATAAGAGTTTTTACATTAAGAAAAACCTTCATATTTCACCAAGTTTTTTTAATAACCAAATCCTCTATATCAATTCAGTATTCTTGTATACTTAGTTTCACAAAAGAAATCATATAGACTTATCGCATTCATCATCGTCAGAAAAATTGCTTATCCAGCATCAATCTGAATGAATATCGTTCCTTTCAAATCCAAATACAAAATAGATAGTTGGGCAAACACGGACCCCTGGACACACCAGATGTGGGATCAGGTGCCTACGAGGAGTAAGCATCCCCTGTTGTCCGCAGTCAAAATCAGTGTGCCAAGAACGGCTTAACAATCGGTATGAAACACGTCAGACAGCATTTAACCCAATGCGAGATTGTACTGACGAACTAGGTCGTTATAACGACCATAGAATTTGCGAAATGCTGACTTCAATCGATACTGTTGAAACCCCTGTACCATCAACTTGTTTGTCAGTAGCTTACCTCGATTTAAAAACTGGCTATAACATATTAATTGGGGAAAATCTTCGTGTATATAGCACAAACTATTATTGAAAAGTCTTCAAAAACTGCTTACAATCATAATCATTTAATTTTGATAATAAAAACGCTAATTTCTTGATTTTGTGCTAGTACATTTCAGCCACTAGGATCTCCGTCTATACACAGGAACGCCCACAGGCCCATAGAAGCGGCATCGTAAGACAGTGGCTATAAACAGCCACCGTCTAGAAAAAGGACAAACATTCATTCTGTTTCATTGTTTTTTTTACCCAATCCGTCGCCCACACTCAGTTATTGCTTTATAGAAATTGAGGTAGAAATAACTTCCTCATGGATATATATTTGAGGAAATAGTATCTTTATTCTATACCTCATTACCGTGTGTAGTTTACAAGCAATGTTGGAGGAAATTGTGCATAAACCATGATGTTAGTCGCATCTTACGTATTTCTCTTCTGTTTACGTTTTGTTCATTCAAAAGCTGGACTCGGGGTAGGAGTCTGCGGTCGGTAAGTAATGATCACCATAAAGAAAATGTAAACCAAATAATTTGATTGAAATTTGATGAAACTTAGAAACAATCATGCTTACATTTATAACATCAGACACAAGTCGTGTTAATACCGTGGCTTATTTGTAGTGATCCTTTGAGGTGCTGTTCGAATTTTCTACTGGGCGATGGACACTGCGAGCGTAAGCAATTATCTTTTGTTTTTGAATAGTTTAAAATCACTGTACATGTAACCATATTCATCATTTCTCCGACAAAAAATGATGGGGTATACATGTATCGCTACGTCATCCTATTTTCATTCCCTTAAAAAATAAAATGCATTGCGAAACGGATATAGTAATGGGACCATTCTTGTGTGGGTGAGGATGTTTCAGAGAGACTGTGTGCAACACTCTCAACTCTAAAATTAATTTTGTATTCCTTAGTTATAAGAGTTGTGATCGATATCGTCACCTTTTCACTGAGTTTGTAGACACTCTACGGACAGCAATTTCTGCTCGATTCATTCCGAACATGTAGCTTTGTAATCAAAAGAAATATCCTTGATTTTGTATCAGATGTTACTACAGGACTAAATAGCAAAGGCTTGCTCAATTGATACGTTACTTCACTTGAGAAGAAACATCTCTTTCTAGGACCTTCAACGCAACATTTAGATATACATTTATCTACGTTTTATCTATTAGTAAAATTCATTTTTATTCAGATTTCTTTCGGTATATTACAGTGAAGTCAACGTAACAGTCACCACAGAGTCTATCACATTTACTTCATATTTGGATATTCTATAGCACATCAATTTTAGCGGCCAACTGAGAACTAAACTTTATGACAAACGGGATGTCTTCAGCTTCTCCATCTACAACTTGAACCTGTTGTACTTGTTTCATACCAATTATTAGACTCTTCTTTACACACTGATTTTGAGTACGGGTTACTCGTTCCGTTTACCTGATCAAGCTATAGGCTCACGATGGATGTGACCAGTCGACAGGGGATGCTTACTCCTCCTAGGCACCTGATCCCACCTCCGGTATATTCCCGGGATCCTTATTTGTCCAACTCTATTTTGTATTGCTTATAGGAGTTATGGCTTGTGAGATTGATCACTGTTTGTTATCTTCATCTTTCATATAGCAATTTTCTATTATCACCTACATCTGATGTATTTATCTCTCAACGGATTCGATACGCTAGATCATGTCCTGCGTGTGACCAATTTTAAAATCGAGGCAATTTACTGACAAAAAAGTTGATGTTACAGTGGTTTCAACAATCTCGTTTGAAGTCAGCATTTCGTAAATTCTATTTTGTTAGAATGATCTTATTTGCAAATACAACCTGTTGTAAAGTACATGTATAATGCTTACTTGTTGCATAACAATTGTTCAGCCGTTCTTTAAACTGACTTTGAGTACGGGTTACTCCGTTTACGTGATCAACCTATAGGCTCATGGCGCATGTGACCAGTCAATAGGGGATACTTACTCCTCTAAAGCACCTTCACCCACGTCTATTAAGTTCGGAGGTTCGTATTAGCCCTACTCTGAATTATTCCCTGTGAGATTTAAGAGATTGGTCTATGTTCATTATCTTCACTTTTCTAGTAGCTTTGTTATCATGAGTGAAAAAACACTATTGAGTTTGGGATCTAAAGATCACAACGGGACTTCATAAAGAAAACTTGTAGACACTCATTGTGAGAACTCTTCTTATTGTTTTATCTCCCATTCTCGACGTTTTTCACACATAAAGATACGTCACCAGCCTTTTGTGAAATGCCAGAAATTTTTATCTATGCATGACGTTTACCTCATGTCCTACTGCAGAGAAAAATCTAGGCATTTGATTGGACGACAAACCGTGAATATAAGGTCCCATATTATACCCTGCCAAGAATAGATGGGTACAAAATAGCTTCGATAGATCTAGATATATACTTAATCGCTTCGTAAAATAAAAATTATTAAAAAAAAATATTAAAATCCATCATTTAGTTTTCGCAGTTTCAGAAATATTATAGTGAAATTATATTTATTTCCGTTAATTGATAAAAGTAACTGTAAGGTAATAACGATGTTTACCAGCTAATTTGTGTTACCGGTCACAAATCCCTCTCATCTTTAGCTGTGTACCAAAGCTTATCCAGCCGTGAAAAAGGAAACCATGGAATACACTATATAACTATTTTTACAAGACAATCCACATCAGCACTCCAACATCAATAGAAACTCCATTTATCATGCCACCATCAACTCAAACTCTACTTTCACTCCGCACACATCAATATTTGCCTGTACAAAATTCGCAACTCAATGCCAAAAAACCTCGATGATATTTTCCCCGATTTTGGACCTTTTATCCAGCAGCGACTACCAAATGTTCCATCCTTTAAGGGACACACAATTCACAATTTAAACACAAATGCCGTAAGGGCAGAGTGGTTAGAGCATCGCGCTCAAAATCACACGGCCTCTCAGTCTGTCAGCGCGGTTTCGAATCCCGCTCGCGCCGGTAAGTGAGAACGTTTCCCAGTTTACTTTCAGAAGGTCGGTGGTCTCTTCCCATGTACATTGTATTTGGGTTCTCTCTTCCACCAATAAAAACTGGGTGCCAGCAGATAACTGAAAAATTGTTGAATGTGACGGAAAACATCAATCAATCAATCAGATGCCGTAAGTTCAGGAATCAAAACGATGGCGATCAACAAGTTTACTATGTGTGACGTCACAGCTGTTGCCGCATCGTTTGGGTTTACGCTAATATGCTAAAGTCCTATACATGTATATTATATATATTATTGATAACTTTCTCATATCAAATGTAAAGTTAAAATTTAAAATAAAAATGCAATTATTCTTTAAAAGTTGTCTGTTGAATTAGTTAACAAATGTATCCAAAAAAATTCTAATAAATTCTTTATTCCATGGGGATCCGGGTTAGAATAGGTCCTCAGTAACCCCTTGATTGTCGTAAGAGGCTACTAAATAGGGCGGTCCTTCGGATGAGACCGCCAAAATCGAGGTCCCGTGTTACAGCAGGCGTGGGCACGATAAAGATCCCTCCCTGCTCAATGGCCATAATCGCCGAGCATAGGCCTCAATTTTGCAGCCGTTCATCGGCAGTGGTGACATCTCCATATGAGTGAAATATTCTCGACAAGCAAGGGGTACTGAGGACCTATTCTAACCCGGATCCCCACGAGATAGAGAATTTGAGGACTGATATCAGAAATGTTTGGCAATGGAAATTATAATTTATCATTCAGGTCTTTTGTAAAGTATCACAGAGACATATGTCTCTGTGATACTTTACAAAAGACCTGAATGATATGTAAACTTAACCATTAGAGAAGCTAGGATAAGATTCATGTACGTAGTTTCAAAAATATTTTTGCGACTTTACAAGAAAAAATCAAAGATGATTGTGATTTACGTTTTTTATATTGCAATGGACGATGCTTTTTATCTATGTGGAATTCCAAGGGCTACAGTTAATTAATAAGACCTTATTGATTTTGAGGTCAGATAATTGAATTAAAGACCATTCCAAAATTGTTCTTCCGCAGAAAATCAGCGGTTATAGCAATGAAATGTTACAAGACTCAAATAGCAGAGTACATGCAGAAATTTGGAGGGATGATTTAGAGTCTCCGAAAATGGAAGTATTAACTATAACAGACCTCAATTGCGTACAGGAAGCACCGATTTCTTTAAATGAATGCCAACTAATAGCACCAAATATTAATACTTTTTTTTAAGCCGGACACAGTGGAGGCCAATGAGCTTGTACGTTTTCCTATTGTGTATTATAAAAAAAGAGAAGGGACGGACGGTTGTGTCTGACTTTAAATCGGATTTAGTCTTCTCTACTATCGCGTGTGCATGCGCTTGCGTATGTGTGTTTGGTTTTCCTAGCTATTCTTGCTTTATTCATTTCTTCCGATAACCAAGTAAATATTTTAGATACTATTGCTGGATCGAGTAAATGCTCTATCAACCCCCCAATCTTTGCTCCTCGTGAAAAAATCAACAGCTGTGAAAGAGACACTTCAAACGCACTGTGCCACAACATATGCCAGAAGTGGTGTAAATCAAATGCGGATTCTAAAAAATATACAGAACTTCAAGTATGTTTAAAATCTCTAAACTTTTCTCAAATTAACAACATCAAAACGTATGGTATTTCAACTATTTACCCCCACCGTTCCTCACGATGAATTAAAGAATAGAATTTGACATCATAGACAGTTGCTTCGTCTACAAAGATGGTAAAAGGACATATTATCTAGCGATCAGTCACACCAAAGACTACGAAGAATTGTCAACGAGGAACTCCAGCATCTTTCAATATGCTTGTGCGTAGAATCAGAGTTGTGTTTGACAAAGTGATTTAATCAATGACTGATCTTAAGATATGAATATTTCCCTTTTCCATGTTTATTGAACAAGCAACTGCCTATAATGTCAAACTGTCAAGTGTGTGAAGGACTACAATATTTAGAACTGATGAGGGGTTTTATCACAATACATACAAAAAATCTATCAGTGTTTCCAGGAAAATTTCAGGTTTAATTTAACATTTCAATCGACGCAAATTAACATCCTCATTTCGAAATACATGTATCTGCTTAGTGAGGATAGTGAGTTACATGATGTCGTGACTTCACATATAACAATTGCATCTCTCACCGATCAGCTTATTATGAAGAAATTCAGTATTATTCAACTTCGTTTGATACCACTGTGATAGTTGTGTTTCTTTTACATCAATGTTTCTATCAAATACTATTCCTCTATTAAACCCTAACATTTTTTGTCAACACGAAAACGACGAATTGAATTAAGAGGGATTCAGCTATATAACCTACTGCATATCATGCAAACTAATGTACACCGACCTACTCGTTTGTTTGTATTATTTATGATTTACAGTCATTCAATTAATTAGTTATGTTCCTCGTTTATATACCTAAAATAAACTATTTTGTTTCTATCTGAATATTTTCCTCCATAATCCATTGAACAGTAAAGGGTCAATCGAACAGATGTTAAGGGGAAAATGATGTAAACATGGCGAGATGAAAGTAAAAGTAGTTGCTAAAAATAATATCTGAATTAGGCAGATGTTTTTATTATCATATATAATATATATTTAATCTTTAATTGTGAACGTTGTCATAGCTAAAATAGACAGACCTTTCTAAAAATGTGTAAATGACGTTGCTCAATGATCATTCAATTATCTGTCTGAGAAAACTTTGAATATAATGAATACCTGTTTAAATATCACGCTCTATGTTTCAATCGAGATTTTATGATATATGTAGGAAGGAAATACGGATGTTTCTCCACAGAGATAGACAATTCTGTTTATAATAATTACAGTAGTGGTCTATACCATACCACCCCCTAGCAAAATAAGACTCACAGAAACCGGTAATTTTGTCAGTAATAATTGTAGTAGTTGTCTATATCATACCATCTGTTTTATTAGGGGTGGTATGGTATAGCCAGTGTTATTACTATCACCTCCTGTGATTCCCCGTTGATCAGAATACAGACAACATCAGGTATGCATTGAAAACTGGGCATTTTTATAAGATCACCATTTATTGAGAACCACCAACAACCAGTTTGAACTTCACGCAAGTGATTTGAAAAGAAACACTAAAGGGCATATTGTAACAGAGAAATATTTAATTTGTGACAATAAAAATCGCAGCACAGCACATTCAGATAATATTGCAAACCACAATTATAACATCATCAAATTCCGTGGGGATCCGGATTGAAATAGGTGTAAAGTACCCCTTGCTTGTCGTAAGAGGCGGTTAAAGTTGTATGGTCCGAATTACGACAATTTTTTCTATCTTGCAAAAACGCTATTAAATCATCGCACGTATGTAGTTATGAGGATGTATGACATGTCATACATTATTTCACCTCTTTTAACTAATTTTAAATCTGTATTTACAAACAAAGGCGTCACTCTGCCATTTCAAGTGACAGTCACGTGATCAGTTCAAACTTTCAAATTATCAGTGGTCTTGTCTGTGTAAAGCTGTGTATTTTGTAACAACAGTACCTTGCCATAAGTTGTATAGAAATAAAACTATAAAATACCTCTTAGTAATTCATTGTTTTACGCTCCTTCAACCTTCAAATTGTACAGAATACGGCATGTTGGGATTCCACTGGCTATTTATAAAATCCTAATAATTAATAATTTATGCGTCATCCGGAACACCTCGAGCCTTTCACCGTAAAAACCGTGTTTTCGGTGAAAAGCCCGAGGTGTTCCGGATGATTTTATTTTATGTATCCTTGGACGAATTTGACTCCAGTTTTGGCACTCTAGTTTTCCTTTTAGCTATTACAAATTTATTGTTATTTCGAATTTCCAAAATTTCGGCTTGAGCATCACTGAAGAGACATTATTTGTGGAAATGCGCATCCGGTGCATCAAAATTGGTACCGTATAGATTTTACATTACGACCTCTGGGTCGAGGTATCTGCTGGTGTACTGTTAGTTTCCGAGGGTCTCTACCGCCTAATTGCTAAGTACTTCGTTACTAGCTTGGAAATACGGATGTATATTTAATTTCTGGGATGAAATTTAGAAATTCATTTCAAAATTAAGGATTATCTCCTATATGCATAACTCTTATCCTTTGACGAATTTTGCTCCAGTTTTTGGCACTTTAGTTTTCCTTTTAGCTCTTACAAACATTGTTATTTCGAATTTCCTAAATTTCGGCTTGAGCATCACTAAAGAGACATTATTTGTCGAAATGCGCATCTGGTGCATCAAAATTGGTACCGTATAAGTTTTACACACACACACACACACACACACACACACACACACACACACACACACACACACACACACACACACACACATATATATATATATATATATATACTCAGGCTGATGAAAGGTGAATATTTTGGATCAGTTCTTTGAATATATCCTATTTCGCTCCGCTTTAACAATGAAAACCTACATATGTAAAACTCCAAAAACATGTAGTCTGTGGTGTAAATACGTTTGTAGATTAGTGTAGTTGAAGTGCTAGTTGTTTTTATATGCACTTTTTATTGTTTTGTTAAATTCTTTGTTAATATTGACAACATTATATGCAAGGTGAAGATAACGAACAGTGATCAATCTCATAACTCATACAGGAAATAGAAAATAGATAGTTGGGCAAACACGGACCCCTGGACACACCAGAGTTGGGATCAGGTGCCTAGGAGGAGTAAGCATCCCCTGTTGACCGGTCACACCCGCCGTGAGCCCCATATCCTGATCAGGTAAACGGAGTTATCCGCAGTCAAAATCAGTGTGCCAAGAACAGCTTAACAATCGGTATGAAACACGTCAGACAGCATTTGACCCAATGAGGTTGTATTGACGAACTAGATCGTTATAACGACCATAGAATTTGCGAAAAGCTCATTTCAATCGAGACTGTTGAAATCCCTGTACCATCAACTTGTTTGTCAGTAGCTTACCTCGATTTAAAAACTTACTATACCCAGAACAAGCTTTTGCATATCGAATCAGTTGAGATATATAAACACCATATGCAGGTGATAATGGAATATTGCTACATAAATGTGGGAAGTTGACGATTCTTTTCGTTTGTCATGAAGAAGGGAAAGGTCGTCGCGAGACAATCTGGTTCTTCTTGTCGTTGGTCATTTTAGTGCTTTGTATAATGTTTTGTATTTGACCTTGTATCCACATTGTTGATCCAGCACTTCTAGGTATCGGGTGTTGTTGGAATGTGGTGATTTACGCTTTCTGAAATACTATATACTAATATTAGTGAATATCAGCCCACACTTAAACGTACGCTAGATTTACGTCTACGAATTTCAGTAAATATGGATTCAAACATCTCACCTGTGGTGTCCCCAGTGGCTGGTGATTGGCCTACTTTCAATTTTGTATTCTAAATAAGATTTCATGAGACTGATCACTGTGGTCTTGAATTTTTCATTTTCGAAATAACTTAATTAAGCGTTAAATTTTCAATTTATTTTTCATTTTTTTAATATGGAAATTTAATTGTTTCAATTCAGACATTCTACGCAGAATGTAAATGTATAAATAAAACTTTTACCATTTTATAAACTAAAAATATGAACATGGAATTGTTAAACCAATTACCAATGCTGAATTATAAAACGTAAATACCGGTATGTGAATATAATTATTAAATAAATTGAATTAAAATCACAAACCAAACAACAAAATAAAATTCATACTCAGAAGTTAAAGCGCAAGCTCAATAACTATAAAAGTGTTGCACTGGTATCTGTCTATACTATGACTGACAATCATAGCAAAAACTTAAAATTCCTGTACATTTTTCAGCTTGTGCTAAAGGTACTTATGGACACAATTGCTCTGGACGACGATGTGTTTATGGATCGTATGGATTTGGATGTTCAAAGAAGTGTGACTGCTCACGTGATCAGTTTTGTGACGCAATTATAGGATGCTCATATAATACCAGTGGTAAATATTTACCCTAAAATGAAGTTTAACAACACATATGCATGCTATATTGCTGCCGACCAGGCATATACATGTATATCTATTCATGATCATCCATATATGATACCATACTGATAAGATTAAAATTGATTTTTGGGTTAGTGAAGCTTTGTTTGACCTCCTACAGTCTGTAGACTTTGGAGTAGCGTCTGATGAGGTAGCTGTTGGAGTTATCTTTCCTTGACGCAAGCCTGGGCTCTTTCATGGAGGTGTCGTATCACCCAGAAAACAATATCCCTCCCGGTCTTCCTGGTATGGTCCAGAGGAATGGAAGATCCAATACATCTGGTATCAGGTTGACTGTTGGGGCTGCCAAAGAGAGCACCATGTTGATGGGACTATCCGCTTATAGGGCTCTCCTCCATATTTTTCTGTTGGGATTGTCTCCCTTAGCCTTTGGCGATACACCGCCGAACCACAAGGCAGTGTTCTTTCTACTTGACCCAGTAGGGGGGGGGGTAGTTGATGGACATTGAATTGTATTCCATCCTGAATGTTATACATTAGGCAGTATTTCCTTCAAGTACCTCAATATCATTGTGTTACAAATTTCCTATCAGTTCCTCTCAATTCTTAGGCAATCAAAAAGCAGTAATACGGCCACTTGAAGCTTTCGCCATTTGTTTGAAAATAAGCAGGATTTTCTCAGCGACGTTTTTACACTTTTGATTGAAGTTTAAAAAAGTACTACCTATTCCATTTATATTATACACTGGTTGCGTTTTATCATAGATTAATTGGTGCATACTAAGGTGTATATATAATCTGTGAATTTAGTGCCCTGTAATGTAAAAAAAATCAGCACCTTTCACGGCAACTTGTTCGCATGTGTCTTTGTTTTGTGGTCTCTTTTGTGCCACTTTTTGATAATTAGTAGTGTTTTTTACATGTATATTGGCTGGAATCAATTTTTGTAATTGACATATTTATTCGCTCATTTGCAAACCTAGTCATTAGTAAACGGTTGTTTGTATTAAGTTGTCTCAGCCAATTAATTTTGTATATTTTGGTATATTACGTCATTTTGTTTGCACTTGGTTTATTACGTCGTTTGTTTGATCATGATAATAAATCACATGTCGGCGCGGGTTCGAATCCCGCTCGCGCCGATAAGTGAGAAAGTTTCCCAGTTTACTTTCGGAAGGTCGGTGGTCTCTTCCAAGATACATTATATCTGGGTTCTCTCTTCCACCAATAAAACCTGGGCTCCACCAGATAACTGAAAAATTGTTGAGTGTGGCGGAAAACATTAAATCAATCAATCAATCAATCAATCAAATGCTGTGTTATTTCATTAGACACTTCAATGATTGTCCAGTAACAAAAACCGAGCTATGGAATGCCAGAGTTTTTGCTCGTGTATGGGTTTTTCTATTTCAAAATTGCGGAATATAAAAATGTTTGTTTTGTGTGTACTTGTATATAACATTTTGAGATATCCGTACGTCTTTTTTAGTACATTGTTTGTAATAATAAAATATTATGTAATGGTTTTTAGCACAACAGTTTTACCATTAAATAACACACGTCACTGATATCATGTGTATATCTTGTTGCAGGCGAAACAGAAACAAGTGGAGGTATGTAATATCAACTTCTTTTTCTGAAAAAATGAAATATAGAGTTAGGAAGAATTCAAATATACTGACCTTTACTCATACTCGGAATTGTAATGATAGTCATTACCTAACGAATGTGATGCAGTTGGGAAAAAGGAGCGTATTAATCTGAATAAATAGTTCGTCTCTAAATTCACGGCTGGGAATCCCCATAGTTTTGAGAGAATCATGGATTGATTGTATCTTGCTTAACGTCTCGCTCGAGAATTTTTCACTCATATGGAGACGTGTATTAAACTGCATTAAAAATCGTCTCTAAATTAATGGCTGGAAATTTCCATAGTCTGAAAGAATCATGAAAGTAGCCAAGTTGATAGTAACTATCAGAAATATATATATATATATATATATATATATATTTCTGTCAATTTATGTAGCTCCGTGAGGCCACGTCGAGCACTCTAGAAGATTATATCGGAGATTTATCCATATATATATATATATATATATATATATATATATATATATATATATATAAGCACTAACGTTCCAACAACACCCGATACCTCAAAGTGTCGGATCCACAACATGGTAACAAGGTCAAATACAAACATTATACAAAGCACTAAAATGACCAACGACACGAACAACCAGATTGTCAAATTTTCGGGACTAAATCCACTAAATGCATAGTGATGAAGAGTAGGAAGCAGGAAGGCCTCTACCAAAATTGTAAATTTCATGATCCCCGGGATAGTGGTTCTGACCCCAGGGCGTGGCCAAACTTAGTATATATTGTTCATGTGTAAAACACTTAGATAATATCTTCTTTAATTCTATTGAAACTAAATGGATATTTAGAAAGAACAGGTAGTCCTTTACAAATATCGTGTTTAGTGTAATTAATGTATCTGAACCGATGATTTCAATACATGTAATAGATAAGATTTGTTTCCTTTTAATATACAATAGAGTAGATAAAATGTAATAGTTTGATACTTCGTCATAACGTAACCATACGTATGGAATGTTTAAAGCAAGAGAAGGGTTGCAAGAACGCAGTTCTGAATTCTTCTTAGCGAAACAACGCTTAGGAAATAAAGATAAACAGGTTTCTTAATATTTGTTAATCCCTCCATATTTTAAAAATTGAAATGCAGAAGTGTGTGTGACAAAGGTAAAAAAATCTCAACATGTTGTTTTAAACGTGTTGATTTTAACTAATATCAAGGAAGCTAGTTATAGGTATACAGACATACATGTACATCCCATTTTGCGTCTGTGTAAACAATAGCTTACTCCATTGACCACACATCGCCATTATACTCGCCGCTCCAATGAGGAGATATCGCCGTTACAAATTTTCTAATTTTGTCTACGCCCCTCCCCAATTCCTTCATAAGTTTAAATAATCGTGAATTAAATTTTCCCTATGACTTTGAATTAGTGAAAATTTAATTTGCGTAAATTTAATACACTATTTAAGGTTCCGATTCGCGGGGAAAAACATGACGTGAAAAAACCCTGATATACGGTAATATCTTCTTTAGTGCTCTTGATTCTGAAATGAAGTAAATAAATGTTTACAAAGGGCAAGTAGTCATTTACTAACATTGTATATTTGATGATCCCAGGGATAGGGGTTTTGGTATCAGATTGGACCAAAATGACCAGTTATTAAATGTGTGAATAATACACCATATTTAACTTCTTTTTAATAAGTACCATTGTAATTCCTTTTAATTTTGGTATGAAGCATATTTAGGACAAGGGGACATAATTTGTAAAATAGAGGATTCCTGAACCTCTGGGGCCTTAGGGTGGGCAAAAATTGACCAATTTTCAACAAAAAGAAAAAAATAACATGCATAGTGATGTCTAGCAGGAAGGCCTCTTACAAACTTGTAAATTTCAATGATCCTCGGGGTAGACGTTCTGACCCCAGGGCGTGGCCAACCTTGGTACATGTATATAGTGTTTATGTACAAAACAATTAAATAACATCTTCTTTACTGCTATTGATACTAAATCAAATTTCCATGGATATTTTAGAAGGGCAGGTAGTCCTTTACCAAAATTGTAAATTTTATGATCCCATGGGAGTGTGTGCTATAGATTGTCAATTTCAGGACTACTGCACCCCTGGGGCCTTAGGGGTGGGGCAAAAATTGACCAATTATCAAAAACCTTCTTTAGAACCATAAATGTGTGAGAAAGGTTCAGACCCTAGTGTGAGGCTTAGTATTATATTGTATATACACTGTATGTGTAAAACATTTAAATGATAACTTCTTTGATGCTATTGATACTAAATTGGAACTAAATAAATATCTTCAATGTAGGAGTAGGTCGGCCTTTACCAAAATTGTAAAGAACAAGGGACGTTATTGGCTAAAATTGATCACCCTTCAAAAACCGATCAAATTGTAAATTTCATGATTCCAAAGGGTAACGGTTTTGGTTCCAGGGTGGGGCCAAATTATCATAGTGATTATTGTATTTACCATTTGAAAGACTTCTTTGTGTTTGCTTTTACGGTATAAAAACTATCCGCATATATAGGTAAAGCAGGAACGTGAGTACCAAAATTAAGAATTTTGCAACATTAGGGTTTTGACTCTAGGACAGGTCCAAATTAGTTATATCATGTTAATGGTAAAACCTTTCATTAAAGCCTTTCGAAGAAATTCAGTTTTAAGAACAAATCTTGATTTATACTGTTGATAAACATCAGAATTTAGCTTAGATATGCAGAACAGGTTTTCATAGCCCTTGTCACTAGTCAAGTGATACTTTTTAAAATTAATAATCAGGTGACCGATATTGGCCTCTTGTTACTTTATTGTTATTGACACGGTGGCCCAGTTCCACCGTAGGCCTCCTTGGACTTGTGTTCATTGGTAAATACATGTATCACACCGGGAAACACGGAGGACACGATGGACTTCCGTGTATTTTCCACCATGGGATTTTTAAGACTCGTGTCCTGTACTTTGTTATGTTGTATGTGTGTGTACGTGCGTATCTTGTTACACGTATCCATTTTGTATTTTGGGGAATACCGTATAAACAAATTGTTAGCGAAGACTTAAAGGGAAAGGCAACCCAGAAGCTTTTTACATGATAAATGATAGGATTAATTAAATGATAAAGTCTGTTGTTATACGGCCTAGATAAGCGTCAGTACTAATTTGAAAACGTTAAAAATTGAAATTCCCGCGATCTATAGAGTCTACCATGATGTGTAACGCTTTTGTGTTCAAGATTAAAAAAAAAATCAGTAATTTTGACGTCACACCGTCTGTTCCGGTTTTTATGAGATTCTAAGATCATCAAAGATATGCATGTGGTAGATCTTACGAATAGATAGATTGATGCCTTCCTGTCAAGCAATTAATTACACTAATGCAAACGGGAGATGTGAAAAAAGTTTGTTTTTTTCTCTCGAAATTTCCGACCCAACCAAGTCATTTGAAAAGAAAAGACTATGTAAACTGTGGATCCATCATTTGTGTAATGAGAATTTGAGATTCGAAACATTTGTATGAAGAAATGTTTGCCGTCTGCCTGGTTTGCGACTTGACTGAACGCATTTTCTCAATTTCTTCTTGCGAAAGAACGGGCTGAAATCTATACAACTCAAATCTTAACTGTTCGTTACTTGTCATGTTTACAAGGCTACTGATGAAATAAACCGGAACAGACGGTGGGACGTCATAAATTAAACATCAATGGCCGCTCACTTAGCGGCGGGTAATTTAAAATATATGATAGATTAATATTGATTTAATCGTTAAGCAAGGATTTTTGTTGTTAAATTTACGATAGCACGATAGCAATAAGTGATACTTTATTCATAAAAACAACAATGTGATTCAGGTTTTCCTTCCCTTTAATTATGTTCCCCAAACAAAGTTTGGGAACATATTGTTTTTACTCTGTTTCTTATTATTAAGGTCTTCCGTCTCAACGGAAGACCTTATAGTGATTCTTATGTTTCTTTTCCTCTATTATTAGGGTCTTCCGTCTTCAGTGGAAGAACCTTCTGTTATTGTATTGTTGATTTTTCACTTTTCTTATTATTTGCATTCTTTTATTTTTCCTTACCGATTTTGTGCAGAGGATTTCTCGGAGATGGTTGGATCGATTTGCTTTGCTTCAATTTTTCAGAGTTGATGCATTGCCATCTGAAGTTTATATTTCCGTTTCAATTTCTGAAAATTCACTTTCGGTCGCAAGTTACGTCCGATTTATCGTTTTTTAAAAATGACATATTGTCCAGACGATTTTTCATAAACCGTCAAAGATTGAGTCTTGAAACTTTCAGGGATGATAGATGATCACTAGTACCTTTGTAATAAGGTTTATCATTGCGATCTGTCACTTCCGGCCGTCACCGGAAGTGAACAAGAGAAACGTCAAATTTTAAAATTATGCTTTTGAAACAAAACTTGCATAGATAAATTAGGTCTCTTTCGGCGTTTCAGAAAATGTTAGACTTACCGGAAGTTTAACCAGCAACTTCCGGGTTTTAGAGGAAACCTTCGAAAAAGTAGGTTTTTCTTTGTCCTAGTATATCTCGCTTATTTATCAAGTTTTTAATAAAATGTTTACAGAAGTTATTGCCAATTTCCATATCTAGGGTACCCTTTAGTACTTTTTCAAAATTCACTTCCGGTTGTTCGTTAGAGCTAAATTTCCGTTTCTCAAATGACATTTTGTCCAGGCGTTTTCTCATAAACTGTTAAGATTGAGTCTTGAAACTTTCAGGATGATAGATGGGGACTTGTAGCTCGGTAATAGGGTTTATCATTGCGGTCCGTCACTTCCGGCGGTCACCGGAAGTGAAAAAAGACATGTCATATTTCAGAGTTATGCTTCTGAAACAAAACTTGCATAGATTTATTGGGTCTCTTTCGGAGTTTCAGAAAATGTAAAACTTATCGGAAGTTTAACCTAAAACTTCCAGCTTTCAGAGGAAAATGGGTCTTTCTTTGTTCTCGTATATCTCGCTTATCTACGCAGCTATGTTAAGGCTTCCCGGGGTTTGAAATGCGTTCAAAGCATACATTGCATTGCGAGGTCGGTTTTTGGTTTTCAATTGCAATTTATATACTTAAGTACAGACAATTTATATAGAAGGTTCTTTCGGCTATATATTAACATATCTGTTATGATATCACATGACTTTGTTGATCACATGACGGTCATTTATAATTGTTTAAAGTGTTTCACATAAATCGCTTCAACGCAGCTCATTTAACAATTATTTTTAACTCTTTGTTTGATAAATGAACTCACCGTATCCTTGTGTACCCGAAATGTGCTTGGGAAAAATAGTAGTATTACTTGCGTACAAAATACACGTATTTCATGAAAAGTTCAACTTACTGACACACTTACCTACACATTTGAGAGTAATCTGTATTCAAACAAAGCCATCATACATTTAACCAAGCAAGATTCAGATAGAGAACAAACTCCTCTTACGATTTCCGTAATAGATCTCAAATGAATCCTCATAAATTACATGTACCTGCGCTAGACTCTTTTATAAACAAATCATAAATTCTACCTCTTATCACTCGTATAAAACAGAGTACATTTCAAAAGTATATTTTTCGAAAGTATTGTAAACACGCTGAATTTAAATCAAGGGTAATTAAACAAATTATTTTAAATTATTCGGACATATAAGATATTAAAATACAATTCAGACACGTGAATTTTGCAATAGCTTTCTGACATCTGATAGGCAGTTTGAAATAAGGTCTCGAGTTTTTGACACTCTCCCCGTCATAACAGCTCTAGTTTGCAGTGACATGACGTCATTTTCCATTATGAGGTCATATTGGTAGTTCAGAGAAGTGAATCCTTAACCTACCCGCGTATCAACTTTATATTACGATGTTTACAGATATTATTGACATTATCAATCTCTAGGAAACCTTTAATAATATTTCAAAATTCACTTCCGGTCGCGAGATAGGGCCGAATTTCCGGTTTTTTAATGACATTTTGTCTGGGCGTTTTCTCATAAACATTTAATGATTGAGTCTTGAAACTTTCAGAGATGATTATTGGTGACATGTAGCTTTGTAATAAGATTTATCATTGTCATCCGTCACTTCCGGCCGCCACCGAAAGTGAACGAAAGTAACGTCAAACATCAAATTTACGCTTTTGAAACAAAATGTGCATGGAATAATTTAGTGTCTTTTGGAGTTTCAGAAAATGTTACACTTGCCGGAAGTTTAAACAACAACTTCTGGTTTTTAGAGAAAACCTTCGAAAAATTGTTCTTTCTTTGCTATCATATCTCTCGCTTATAAATCGAGTGTTTGATATAATTTTCACATATATAATTCATATTATCCATCTTCAGAATATAGTGAATTTTTTTTAAAATTCACTTCCGTTCGTTAAATATCTACGATTTCCGGGGTTTTTTTCTCTAGACGTTTTCTCATAAATAATCAACAATTGAGTCTTGAAACCTTCAGGAATGTTTTATGGTGACTTGTAGATGTGGCATACGTGCTTCAATTTTGTTGCCTTTACTTCCGTCATCCAACGGAAGTACCTTAAAAATATGTAATTTTTCATTTTTTAATATTCTAATGCTCATTACATTATTTAATAGTGTGATAAGTCATACCATTTCCACCGGAAGTTGATTGTTCGAAACCGGAAGTTGTCTGAAAATTCAATATTTTTCACGGAATTTTTAGTGTGGGTTCCGACATGGTCCATTTGGAATTTTTAGTTGTTTTATGGACTCCTGAGATACTCGAAAGCAAATAAAATAAAACCGAAATTGTTTATAATTGATAAATCGTGTCTTACATGTACGTGTTTATTTCTTTGATGTATAGTCCTTCTTCACTAGTTGAATTCTTCCTGTTACGATCCTATCTCGTCAGAAATTGGACGGAAGACCTATTCGTTGCTCGTAACGAGATCATTTCTAGTTATTATTATTATTATTATTGTTCTTTTTCTTAACGATTTTGTGCACGTGATTTCACAAAAACGACTGGATAGATTTTCATGAAACTTTCAGAAAAAAATGTAAAATAGGATTCTCTAGAAGTTTTTTTTAGTTATGAAAAAATCACTTCCGGTCGCAAGTTACGGCCGAATTCCGTTTTTCAAATGACATTTTGTCCGGGTGTTTTCTCATAAACGATTAAAGATTGAGGTTGTAGGTGTATGGTACAAATGCCTGTTGAATGACATCAATAAAAGTGCGGAATCATACACACGTGCGCGTGTATGCACGTGCAACGCTTTCTTTCATTTTTTGGTACTAAAATGACCATATTGAACGTAGTACATGTAATTAAAGGCTAAAATAAAATGATTTTTTGCTGTAGGTTTACAATGACATCACTGTTTAATTGGGGGAGGTTTGGGGAACATATGTAACGGTCCCCGTTACAATTAGAACTAGTTTTGGCATTATTAGCGAGAGTAGTGAGAGCGCTAAAATTGAATGATGCTAACAATTTAGTCCATATCGAAGGTAATAGGCATCTTTCCAGGAATTATAAAGTCGCTAAGATTAGCTCTCACTATATATATATATACCCATTTTTACGGAACAATCGCTAAATTTGTGTCTCATTAACAATACCACTTATACGATATGCTGTTGGTATATGTATCCATATTGTTTGTCTTAGGAATATGGACGGTGAATGTACCCTTCATGGTCGTCGGTTTTGCTGGAGCAGTCCTTTTGGTGACTATTGCGGTTATTCTTGTGAAGAGGTAAGTTGGTCATTGATTAATCTAATGGTCTCCTTGGATGATCGTCTATTCCACTCAGTTATACTTCGAATGGTTGTTAATGTATTGTATTCAAAGTAAATGTTTGCAAATCGATAAATAATTGCGTTTTGATAATCGAAATCTTCAACAATAATGTTCATGTATCACATAGATGTACACAACAGTGAAATGTCAGCGTTTTTGTCCTACGTTCTTCGTTTCAATTCAAATTGATACTGTGACAGTGTAATATAAAATTAGATACTTCGGAAATAGAAAGATAGTATCTGACAAAAGATTTACAACTGAATTGATTACAGGATGAAAGCCCACACATATTTCAAATAAGATATCACTCATATGTTGAATTGATGTATTCCGAGTCGTTCACTTCTGCTTTCATCTTCGTTTGCCAAGGGTTTACGATCCGCTCCGCTTCTCTACAACCCTAGGCTGCGTTACCGCGATTTTCGTGACAACAATTTGCTACATATGATTGGATGCAGGCCAAGTCCCCTGCAGAGAGCGTGTTAAGTCAGAACACGTTCAAGACGGAGGAATGTGTAAACAATTACTTAGCTTTAGTTGTCTTCAAAACGCTTCCATTTAATCAGCTTTTTATAGTCTCCATACAACATGGTGGTGTGTAGACTGTGGAACGAACCTTTGCTTACGAAAAAATGTGTAACTCACTGGTTGCAGCTATTTTTATTTTACAACACACAAAGTGTAGCTGAAAAACGCATTTTCATTGGTTGTACATGATGTAAACCAAACAGTTTGTTTTCTCCATCCGCTAGAGGACGCCACTCAAAGCTAATGCAACCAAGAGTTGTAGAGAAGCGGGACAAATCGTAAATCCTTGGCTAGCGAAGATGTTCTGCTTTATACTTATGACAAACGGGATGACTTCAGCTTCTCTATCGTCAATTTTCCATACTTCTGTAGCAATATTCCATTATCACATGAATATGGTGTTTATAGCTCTCAACCGATACGATACTTACCTCTTGTGTATTGAATCATGTAGCTATAGGAAAGTGACGATAGAGAAGCTGCAATCATATATTTTTATGCCCCGGAGATCGAAGAGCGGGTGCATATTGTTTTTCTCCTGTCTGTCATTCTGTATTTTTGTCTGAAACTTTAACCTTGCTAATAACTTTTGAACAATAAGTGCTAAAGCTTTGATATTTCACATGCGTATTCCTTGTGACCAGACCTTTCCGTGGGTACCAACATTTTTTACCCTTTGACCTTGGAATTAGACCTACTTTTAAAACAAAATTAAGCTTGCTAATAACTTTTGATTAGTCAATAGTGTGTGCTAGAGCTTTGATATTTCACATAAGTACTCCTTATGACAAGACCTTAGCGTGGGTACCAACATTTTTGACCCAATGATCTTGGAGTTCGACCTAGTTTTTGAAAACTTTAACCTTCCTAACAACCTTTGAACAGTAAGTGCTAGAGTTCTCATATTTGACATGAATATTCCTTATGACAGGATCCCGTGGGGATACGGGTTAGAATAGGTCCTCAGTACCCCTTGCTTGTCGTAAGAGGCGACTAAATGGGGCGGTCCTTCGGATGAGACCTTCAAAAACCGAGGTCCCGTGTCACAGCAGGTGTGGCACGATAAAGATGTCTCTCTGCTCAATGGCCATAAGCACCGAGCATAGACCTAAGCTTTGCAGCCATTCACAGGCAGTGGTGACGTCTCCATATGAGTGAAATATTCTCGAGCGGGACGTTAAACAATAGTCAATCAATCAGCCTTTCCGTGGGTACTAAAGCTTTTGACCTTGGTATTTGACCTACTTAAAAAAAATTGACATTGGTCATAACTTCTAAATGGTAAACATTAGAGTTTCATTTTGTACATGAGCATTTCTTGTGACAGGATCTTTCTACTGTTACCAAGATATGTGTCCTTGTGACCTTGACCATCTTTGGAATTGGCCATTATCGGGGGCATTTGTGTTTCACAAACACATCTTGTTGAATATTTGAACCGTACTTCAAGATGAAGAAAATTCATATATCATGGTAATTATGTAAAACTTACACGGTACTAATTTAGACGCACCAGATGCGCATTTCGACAAATAATGTCTCTTCAGTGATGCTCAACCGAAATGTTTGAAATCCGAAATAACCATAAACGTGATAGAGCTCTTTTAGGGAAAAACAGAGTGCCAAAAAGTGGACTCAAATTCGACTAAGGATAAGAGCTATACATGAGGGAGATAATTCTTAATTTTGAAATGAATTTCTAAATTTTATCACAGTAATTAAATATACATCCGTATTTTCAAGCAGCTAGTAACGAAGTACTTAGCTACTGGACTGTAGAGACCCTCGGGGACTAAGAGTCCACCAGCAGAGGCTATGCAACATGTTACAAAATCTCAGGATTAAGCATCTGCAATGACATTTTAGATTTTATGATTGATTATTTCTACACATACTTAGAACAAAATCAATATAGATCAAAGGAAGGAGACTGCAACTAATGTTGTCTCTATGAATATTAAACGAAAGGAGAGCAGTCAAGCAAATGAAAATTAATGATAATCAGATTTTTAATTAAAGTTATCAACTGTTGATCAAAAAATAATGAAATATGTATTTATTTCAGACAGAGAGTGATGAATGCGACTACCCAAGGAATTTATATGGGAGAAAGCAGACCTGTTGCTGATACCACCTCTGAAAGTTATATGAGAGTGGAAGAAAATATCTACGATGAACCTGAACGTGTTTCGTTGGATTACATTGATCCTGTTGATGATAGCGATAAAAATAACTATAGCACGAACAGGCAGGAAAGGCCACGAGAAAGAAGAGAAGATGGGTCGAAAGAAAAATCTTCAATACTGTCTCTCCTCATGACGGAAAGAAAGGAATCTGAATTCGATAAAGTGGACAGGGGATACATAGATATTGTGGAAATTGGTTCCTGCAAAGATTCGCTTCCAACATCACCACCACTAACACATTAACTACAACAGCGACAACATCTACAATGACAACATCAACCCTCCCACTACAAACGACATCACAATTAACAACAGAACCACCAGCACAATCTCCACCAGTAGAAAAGAGAAAACTTCAATTAACAACAGCACTTCCAAAACAATCTCACCAATCAGTAGCACTTGAAACAAACACCATGATACAACCAACTGTCGCAAAAGCAAATACAAGCACATCACCTTTAGAATCAGCAATATATACACAATCATCGACATCTCTTGGAGCGAAAGTAACAGAACAGCCATCATCTCCATTCACCGTCACAACAGAAATAGTAACACGGCCACATTCAGCAAAATCAGAAACAACCAAGCTATCATCAATAGCACTGATGAAATTAGCGTCAGACACCCTATCAGAACCAATAAACAGGACAGATTCAACCACACTACATATACCACGGACGAGAAAAAACGTAAAAACAAAGACGTTTTTGCAACCACAACCTACTACAACAGGACAACCAACGACAACAACAGTCGCAACAACAAGACAAACCAATTCAAAACCATACAACATATGATAGATATGTTATATTTCATATTTCAAGACTTATGATACATACATCTGTGGACGTCTATGTATACAATCATTATGATATGTGCGTATATACATGTATTACATTTGGCTTTCCCTTACTGTTCCAGAAATAATTTATGTGAATAGTGTAGAAAAAATATTTTCAACTGAAAATACAGTTCCAAATCATCAGTATTATCATCATTGATAAAAGACAGTAATGAGATGGTGGCAAATTGGTTTCTTTGGTAAATTGTTCTCGATAATATTTCTATCTGTGTGCAAACCTATCGCAATTTCCACTTCTGTCAATTGTGTCTTGAGAAGGAATTAAACAACGAAATCCATGACAGGGGAATGGAACAAGAAACTACAAATATTAAGATTGGTCTAGGCTTGACAATTCTTATTCTTCTGTTTCTGTCAATCTGTAGAAGGATGATGAGGTCTAGATATCACTAGTAGGAAAGACATCGTTGGAAAATTGCAAGGAAAAATACTTAGTTTTTCCAACAACTTCTAAATTCTCTGCGGTTTTTTCCTATAATACTTTTATCAACTATCTGCTGAAAGTCCGCTGTGACAATAGTAGTTCTGGTGCGTATCAGATGACACATTTGTCATTGGTTGGTGGATGCAAAAAAAGATTTGGTTTTGGAAAATATCCCACATTGTGTAAACTGACAAGGATGAACAGTGGAACACACACATAAAGGTTTATTTCCTTGTTTTTGTTTATTACCTGCATATATTCATCCCTTTGTTCTCTGGTTATTATTGGTCATTAACGACATATTAAATTCATAAACTGCTCATGAATTGTTTGTAACATTCTTGGCTTTTACCATTAAATTTATCACTACTTGATATAATGTGGCATTCATCATTTCACTGAATGAGTCACAAACAGATTCTAGTGTACATGTTGGAATTGTGGCAGAGGTTTTCCATATAATTTAAAATATGGCTAAGATCAAAGGAAAGAATACCGCACCATGACATCAATCTATACTTATAAATTAACACATTTTGCCAATAAACTCCTAAATGCTTTCTCCAGAGTTACTGCTTTCACCTTTAATATTGTTTCGTATGGGAGGTGAAGTCCGTAACCTATGATAGAATCTTACTTCATTAGTGAATATCGTAAAATTAATTAAAAACCTAATTTCGTTTTCGATAAACTACCCCGAAATTGCAAAAATGAGAGAAAAGTGGTGGATCTAAGTCAGTTTTATATGTATGACAATTTAAAATGATATGATATAAAGTTATTCTGTAGTTAATCGATGCTTGATTTTGATATAGAAGATATAAGTTTTGATCATTGTCGAATAAATAAGATATGCCTGTTCGTTTCCTCAATCCGTGATTTTAGTTTTGAATCAGCTTATGGAAACTTCCAGAACGAAGCGAGGCAACATCATACAACCAATTGCACATCCTCGGGCCTTTCCGGCAAGCCGAGAAGTTTCGATTGGTTGACAACATGATCAGCATAAAATTGTGTGGGTGTTCAGTGTTAGTTATGATAGTTTTGGCTAGACCAATATTTATTATTTGATGAAGATTTATACATGAAGTTATATTATTCATGTACATCTCATTCAACGAATGACGCTCCCCCCTTTCGTTGTTCTTAACCTGTTTCGTGTTTACAGAAGTCTGTTACGACTGAATTTAAACTGAATTTCGACTGAAATTATGAACAACTGTTCATTTTGTCCTTCGTCAACTATTCGGCATGACTGATTACAAGTGCATTCGTAAAATCATTATCTAATTTTCAATGCGGTGTGAGATCATTTATGTTAGACCGTTCGTGGCACACTGATTTAGATTACGAATAACTCAGTTTAACTGGTCAAGATATAGGGCTCACGAAGGGTGTGACCGGTCGACAGGGGATATTTACTTCTCCTAGGCACCTGGTCCCACTTCTGGTATGTCCAGGGTTCCGTGTTTGTCCAACTATATATTTTATATTGCTTATGAGATTTATTAGATTGATCACTGTTGGTTATCTTCACCTTTCATAAGGAACATTTAATTTGGAGCTCCAGGTGACTTCCTAATAATCAAGTTTCATTTAATCAAGATTATTTGATACATATCAAATAGTCCACAATTAATTAAGATTGGTTAATACAGTTCGTACCGTTTACGAAATAAACCTGGTTCGAAGTATCTTGCCTCTTACAATTCTGCCTAACGGGGAACGAGTTAATTTTTCATTCTGCTCAAACCATTGTGAAAAATGATTTTCTTAATGACAATCCATTGCCATCGAGCTAATTTATTAACATCGTACACTGGTATACGCAGCCAAACAATCCTTTACCAGTGCAGCAACAGGATGAAGCCACAAAAAAGGGACAGATACTGAGATAGAAGCAATTCCGATCGATTGGTTTTGTTTTTGTTTTGTCCATGGAGAAGATAACGAACTGTGACCTATCTAATACCGATAAGCAATACAATAAAACATCTCTTCCAACAATGGAATCGTCACCGCTGTCGGCGATGGGTTGCCAAACTTTGGCCTGAGTTCGGTGTTTTCTCGGCCGCTTAGCGGGGAGCCTCAGCCTCAGCGATATTTATCGTGCCACCGCCCCGTCAGGTGTGACTCGGACCCGCGGTTTAATTTGAAGGCCTGTTACAACTGTGATGGGTGCTGTGGACCTTTCTATCCTGGGCCCCACAGGACTTGAGTCTGAGACTAGGACGGCAAGGCAGTGAAGCACGGCAACGTTGTGGTCACCCCCCTCCCCCTTTAAATGCAGGAGGTACCCATTCAGCCGGTGATGGAGGTTTAATCCCGGGCGAACGCTACTCGCCTTTCTCAAGGTCAACCTGAAAAGAATCGTCACCACTGTCGACGATGGATTTCCAAATTTTGGCCTGTGCTCGGCCGCTTTGCGGAGAGCGATTTTTATCGTGCCACCACACACGGACCTTTTTAACCAGGATCTCCATGGGACTGGAGCTCGAGACAAGGACGGCATACCAGCCAGGCAGTGAAACACGGCAACGCTGGTCCTCCCCCCTCCCCCGAAGGCAGGAGTACCTATTCAGCCAGTTTTTTTGCAAGAAGAGGAATTTGGTGGATGCATTCAACTTCGACAACGAAATCAGTTTCGTTTTATGAGTGAAAAAAAATGCCATAAACTTGCATTCAAAACTTCAACTCACATTTCCTCTGCTATTTCAAAACGCAATTTATAATAACATCTGTAAGTTTAAACACACGGCATACAGTAGATGTATTATTTTGTATGTATATATGTATTAAAATATAACTTCCACCTGTGCATGTGATTGTAAACGGATGTCATGTAAATGTATATAACATTTGTAAACATGGGCTCTCACAACTCTTTTATTAAGAAAATATCGTTATGAAAATAACATACCTTGAACTACATGTATAAAAGTGATGAAAAACAACTATCTGTATAGATCTTCTATCTAGGGGTATGGGGAACCGGATAGAAAGAGGGAGGGGGGCATGTGTTGAATTATAATTCCCTAGACTATAGTATACATATATACTATTACTTTGAAATTTCAGTGACTTAAGAAATATATCAAACCTGAGGTTTCGTGTTTCACACAAAATGTAGGTTGGCAAAACCTTTTTGAAAATAATGTTAATTAATCACAAGTCTGCACATGCCCTCTCATAGGCAAATGTATGCATTGTATGTATAAGTAAGATATGTATACTACACGTATGCCCTTTTCTTGACCCACATTTTGTAAATAAAACAGATATGATGAGTCTATGGCAGATTATGAAAACATATATACATGTCATCTCATATTGCAATTTATAATTTTGAAACATTAGTATTTGAATTTTCACTGAATATGTGTTGAGGCTCAATTTTAAAATTCACTTTGTCTGACGCAGTCAATGGTATAATATAGACTTAACTGTGCAAATATCAATTATGATGATCTTTTTTCTAGGCATCAGCCTGAGGACCAATGGAGGTTAGATAGGACCAGTGCAGGTTAGATAGGACCAGTGCAGGCTAGATAGGACCAATGCAGGTTAGATAGGACCAGTGCAGGTTAGATAGGACCAGTGCAGGTTGAAGTGGATTTCAAGTCAACAAATAAGAGAGGTACTATATTTTCTTTTGATAAACATTTGTAAAGACAATTCTGAGTATATCTGACATATATTCATATTTTTTACTATATTTAAATATATTTATCTATATGTTGAACAGGTATTCCATTTACAGTGATGATGGCATATCCCCTGGCCCCCCACAACTCCACAAATTTAAAAATCTAAAAATGTTTGATCAAGTTCCGAAGATTAAAGAACTACTGATTTGGATGAAAAACATTAATTCACTTATATGAGCTCATGCAGAGCAGTGGATGTTGTACAACATACTTTACACTAAATTGTGAATTTATGGGAAAAGAAATTATTTATTGAAATATGAAATGGTTATTTAAACACATTTGGTGTAATATACTGTATAGTGATATAAATTTTTTATCAAAAAATGTGTATAAGAAGTAGATTTGGTCCAGTTATTACAAGTAATTGTATGAAAAATAACTAAATATTTAGGCAATCATTGTGAGTGCAAAAAGGTCAACTACAATAGCACACACTATAGATCATTCTTAAATGGCTCATACAAACTTCTAGTATTGTACGTTTGAATGCTCAAAGTGGTAATTTGGGAATGCTTAATCATTTAACGTCAATATTGATTGATTGATTTATGTTTTCCGCCACACTCAACAATTTTTCAGTTATATGGTGGCGCCCAGTTTTTATTGGTGGAAGAGAGAACCCAGACACAATGTACCTGGGAAGAGACCACCGACCTACCGGAAGTAAACTGGGAAACTTTCTCACTTACCGGCGCAAGCGGGATTCGAACCCGCGCCGACAGAGGTGAGAGGCCGTGTGATTTTGAGCGCGATGCTCTAACCACTTGGCCACGGAGGCCCTATTTTAACGTAAATAGTTTATCTCTGTTGACTGTATCTCTTAAAATTCATTTCTAGAAGGGAGGTGGGTAGGGTTACAAAATCTGACATAGTTTCAGATTAAACCTCATTTGGTATATTTTTTTCTATTCAATATTTTAGATACTACTTGGCTTATTGTAAAAATGATATAAAATCAGGAATTTTATAAGCAGATTTTTTTTGTTATCAGAAAGTTTATGCCTGATAGTATTTGAGAAACGCCATATTCAGGGTAAATTTGGCTAATTGCCAAGTCGAATTATCTCAATGGTTTCCTTATATGTATTTTGAATTTCTAATTAATGTTGATTTTTTTTATCTGTTTGTGTTTAATTTACATAACTATATATGACAAACAATATTTCTGGTGTCAATAAATTTTTTATTGGCTTCTGTATTAATTTGCTAAATTTTGGCATTTTTTGCCTTTTGGGGCTGCAAAAGAGGGGATTTCAATCTCGCTTTCCTCAAAAATTAACCTGATTACTTTTGTTGATTTTTTTTATATGTTTTAGAATAAAGTCCAAATATTATAATAAATAAAATTGAAAAAAATTCAATGAGTGGTTTTTGGGGGGTAGCTATCAGTAGCTACCTTAATGTGCCAACGTCTGTAGCGACACGGGATCTCCGTTTTTAAGGTCATATCCAAAAGAGTAACCGCATCTAAGGTTTGATGCGGCCATGACACGAGCAACCTTGAACCTAGCTTTTAATTGTACATACAGGAGAATAATTTCCAGCTGATTTAGTAAAATCAAATGTTTTTCAAGCATTAGGCATTTGTCCCTCACAAGTGAATTGCATCGACTTTTTAATTTGTAGGTAGTGATAGAACACTTGATTTAGCTATATATCTCTCGGTGATAGTCAAGATTTTGTGCAACTAAGAAAAAAGGGAGCATGGCGACGTCTCCATATGAGTAAAAATTCTCGAGAGGGACATTAAACACTATACAATCAATCACTTTTAATAGATTGTGTAGAAGATGAGAGTCACGTTTTACTATCTTGTACTGCATACTTAATCAGAAGAGATGTTTTTACTACTTGTTGTACCCCACATTGTATATGTCAACTTACACTGCATTATTTTTTATTAACGAATTTCCCTCGGCAAACCACCCAGTTTATACTTTCCGCTTATATTTACAGGCATTCTTTGATTTACAGAAAAGACTATGCGTAATCATTGTCTTTATATATATTTCTATTATTTCTTTATCACAGTGACATATAGGTCCAATGGATCAGGTGTTTTGAATTCGCATTCATAATCATTCGAAATGATGTATGTCACTACAAATACTGACTTACTGTAACAATACGTGACAGAAGAGTGCATCAAAATTGTCGCCGTGACTACACTAATCCCAATACAATAATTTTTTTCTAAAGAAAATTTGGTGTCTAAAACTACAAGTTTTAATCATGAATCAAGTCGCGATCTTCGCTCGACAACACCTTCTTTTTACTTTGACAAGAACTGTATATTTTGTGCAAATTTTCTGATAGGAAACGTGGCGTTTATGGCTTTTCTATCCGAGCTGTAGATTTTTCAAAGAAACTCGTAGATATGAAAGCAATGAGGAATGGTAAAAAACAATACCCTCGTCCCGGCTAATATACATGCATCCGATTCAATTTATCGCTAAACATGTAGCGTGAATTTTCTAACTGGAAAGCAAATCTGGCATAAATTGATACCATTATTTATACAATGTTTGGTACCATATAAAAGTTTTGTCTCAAATAATACACATATAAAATATGAAAATACTGTCATTTACCATCCAAATGTTACGGCCAAAGTTAAACATTTTGCGGACTGACAAACAATCGAACAGAGCAAACAAGGATCTCTTCATTAAATATTTGATACAACAGAACTTAATGTCACATTAATTATTTTGAATTTTATGAGGCTTTAATGTCACATTAGATATTGGTACAACTATGTCTATGGTACAAATCACGATGCATACTCTTCCAAATTAGGACCTAAATAGAAGATTCTCGAGTTGAATATTAGTTGATTAGTTTCGCAATCTTATTATTCAAAAGAGGTACTAAGAAAGAACCAATTTTGAACTTATTAAAATCATAATCAAAATTTTTTTAAACTGTTTCACCTTTTTTCAAACCTTCTTTCACCTTTTGTTTTCCAAAATGCGAAAACAGTGTGCAGTTCATACTTTCGGAACACGTCGTGTGGTGAGTTCCGAATTGAGCATTGACTTAACCGACTTTCATTTTTAGGACGCTGTAGCTACGGTAACAACTCCATCAGCTGAATATGATGATCGATCAAGTGGATCAACTTCAGGATGGTCGATTGGAAGAGGCAAGGGAAACGTCGGAAAGTCTGACACGCCTGTGCACGGAGAAAGAAAATGCAAGTAGATCTACACTCAAGTTAATCCGAGATTCCCCTGACTATAACAGGTACGGTACAATCACTACATTTAGCTACGTAGCTTGAATTACCTTCATAGCTTTGTTTACCTACATGGCGTAGCTTAATTTAGCTACTAAATCATACTTATTTCTTAAATGAGCATTTTTTTCAGGATGTACAAAAAATTGCACTTTCATGCAGTGATAATTTTCATCCAATTCATCCAAAAAATACTCTTGAAGATGCGTCTCCTTCAGCGCAAGTGCAATTAAAGTTCTGAAAGTTTTGGGGCTATGTGTTCATGACCAAACAGTTACTTCGTGAATTGAATTACAAAGAAAACCAGTTTTGGTTGACATGATAATTGATTGGTAGTTATTCAGCACAATGTGAAGTAATCATAATTATCCATGCCTCACCGTACAAATGGTGGTGAACAGTTACCCAAAGAATAGAAATACATCTTTTGCTTAAAATTGTACAAAAGCAGCAATGCTTAAACTATCTTTGCACTGGGTTGCGTTTTCAAAACTCCATAGTACAAATATTGGTAGTCATATACTTGCAATTTTTTTTGTCTATTTTGAATAAAAAGCAAATTTGCGAAAACTTGCATTAAAATAGCTAAATAACCCCTGCTTTTGTTCGGCGGAGGTTAAAGTCAGAGGAATCTCGAATTACACTCAAGGGCCAGATTTATTTCTGCGCTTTAATCGTTAACAGATTTTGTATTTCAAATATTTCACAAAATTTTATATAAGTTATTGTAGTCAATATATGAAAATTTCAGACTTATGATCAAAGTAATTTTATCTGAATTTTTAGAATTTTAATGTGAATCTTTGTTGTTAATTTTGATTAATAGGAATTTACATAAGTTGAAGCTCAAAAGAAAAATTTAATTTTTACATTTAGATTACATATTCCACATGATCCAGTGAATGTTCAAAACTGTAATACTTACAGAAAAAAACCCAAACAATGGCATCAGATTTATATCTACACATTGTGCATGATTTGTAAATAATAGTGATAGCCAGTTGAAATGTTTTAGCAATTTTTTTAATATATTGTTTCTATAGAATTATATATATTTAACCCTTGAGTGTTAAGACAATGATTTCTAGTTTTCTGAAGATCTAATGGACTTTCTTTTTTAATACACTACACAATAAAAGTATACATTGACTTACTTTTATGCGAATAAAAAGAGGATATTTTTTGCTCTCAATAGCATATGCAGGCAGTTATATATCCGACAAGGTTTTTGGGTGTGACAATATATCAGAGTACAACTAAGTTACACATGTTACTAATATGTAATATTCAAACAACTGAACACAGAAATTTTGATAGAAATTGGTGTACTGGTAGGGAAGACAAGTGTAAGTAACACATAATCATCATCCATACATGTACAAAATAGGTTGATATATTTTTTTTTTTGGATTAATTATTTTAGCATTAAGAAGTATTCTTGACACACTGCTCAAGCAGCAAAACGAAATACTTGAGAGGATCAAAGTCCTGGAACAAAAAGAACATGATAGAGAGGACTCTAGGGAAGAAAAAATACATGTTCCCCCAAGTGTATGGGTAAATGACTTAAAATCACATTCCTTAATATTTACAACATTTTATTTAGAATGTCTAATATTTTTAAAAGTTAAATGAAAATTGTAACCAAGATACTTTACAAAAACTTTATGTTGTTCATAAGATATGTAGATCTAGCTACTATAAGTAATTTCCCTCTATGTTTTAATTTCTTTCCCTTAAATTGTACTGCCAGAATTCTGTAAGAGATGGATACACTGATGGTTTAAAGAGAGGTTTCGCCTGGAATTTTGAGGGAAAAAAGTAAATTTGTCATGCCATATACTTGCTCTGATTTGAAGTTATGTATCTATCATATTGATCTTGTGCATATAATAAAATTTCTCTTGACTAATGTTAATCTGCTTATATTTGAATAAAACTATGCAAAGCTAAAAAGATATATGAAGTAAAGACAAAATCTCCCCAGTTTTATTTGAAGTAAGGTATTTTTTTAAGATCTTAAAGTCCTCATTAATACACTTTATGTTACTTTTATGTGTTAAATTAACGGACTTAAGTTTCAAGTATTAACTTAAAATTATATTGAGTAATTAAAGGGAGAAATGTTGTGCATTTATTATGAAAAAATATTATTATGCATATATACAAAATAGACCACAGGAGGATGAAAACCAGGAGATGTCATCTCATATCTCCACTTTTGTGAAAGGCTGGAATGCCAGTGTAGAAGAGCGGATAATTCAATGTAAGTTTAAATGAAATATATATATAAACACTTTTATTTTGCTGATGATACATATAGCGCTTTTTATTATAACATTTCCATTCTTTGCTCTATAATAATAATTAATTTTGTTTATATTAAGGTGGTTTACGAAGGTATTTCCTGTCACCCCCCCCCCCCATAACGTGTTTGTAAATAATACACTTTGAAGAACAATTAATTTGTTCAACTAAACTTTGAACACACATATCAGTCAACCTCTGTTTTATAATAGGAAAAAAAGTTTAGAAGTTGCATTCTCCTGATCACACCAAATATATCCTAACCCTATATCGTACAATTTTTGTTTGATGCAATAGGCCCAGTTTTTGCTACATTTTGTCATTCTATCACAGTTGTAATATTAATTCATCGTAACAATTTCTAATTATACAATTTTCACTACGCAACACTTTAAACCAAAATTTGAACATTCTGAAGAATCGAATGATTTTCATAGGTAACCTCCCAGTTTCAAAATACACCGAGGCAGAATTTATGTTTTTTCGCACACCTAAAACAGATTTTATAAACTCTAACTGTATCTTTTCTATATCTCTGGCATTATGGCTTCCCCATACCTCACAACCATAATTCAGGATACTTGCTACATATATGTCAAAAAGTGTCAATAGTGTTTCTGTGTTAAAGCACATATTTTTTACTTTTGATTTTAATGAGAACATAGCTTTTCTACCTTAACAGGCTAGTTGTTTTTGCGTAAAATTGTAGTTACCATTAAACTTAAATAAAACACCAAGGTATACAAATTTATCAACAACTTCAATTGGCTGACCATTGAGATTCCATTTTTCTGAATGTTTGATTTTACCTCCATTCCTAAAAATAACAATTTTTGTTTTATCAACATTAACAGTAAGATCCCACTCAGTTGTATATTCATATAACTCATCTAACATATTTTGAAGCTCATGTACGCTTTCAGCAAAAATGACCATATCATCTGCATACATCAAAACATACAAGTTTAGCTCTCGCAACTGTAATGGCACAATATCGTGTTTTAAAAATTCTACTTCAAAATCATTCACATATAACGAAAAAAGGATGGGAGATAACACTTCTTGTAATAGTCCTATGTTACTTTTAAAAACTTCTGACATCATACCTGCAGATTTAACACTAGATTTCATGCTTTGATACATAACCCGGATAATGCGTAGTAATTTACCTCTAATACCATATGTGCTGAGCTTTTTCCACAATTTAATTCGATCAACAGAGTCAAATGCTTTCTTGAAGTCTATGAAACAACAATATAATCTCTTTTTGTTTTAGAAAGCGTCATATTAATAATTGAGGACAGACAAAAAATAGCTTCTGTTGTACCTACGTGAGGCTGAAACCCAAACTGAGCATCAGTTATTATATCATCGTTGTAAGACCACTGTACAAGTCTTTGGTTTAAAATCGAAGTAAATAACTTACAAAAACAACTCACTAAACTAATACCTCTATAATTGTTGGGATCTGACGTATCACCCTTTTTATGTAGTGGAACAATTATGGATTCTGACCATGCATGAGGAAAAATACCTGTTCTAAAAATTCTATTAAAGGAATTGTGAATAATAGGCAAAATACAACTCTGAAATTCAATAAAATATTCATTCAACAGCAAATCAGTTCCATGGGATTTCTCTCGTTTTAATCTTTTAATTGCATCAAGTATTTCTTTTTCACTTATTTCACAATCAAGATCCTCAAATACAGTTTCATCAATATTGATAAAGTGTTCTTCTGATGGTGTAGGTGCTTGCGATACCAGTTAGTTCTTTAAAGTGCTCAAAGAAAATAGATGGATCAGAGTTTGGTCTCTTTCTTTTTTTCATTTCAAACTTTGAATAAAATGCATTAGGATTATGTTTACGTAAGTAGTCCAACATATTTCCCGCTGTCCGTTTTGTACTGACGCTTCAGTCTAGCTGATAGGACCTTGTATGCTTTTTTCGACTGTAAAAGTTCCTGATGCGTGCTTCGCGTTTTAGTGCTATTGAACAATCGAAGGTCATTGCGATACACATAATACTTTCTCTTCAGTTCAGGTGTAACCCACAGTTTGTCAATGGGTATTCTGCTCGAGTACACATATCTACGTTGGTTACTAGTCGCTCTATTTTTCAATTCAAATAAGGGTGCCATTACGTCAGAAAGTTGAGAAGTAAACAAATCCACCGAGGAATCAATAGTGTCCTGACACTCGACTTCTGGAGTTTCTGCTGCTGAGTGTAAAGTACTGAGACATGTTTGAAGTGCATTTCTTGCCTCATCGAGGCAATCTGATTTCCATCTGAATATTCTATATGGTGGTGTATGACTGTCGGCGGCAAAGGTTCATTCTTTACAATATTTATTTCACTAGTTTTCATAACCTCCAATATTTCCTCCATTTCACAACTTACATTTGTACCGAAAGACTCACCACCCAAGTCTGTTTCCTGTTTTCTCTGGCTTTCATCTAAATTAAAGTCAGAAACACACTCGAACACGCCTGGTTCGTCGATAATAGCCTCCTCTTTGTTTGGACTCACATGGAGCTTGTACCTCACATTTTTCATAGGCTTGCTGTTTTTTCGCTTTCGTTTCCCTTTACCTCCGTGACTAGTGTGTGGCATACCAAACCATAAGAATTTCACTTGAACATGCGCTTATTTCCGCTTTTTTGATACAAAATGTCACTAATCTCCCTCTGCTCAAAAATACACCTCCATACCGCCATTACACACGTGACTATATATATTCAAAAAGCAAAGGGTGGCATACAGAGCAGAGAAGAGCTCAGATACAGAAGATACTGAAAGTCGACTGTACGTCAAGCGATGAGGAGTGTGAAGAAGGTTTTATTACTTATACCCCATCCTGGCAGAGTGACACTTATGCCAAAGTGAAGAGCACTCTGGATAAGGTCTTTCTCGAAACTTACTCCTTGAAAAGCAGGCGACTTCTTCAAAACCGACGAATTGGAGCTAGTCATGTCAAGGAGCCCCCGACTTTTCCAGAAGGATGTTTGTGGATGCTAAACAAAGATTAAATATGGTGTCCTATTTCTATCTGTTTTTATCCGTCGTCTTGCTGGCTTGTGTATCATGCGCTAACTTTTAAAATTTTCAACTTCTCAAGAACCACCGGACCAGTTTCAATCAAACTTGCCCCAAATTATCTTTTGGTGTAGGGGATTCAGATTTGTTCAAATGAAGGGCAGTGTCTTTTTCCAAGGGTAGATAATCAAAAAAGGCAAAAATAAGGTGGGGTCAATTACAAATCTTCTTCTTAAGAATCATTGGGGAAGTTGAAACTTAAATTAAGCTTCCTGACATAGTATATATTGGAGTTTGTTCAAACAATGGTCCCCATGGGTGGTGTGGGGCCATATAAGAGGATCAAAGCCTGCACAGAAATATATTGGATGATATCTTTTAAATTCTTCTCAAGAGTTGCAGGGTTATGATTGGTCATGTTAATATGGAAGCATCATCAGATAGTGCTGATTCAAGGTTTTTTTTTCAACACCCCCTCCCCACTCCCCTCCCCGGGAATAGGGTAGGGACACAAAAGGCATTCAGTCTTACATGGAAATATATAGGGAACATCTTTGAAATTTATTCTCATGAACAGCAAAGCCATGATTCACATGCAAGCATCTTCAGGTAGGTTAGATTCAAATTTGTTAAAATCATGACCCCCGGGGATAAGGTTGGGCTACAAAGGGCAATCAAAGTCTTCCACAGGAATAGATAATAAAAATCTTAGAAACTCTCTCAAGAACACCAAAGCCATCATTATATAGTCATGTAAATATGCAAGCATCCTCTGAGAGGGTGGGGCCACCATTAGGGATCATAGTTTTATTTTGGAATATATAGGGAAAAATCTATAAAAATAGAATGTTCCCTTCTCAAGGACAACAGTGATTCTAGTTTGTTCAAATAATGTCCCCCAAGGGATGGATTGAGGCCACAACAAGGGATAAAATTTTTATATGGGAATATGTAGAAAAAAATCTTTTAAAATTCTTAAATAAATGCTCTCGGGGAAAATCAACTTTTTAGGGCACCTGAGTAAACTCAGGTGACCTATTGCAATTGGTTGTTGTCCCTCGTGTGTTAACAATTGAACATTTTTAACTTCTTCTCAATAACTACCAGTCCAATTCTTTTCAAATTTGGTATGAAGTATGATTGACACAAGGGGGACATATTTGTAAATTCAAGGACTCCATCACCCCTGGGGCACTAGGTGCGGGGCAAAAACTGCCCAAAATTGACCGGTTTTCAAAAATCTTCTCAAAAAACACACACATGTAAGAAAAACTAAATACATAGTGGTGTAGAGCAGGACGGCCTCTACCAAAATTGTAAATTTCATGATACCGGGGGTAGGGGTTCTGACCCCAGGGTGGGGCCAAACTTGTAATATAGTGTTTATGTGTAAAACATTTAAATAACATTTTCTTCAGTGCTTTTGATACTAAATTGAAACTAAATGGATGAAGCAGGTAGTCTTTTACCAAACTTGCATAAATTTGATTTTCCCCTGACGAGTAAGGGTTTTGACCCCAGGGTGGGGCCAAACATAGTATATAGTATTTATGTGTAAGTTTGCTGATACTGTATAAAATCTAAATACATACTTAAGAATAGCAGAAAGGGATGTACAAAAAATGGTGAATTTTTCAACCCAGGGTTATGTCTTTAGGATGAGTCCAAATTAGTCATACATTTTGATGTTTCAATGTTAATACACCTATTATTTAAAGCCTTTCATCAGTGTATGCACTTTTGAGGGCAGTGAAATTTTAAGAACACATCTTGTTTTATACTGTTGCTGAACATTAAATTTAACTTAGATATTCAGAACAGGAATTTTTTTCTAGATTTCATAGCCCATGGAAGTAGTGATACTTTTTCACTAGTATTCAGGCGACCGATAAGGCCTATGGGCCTCTTATTATAGCTACATTCTGGATTAAACTTGTTTGAATTTTAAGCATTCAACTTAACTGAATAACCTCCCTTCTCTAACGCAATGTCATTGATTTTTATACCCCCCCCCCCCCGCAACAAGTTGGGGAGGGGGGGGGGTATACTGGAATCGGGTTGTCCGTCTGTCTGTCCGTCCGTCCGTATGTAGACGCAATGGTTTCCGGGCTCTAAAGCATTATCCTTTCCACCTACCGTCACCATATCATACATATGGACTACCTATGGGATGAAGATGTTCCTTATCGATTTTGGGGTCAAAAGGTCAAAGGTCAAGTGCACTGGACATCGCAGTAGCAATATGGTTTCCGGGCTCTAAAGCGTTATCCTTTCAACCTACAGTCACCATATCATACATATGGACTACCCATGGGATGAAGATGTTCCCTATATATTTTGGGGTCAAAAGGTCAAAGGTCAAGCGCACTGGACATCGAAGTAGCAATATGGTTTCCGGGCTCTAAAGCGTTATCCTTTCCACCTAGTCACCATATCATACATATGGACTACCCATGGAATGAAGATGTTTCCTATATATTTTGGGGTCAAAAGGTCAAAGGTCAAGCGCACTGGACATCGAAGTAGCAATATGGTTTCCGGGCTCTAAAGCGTTATCCTTTCGACCTACAGTCACCATATCATACATATGGACTACCCATGGGATGAAGATGTTCGCTATCGATTTTGGGGTCAAAGGTCAAAGGTCAAACGCACTGTATGGTTTCCGAGCTCTAAAGCGTTATCCTTTCCACCTACAGTCACCATATCATACATATAGACTACCCATGGGATGAAGATGTTCCCTATCGATTTTGGGGTCAATAGGTCAAAGGTCACGCGCACTGGACATCAAAGTAGCAATATGGTTTCCATTTGAATTCTTTAACGGCTTTTTTCATCGCATGGAGATGCTGAGTTCCTAGATACCTTTTGAATCATAATACTGAAGTTTTACCTATTACCAACACCCTTTGGGAGATTGGGGTAAGCGGGGGGTATTCTTAGTGAGCATTGCTCACAGTACCTCTTGTTTCTATTGGCTTCAGAAGTCACATGATTTTTGGTCTGCTGGTTTATGCAATGGCGAGGTTCACTGATTTAACTGATGATGAAGTACAGAATTTACTAGATGAACCAGAGCTGAAACACAATAATCTATGAAACACAGTAACTGTTAATATTAATTAGGATATTGGATACGTTTTCTTTTAAACTAGTGGATACGGTGCATGATAAATGATAACAATCACACTGTCCTGTTCAAAGTCAAAAAACCGTGTGCATCTAGTAAAAACAGCCTAAAAATATGAAGGTGTGTAACAAAACAGTTATAGACTGTGTCCTCGGACAACAGCTGTTTTGTTTGACCTTCGAATGGATCTGTTGCCCTCAGCCTACAGATCCATTTCCGGGCCAAACAAAACAACTGTTGTCCTCCGACCCAGTCAGTTCAGTTCAGTCCCTTTTATTTGGACTTTCATTTCAAATTTTATAGAAGAATGACATTTTGTTACATCGTATAACAAAACTAGACTTGACAATAAACTGGCAATTAGCCATATATTCTTTGATAATACAACACTGGATTCAAAGCACAAGTAATATTGACCTCTAGTCGAGCAATATATGGAAATCCTAGCTGCTAAAGAAATTGTGTTAACCCCTAGATATTTCTTGGTACCAGTAGATATTACCTCAGTATCTGAAGTCAATATTATGCATAATTTATCTAATAATTTGTCCTGACCGATCCTCTTTCCCTGTTTTTCAGGTGTCAGGACGTGTGTGACAAATACCGGTATTCCGTGGAATTCAGTGGCATTGGCGATCCTCCAGAAGAATCTCAGCAGGTTGGATATTGTTCCCAGGCAGCCATTTTCACTTCCTCATCTCAATCTAAACCAGCAGTGGACAGTGATGGCAGCTGTTATCGTTTAGTGAGTACTTCAAAATTGAAAATGGGAAATATATTGGTACATATAAAAAGTACAAGATTATAAAAAGTTCATTATTATAAAAAGTACATTTAATTGCATGTTACTGGGATGGCTGATATCCATGCATGATATAAAGTTCTTTACTTGCATTACCAATGACAAGCTCATGGGTATGTTGCGACCCAAAGCAGATCACTGTGGCCTCCTTTTGGAATTGCAACTTGTGATGACATGTAAACATAGATATGCATCATGTTCATGTAGTTGAGGGCACATCGTGTACACTAGCGGTGCACTCTATACTCACCTAATCAAAATCCATCGTGTACATGCACTAACGGTGCACTCTATACTCACCTAATCAAAATCTATCGTGTACATGCACTAACGGTGCACTCTATACTCACCTAATCAAAATCCATTGTGAGCTGCTGCCATCAGTTGTCATCCATTATTTGTCTGTCGTTGGTGCCTGCATATTCAGTGTTTGTCAAGGTAAACTGAATTTAGCATATAATTTCATATAGAAGCTTGTACAATGTACAAACATTATTAATGATATGCAACACATGATTATGGTATATTTCTCCAATGAAGCCATCCTTTTTTATGCTCCCTGAAAATTTTCCAGGAGAGTATTTAATCGCCATCATGTCTGTCCGTCTGTCCGAGCTAATATATCTTAAACCTTTTATCAGAAAGAATTTAATCATAATTGATCACAAATATTCTTTGGGACAGGGACTTTTTGGACCAAGGTCATTTTGGAAAAGTCAAGGTCACTGTGGAAAGGTCAAGGTAACTCAGATCATATACCTTGTGTAAGGAAAAGTTCCTCATAGGCAAATGGCTTTCAGACAAAGGTCATTTTTGGAAACAGTAAATGTCATTTAGAACGTATACCTTATATATTAAAAAAACCTTCATTTCAACAATATTTCAATTAAAGTGTGTTGCACTCACACATACAAGCTCATCCTGTATATTATGTGTTTGAGATTCATTTTATTATAGGGAAGTCGTGTTCAGTTGAACTGGTGAATTAAAACATAATTCTGGGGAAAAAAATTCTTCCCAGGTTGCACAGTAAATATTTCCACACAGAGAGTTGTTATCCCCCGAGGAAATTCTGAAATTGGAAGTGGCCTTCACTATAAACTTAATGAAACAGAGCTACCCAGACTCGGACCAGGAACAGGATAAGGAACAAATGGAGATCTCTATAAAGCAGTTGATGTCATTTAGTAAAATTTCCAACTTAGTTAATGCAGACAGATTAAGGTGAGCTAATCCATAATCACTTTCAAATCTGACTCTATGTGATATATGATGTTACATATCTTGCTTAGTTTTTGTCTATTTTTATTGCAATTACCATTAATATTTATTAGGGGGGGGGGTATATAGGAATCACTCTGTCTGTCTGTCTGTCCGTCTGTCCATCCGTCCGTCTGTCTGTCTGTCTGCAGATTCGTGTCCGGGCCATAAGTTCTTTGTTCTTTGACTTAGGCATGCCATATTTGGCACACAGGTGGATCACCATGAGAGGATGTGTCGAGTACCTTCACGACCTCTATATGACCTTGACCCTTGACCTCAAGGTTAAAATTAAAGGTTTTTTATAATGGATTTATGTCCGGGCCATAACTTCTTTGTTCTTTGACATAGGCATACCACATTTGAAACATGAGTGTATCACCATGAGACAATGTGTCATGTACCTTCATGACCTCCATATGACCTTGACCTCAAGGTCAAAATTAAAGGTTTTTACAATGGATTCGTGTCAGGACCATGACTTCTTTGTTCTTTGACATAGGCATACCATATTTGACACATGAGTGTATCAGCATGAGACGATGTGTCGGGTACCTTCATTACCTCTATATGACCTTGAACTTTGACCTCAAGGTCAAAATTGATTATAGGGTTTTGACATAGTCATACCATAAGACATGGGTGTATCACCATGATACTATGTGTCATCTACATTCATGACCTCTTTATGACCTTGATCTTTAATCTCAAGGTCAAAATTATAGGTTTATGCCATGGATTTGTGTTCGGACTATATCTTCCATTTTCTTCTACAAAGGCATACGATATTTTTACACTCAGGAAAGAGGTAATTTATCCTATTAACATCACCCTTTGGGATATTGGGGTAAGCGGGGGGTATTCTTAGTGAGCATTGCTCACAGTACCTCTTGTTGAGACTTGATTTGGGTCAAGATAGATGTAGGTCAAAAGCATCAACACACTAAATCTATTCCTGTCCAGCACTTCAAACTTCTAGTCTTTTTTGTTTTTTGTTGTTGTTTTTTCATTTGTTTGTTGTATAGTTTTACACAAATAAAATATTGTTATTTTAAACTACACATGTATTTGTATGATCGTTTCGAATTGATGGAGTCCAGTACTTTTATTATACCGCTGAACTGCTGAAATAGTTTGCCAGATATTTATACTGTGCACATATGAAAAGGATATCAGAGAGTATTGTTTCCTTACTCTGAACACCATAAAAGAGTGGAGATTTAAGGTATAAAAGGTGTCAGAAGATGGCATTTTTGACCTTTACAAAAGCTGCATGAAAGTTCAAATTAAATGCAGAAAAGTATTTAAAAGTTGACATTTTGTAACATCAAAAGATCTGCAAAAGTTGCAGAAAGATGAGTTTTACTCGTGAAAAGGTAAATAAAAATCTAAAATGTATATAAAAGTAGAAATTTTTAATGGCAAAGTTATCAAAAAGGTCAAATTTTGTTATGTAAAAAGATGTAAAAAACCAACAAATAAAAAATTCTCAAAAAGATGGAAAAATATCATATATTGATGTTAAAAAAGGTGTATAAAAGTGGGTCATTTGGATATCTTTTTTGCGTTCAAAAGCTGTACAAAATTCGATCTTTTGTACATTTCATTAAAAAATTAAAGGAGCAATAAATGTGTAAAAAGATTAATGAAATGTGGCCTTCTGTTCATCTTTTGAATATACAAAAGGTGGTTTTTCATGTAGTGGTACATGTGTAAATGTTATTTTCGTCAAATCTAGAAACTTTGCTTGATTACATTATTCATTTTAAAATTAAGGATTATCTCCCCCCATGCATAGCTCTTAGACGAATTTGACTCCACTTTCTTTGGCACGCTGTTTTTGGCTATAATAGCTCTAAAACTTCATTGTTATTTCAAATTTCAAACATTTCGGTTGAGCATCACAGAAGAGACATTATTTGTCGAAATGCGCATCTGGTGCATCAAAATTGGTACCGTATAAGTTTTTACATTATGACCCCTGGGTCGAGGCATCTGCTGGTGGACTGTTAGTCCCCGAGGGTCTCTACAGCCCAGTAACTAAGTACTTCGTTACTAGCTTGAAAATACGGATGTATATTTAATTGCTGTTATAAAATTTAGAAATTCATTTCAAAATTAAGGATTATCTCCCTCATACATACATGTAGCTCTTATCCTTAGACGAATTTAACTCCACTTTTTTGGCACGCTGTTTTAGGCTATAATAGCTCTAAAACCTCATTGTTATTTCGGATTTCAAACATTTCGGTTGAGCATCACTGAAGAGACATTATTTGTTGAAATGCGCATGTGGTGCATCAAAATTGGTACCGTATATGCAATTTATGTAATAAATGATTTTATGCTGACAACTGTACGTACCATATGATTGTTTACCCATGGTGAACCTCAATTATTTACCAATACAGAACCCCGTATGTTACCCCTTAGCGATACTTCATTTTGATTGGCTAAAAGATAGCGTCCCTTTTGTGAAAGGTAATCCTGATAGAAGTCTAAGATCACAGAGAATATTTTTATTGCAAAAGTTTTGTTTTCGCCGATTTATTACGGTTTAAAAGTTGCTGCATCGTTTGAGGTTTGCAGTTCTACGCTATGTGAGCGGAACAGGACTTCTACAGGTAAAAAATGACATAAAACTGAAATTTGTTTTGTTTCACGCACAGCCGAGTGTGACCGCCATACTGAACTCTGTCTTTGTTTACAAACATGGCGAAAGTTTTAGTGGTTGGCCACAGTTTCATACGTCGTCTCGAACGATCATTGGGGCAAATTGAAGGATGTATCAATAATTTGGGATTAGATTCATCTTTATGTACAGTGTATTTCTATGGAATTAGCGGTGGAAAGTTAGATATACTGGAAGTTGACTCTTTGTTATTTGAGAAGCTACGGGCATACAGACCGGACATTATCGTGATTCAGCTAGGTGGGAATGATATGTCCATTAAAGCAGTCAGACCAGAAGTCTTTGCATGCAGACTAGTAGACTGGGTTCAATCTTTGACTGAACAATTTTGCTTCATAAAAAACATTGTGGTTTGTGAACTTTTTATTCGCACTAAACCAAGACAGGTTAGTGTTGAATTATACGAGTTTAAGCGAGGCATTGTGAATCAAATGTTAAAGGACATGTTGGAAGACCATCCTAACCTCACATTTTGGCGTCATTTGCGGCTGATGCAAAGTCCCTTGGCTATTTTAAGTGGGGACGGTGTTCACCTCTCTGTGATAGGGACAAAGAAGTTTTATAGGAGCCTTAGATTAGCCGTTCTTCATGCTAGACAGTATTTCTTTAATATTTGATATTTGTATTGCTCTTGTGAATGGGTCAATAATCAGATTGATGTTGGTGCAATATATATTTTGCATATATACAATTAGGTTGTATAGTGTTTGAATATTCAGATTGACGTTGGTTCACTAGTACATTTATGAATATATACAATATATGTTGTGTGGCATTTGAATACATTCTGGATTGCTGGGTTTACTTAACTCAGTTCTATGTGAGCTAATACATTGAGAATAACTAGTGTACTTTGACACAGTTCTTTTGTTTTCTATAGTAAAACTACTACTATACAAGTGTCACATTTACATCTACAATCAAAAGTTGAACATTAATTATCAAAAATGATAATAATATTTACCTACTTAAGTTTATGTCTTGTCTATACACTGGTAACTTGGTCAGTGACGTGCTGAATAAACAGTTTGTTCATGCTGGGCAGTTGCATATGTGATATTATTTGATGCCTATTAAAGGTTTATGATTTGTTTAGCATGGTTCAGGAGTCCTGGGCATGTATTGTTGCATATATGATATAGTTTGATGCCTATTAAAGGGTTTATGATTTGTTTAGCAAGCTTCAAGAGTCCTGGGCTTGTACAGTTACAGTTTATTTGGCATGGTATGAATTTATCATGTTATATACAGTATGGGTATACTGGTACTTTCAGATTTAAGCCTTGTAAGAGGTTGTAACACTGTATACAGTCAAATAGATGTCAGGTTCACTTCTGAACAAGAATTTATTTCTGAAAATATGTAGTTATATAAAAATTAGCAGGTTAAATTACCTGTACCCTAATTAATGGCATGCAGATATCTACATGTATAGTAGCATGCTAATATTATTTTAGCATGTGCTTAATGAACATTTTGTTATTGTAGATCTTAATCATGGGTCCAAAGAAGAAGTCCGCTGGCACTGAGCCTCCAGCTAAGCGGAGAAGGACTGCGCAAAATGGCAATGCTACAAACATTCTAAGTGCAAGTGACACTACAAATAGTGATATAATTCAATCCTTAACTAAAAACATTACAAGTAATATTATGACAGAATTACAGAAGGTCGGAGTTCTTCCTACACAGAATCCACAAGTGGAGCAAGCAGGAGGTCCAGATCAAGACAAGCAGCAACGATTTGAAAGAAATACCAGTGGTACAATGCTGCAAGGTGAACAGATACCTGCATCAGCAGTTTTGGATTTGAAAAGACAGCTACCAAATACACAGGGTAATCAATCCGAATATAAACCTTTGGGGAGACCCCTTCACACTTATGTTACGACAAAACTCAAAGAAAAGATTCTATCAAATGAGTTTGTGCAAATGAGTGATATTTTAGATCCTCCCACAGAGCTGGAGTTTGTTGACTTTCATTTGTCAGTGAAAGACAAAGGAAAAGTTGGGCTATCTTCTAACAAGAAGAAGAAATTTGTCACTATTGAGGAGTGGACTCATGCTTTTAATATCTTTAGTTCAGTTTTAAGACAGGACAGCCCAGATGATCGAGATCTTCCAGAGTCGTTAGCAGTGTACATGCACTTGATTAGATCTATTCAGAAAGATGGGGGGGGGGGGCTGGTTTCATTATGATGTAACATTTAGGAAGGCCAGACAAGGGGACTTGACAATGTCTTGGAGGCATGTCGATCAAGTGTTATATAGTCGTGCCCTTATGAAAAAGTTGGGGGGTCCAATTATTCATAGCCAGAATACAAAAAAACCAGCTTTTTCGTCCCCATTGTTTCAGATACAATGATGGGAAGTCCTGCAACAGTCAGTGTAAATACCCACACATATGCTCTACCTGTTTCAAACCCCACCCTAAAACCCAATGTTGGAGGGGCCGTGACAAAAAGTCTGCAAGTGGGCCACAGCCTCCCAAAAAAAGACCGAGTGTCTCTCCCAACTACCCACTCCTGTAAACCCTGCAAAACTAGCTCAATATTTAATTGGATATGACAAGACAAAAACTAAATATCTACTAGAGGGGTTTAGAAATGGTTTTCATCTAGAATTTGAAGGGAAAAGGGGGTTTCAGCTCAGTTCAAACCTTAAATCTGCTCTTGAAAATGAGGAGGTTGTTACTAAAAAAATTGCTAAGGAATTAAAGGAAGGTCGCATAGCAGGTCCATTCTCTGAACTACCATTTAAGTCCTTAAAGATTTCTCCTCTAGGTATAGTACCTAAGAAAACACTTAATCAATTTAGAATGATACATCACTTGTCTTATCCCACGAAACAGGAAGGTTCAGTAAATGCAGGAATCTCTGATGACTCAGCTGCAGTCCACTATGCTGGAATCAATGATGCTGTAGGTTTTATTAAAGAACTTGGTATAGATGCATTTTGTTGCAAGACAGATATTCGGTCCGCATTTAGAATCCTTCCAGTATCTCCAAAGGACTATGAGCTATTAGGTTTTATGTGGGAGGGTAAATACTACTATGATAGATGTTTACCAATGGGTTGCAGAACTAGTTGCAAGATGTTTGAAGAATTTAGCTCAGCAATAGAATGGATTGCAAGAAATAAGTTGGGAATGAATGCTGTGGTTCACATATTAGATGATTTTCTGTTCATTGAAAGATCTAAATTTTCATGTCTCCAGAAATTCAACGAGTTTCTCGATGTTTGTAGGGATATTGGTATTCCACTTGCAGCAGATAAGACTGTGCTTCCTACGCAGGTTATTGAGTTTGTTGGAATTGAACTTGACGTTAGGCTCAGAGAAACTAGGTTACCTTTGGATAAGATTGAGAAATGCACACGGTTACTTCATTCATTTAAGAGTAAGGATAGGTGTACGATTAAGGAAATGCAATCATTGATAGGTACGTTGAACTTCGCTTGCTCAGTCATTCTGCCAGGTCGTGCATTCCTCAGACGCTTTATCAATCTTTTGATGAATGTTTCAAAGCATCAAAAATTCATTACAATAAGTAGAGAATGTAAGGACGACATGTCTATGTGGCTAGCTTTTCTAGAGTGTTATAATGGAAAAACAATGTTTTTAAATGAAAACTTTCTGTCTAGCAACACTTTACAATTACATACCGATGCGGCACAGTCAAAGGGTTTTACAGGAATTTATAAAACGCAATGGTTTTATGGTAGTTTCCCAGAGGACTGGAAGAAATTGAATATCATGACATTAGAGTTTTATCCGATAGTTATTGCAGTCAATTTGTGGGGTAGATTATTTGCTAATCACTCTATTTTGTTCTTCACGGACAATGAAGCCTTAGTGTCAGTGATCAATAGGCAAACAAGTAAAGATTCAGTAGTAGTACAGATGGTCAGATATCTGGTTCTTCAGTGTTTGCATTATAATATCATATTTAAAGCAAAACATATCCCTGGAAAACACAATAAACTGGCAGATAGTCTTTCTCGGTTGCAGGTTCAAGAGTTTCAGAAGCTGGCACCACATGCTCAACCAGAACCATCAGTGGTACCAGAAGCTCTGATGCCTCAAAACTTTTGGAATACATTGAGCAACTTACAAAAGCAGCCATAGCACCATCCAGTAAGGCTACGTATAATAGAGCTTGGAGGACGCTACTGTCTTTTTGTAGTAAATATGGAATGTCTTGTGAACTACCCCTGAGCACTTCGCTGGTGGTTCTCTTTGTAGCTCATCTTTTCTCCGACTCTTTTTCCCCTAGGTCCATTTCAACATATTTACCAGCCCTTGCTTATGTTCACAAAGTGCTAAATTACCAAGACCCAACGCAAGCATTTGTTATACAGAAATTAGTTTCAGGGGCATATCGTTTGGGCAATACCTTTGATATACGTTTACCCATCACACCTCATATTTTAAACAATCTGCTTTCGTGTATACCACAAGTCATTCATGAGGAATACAAAAGAAAAATGTTTCGAGCTATGTTCTTATTTGCATTTTCTGCATTTACACGTATTGGGGAAATAGTAAGTTCAGATGGGCATACAGATGATGTCATTCAGCTTTCAGATGTTACTTTCACTCGGGGGGCAGAAAAATTTAATCAGGTCAATGTCTGCTTTAGGAAGTTTAAACATAATTCTTCAGAACAGCCTAAGTACATTTCATTCTCACATGGACCATGCCAAATTTCTGCCATCGATTCCCTTGTTCAGTATTTGAATGTTAGGAAAAACAATGAAGGTCCACTTTTCATTTTAAATGGGGGTTTACAGCTGACAAGGAGTGTATTTAATAAGACCCTACAAAAATGTTTGCTTTGCTGTGGCTTGGATAGTACACGTTACAAAGGTCACAGTTTTAGGATAGGTGCTGCTACGGTGGCTGCACAGAATGGTTGCACATATGCGCAAATTAGATCAGTGGGACGCTGGCATTCAAATGCATTTCAGAAATATATCCGATCAAATAACATACCTAGCAATAAGTAATAGTAAATTTTGTCAGAACCCTTGTTTGGCCTAGGATTGTGTATACCTGCTGGGGCCGGTATATGCATTGGTACAATATGACACTTCTATTTAACCAAGTTACTAGCTTGGGCCAGTAACTAGTGCAGTTTTCATGTACGGATTAACATTCTTTTACGTGTTACCTGCTGGGGCCGGTAATGCAGTTGAAGTTCATTATATGTATATCATCATACTGTTGAATTATGTTTTGAGTTATGATCTTTTAAGAGTTAACCTGCTTGAACTGGTAATATTATTGAAATTAAATTGTATGTACATATCAAAGGTTCGCATGTTATCTGCTGGGGCCGGTAACATTATTTTTCTTAAGATTAGTTTAAAATACATGTACATTTTATATTATATCACAATAGCCAAGATCTTTGGTACAATGTGCTTTTTACCGGATAAGGTTATGGATAGTTTTTATGTTTCTTCTAACTTGTTAATGGATGATGTGCTGGCAATGGCTTTGGTGGGGTCGTTTCAAAGACCATGATTGGCATGATCTTTTCAACCTGTGGGTAATGGACCCCACCTTTGCCCATTATTGGATTGTTGTTAAATATTAACAATATAACTTCTTATTTGTTAGTCCCATATACATGTTACCTTGATTATTATTTGTTTTCTTGACTTACATGGAATGCCAGTAATAGATATGTATTTTATATGTGTAAATTTTACTTCGGTCTGTCAGTTTTTCTTGAAAAATTCAGGGTAATTGTAAATTTAAGTATGTCCATTGTCTAAAGAGAAAGTAAGCTTTTGTATATTTATGTTTTGAATTGCTCGAGTGCAATTTTGTTATTTGTTTTGTATTTGTTTTATTCACATGTGTATTGGATAGTTGCATGTAGTCCTAGGAATATTTTTGGTAGTTATTTTTTCTATTTGTTCCAATTACATGTTTGAATTGTTGATCAAGATTTATTTGATCAATAAATTTCTTTTCAACATACATAGAGTTTTTGTTGTAAAGTAAGGAGGAGGCATAAGAGTTTTTACATTAAGAAAAACCTTCATATTTCACCAAGTTTTTTTAATAACCAAATCCTCTATATCAATTCAGTATTCTTGTATACTTAGTTTCACAAAAGAAATCATATAGACTTATCGCATTCATCATCGGCAGAAAAATTGCTTATCCAGCATCAATCTGAATGAATATCGTTCCTTTCAAATCCAAATACAAAATAGATAGTTGGGCAAACACGGACCCCTGGACACACCAGATGTGGGATCAGGTGCCTACGAGGAGTAAGCATCCCCTGTTGTCCGCAGTCAAAATCAGTGTGCCAAGAACGGCTTAACAATCGGTATGAAACACGTCAGACAGCATTTAACCCAATGCGAGATTGTACTGACGAACTAGGTCGTTATAACGACCATAGAATTTGCGAAATGCTGACTTCAATCGATACTGTTGAAACCCCTGTACCATCAACTTGTTTGTCAGTAGCTTACCTCGATTTAAAAACTGGCTATAACATATTAATTGGGGAAAATCTTCGTGTATATAGCACAAACTATTATTGAAAAGTCTTCAAAAACTGCTTACAATCATAATCATTTAATTTTGATAATAAAAACGCTAATTTCTTGATTTTGTGCTAGTACATTTCAGCCACTAGGATCTCCGTCTATACACAGGAACGCCCACAGGCCCATAGAAGCGGCATCGTAAGACAGTGGCTATAAACAGCCACCGTCTAGAAAAAGGACAAACATTCATTCTGTTTCATTGTTTTTTTACCCAATCCGTCGCCCACACTCAGTTATTGCTTTATAGAAATTGAGGTAGAAATAACTTCCTCATGGATATATATTTGAGGAAATAGTATCTTTATTCTATACCTCATTACCGTGTGTAGTTTACAAGCAATGTTGGAGGAAATTGTGCATAAACCATGATGTTAGTCGCATCTTACGTATTTCTCTTCTGTTTACGTTTTGTTCATTCAAAAGCTGGACTCGGGGTAGGAGTCTGCGGTCGGTAAGTAATGATCACCATAAAGAAAATGTAAACCAAATAATTTGATTGAAATTTGATGAAACTTAGAAACAATCATGCTTACATTTATAACATCAGACACAAGTCGTGTTAATACCGTGGCTTATTTGTAGTGATCCTTTGAGGTGCTGTTCGAATTTTCTACTGGGCGATGGACACTGCGAGCGTAAGCAATTATCTTTTGTTTTTGAATAGTTTAAAATCACTGTACATGTAACCATATTCATCATTTCTCCGACAAAAAATGATGGGGTATACATGTATCGCTACGTCATCCTATTTTCATTCCCTTAAAAAATAAAATGCATTGCGAAACGGATATAGTAATGGGACCATTCTTGTGTGGGTGAGGATGTTTCAGAGAGACTGTGTGCAACACTCTCAACTCTAAAATTAATTTTGTATTCCTTAGTTATAAGAGTTGTGATCGATATCGTCACCTTTTCACTGAGTTTGTAGACACTCTACGGACAGCAATTTCTGCTCGATTCATTCCGAACATGTAGCTTTGTAATCAAAAGAAATATCCTTGATTTTGTATCAGATGTTACTACAGGACTAAATAGCAAAGGCTTGCTCAATTGATACGTTACTTCACTTGAGAAGAAACATCTCTTTCTAGGACCTTCAACGCAACATTTAGATATACATTTATCTACGTTTTATCTATTAGTAAAATTCATTTTTATTCAGATTTCTTTCGGTATATTACAGTGAAGTCAACGTAACAGTCACCACAGAGTCTATCACATTTACTTCATATTTGGATATTCTATAGCACATCAATTTTAGCGGCCAACTGAGAACTAAACTTTATGACAAACGGGATGTCTTCAGCTTCTCCATCTACAACTTGAACCTGTTGTACTTGTTTCATACCAATTATTAGACTCTTCTTTACACACTGATTTTGAGTACGGGTTACTCGTTCCGTTTACCTGATCAAGCTATAGGCTCACGACGGATGTGACCAGTCGACAGGGGATGCTTACTCCTCCTAGGCACCTGATCCCACCTCCGGTATATTCCCGGGATCCTTATTTGTCCAACTCTATTTTGTATTGCTTATAGGAGTTATGGCTTGTGAGATTGATCACTGTTTGTTATCTTCATCTTTCATATAGCAATTTTCTATTATCACCTACATCTGATGTATTTATCTCTCAACGGATTCGATACACTAGAGCATGTCCTGCGTGTGACCAATTTTAAAATCGAGGCAATTTACTGACAAAAAAGTTGATGTTACAGTGGTTTCAACAATCTCGTTTGAAGTCAGCATTTCGTAAATTCTATTTTGTTAGAATGATCTTATTTGCAAATACAACCTGTTGTAAAGTACATGTATAATGCTTACTTGTTGCATAACAATTGTTCAGCCGTTCTTTAAACTGACTTTGAGTACGGGTTACTCCGTTTACGTGATCAACCTATAGGCTCATGGCGCATGTGACCAGTCAATAGGGGATACTTACTCCTCTAAAGCACCTTCACCCACGTCTATTAAGTTCGGAGGTTCGTATTAGCCCTACTCTGAATTATTCCCTGTGAGATTTAAGAGATTGGTCTATGTTCATTATCTTCACTTTTCTAGTAGCTTTGTTATCATGAGTGAAAAAACACTATTGAGTTTGGGATCTAAAGATCACAACGGGACTTCATAAAGAAAACTTGTAGACACTCATTGTGAGAACTCTTCTTATTGTTTTATCTCCCATTCTCGACGTTTTTCACACATAAAGATACGTCACCAGCCTTTTGTGAAATGCCAGAAATTTTTATCTATGCATGACGTTTACCTCATGTCCTACTGCAGAGAAAAATCTAGGCATTTGATTGGACGACAAACCGTGAATATAAGGCCCCATATTATACCCTGCCAAGAATAGATGGGTACAAAATAGCTTCGATAGATCTAGATATATACTTAATCGCTTCGTAAAATAAAAATTATTAAAAAAAAATATTAAAATCCATCATTTAGTTTTCGCAGTTTCAGAAATATTATAGTGAAATTATATTTATTTCCGTTAATTGATAAAAGTAACTGTAAGGTAATAACGATGTTTACCAGCTAATTTGTGTTACCGGTCACAAATCCCTCTCATCTTTAGCTGTGTACCAAAGCTTATCCAGCCGTGAAAAAGGAAACCATGGAATACACTATATCTAACTATTTTTACAAGACAATCCACATCAGCACTCCAACATCAATAGAAACTCCATTTATCATGCCACCATCAACTCAAACTCTACTTTCACTCCGCACACATCAATATTTGCCTGTACAAAATTCGCAACTCAATGCCAAAAAACCTCGATGATATTTTCCCCGATTTTGGACCTTTTATCCAGCAGCGACTACCAAATGTTCCATCCTTTAAGGGACACACAATTCACAATTTAAACACAAATGCCGTAAGGGCAGAGTGGTTAGAGCATCGCGCTCAAAATCACACGGCCTCTCAGTCTGTCAGCGCGGTTTCGAATCCCGCTCGCGCCGGTAAGTGAGAACGTTTCCCAGTTTACTTTCAGAAGGTCGGTGGTCTCTTCCCATGTACATTGTATTTGGGTTCTCTCTTCCACCAATAAAAACTGGGTGCCAGCAGATAACTGAAAAATTGTTGAATGTGACGGAAAACATCAATCAATCAATCAGATGCCGTAAGTTCAGGAATCAAAACGATGGCGATCAACAAGTTTACTCTGTGTGACGTCACAGCTGTTGCCGCATCGTTTGGGTTTACGCTAATATGCTAAAGTCCTATACATGTATATTATATATATTATTGATAACTTTCTCATATCAAATGTAAAGTTAAAATTTAAAATAAAAATGCAATTATTCTTTAAAAGTTGTCTGTTGAATTAGTTAACAAATGTATCCAAAAAAATTCTAATAAATTCTTTATTCCATGGGGATCCGGGTTAGAATAGGTCCTCAGTAACCCCTTGATTGTCGTCAGAGGCTACTAAATAGGGCGGTCCTTCGGATGAGACCGCCAAAATCGAGGTCCCGTGTTACAGCAGGCGTGGGCACGATAAAGATCCCTCCCTGCTCAATGGCCATAATCGCCGAGCATAGGCCTCAATTTTGCAGCCGTTCATCGGCAGTGGTGACATCTCCATATGAGTGAAATATTCTCGACAAGCAAGGGGTACTGAGGACCTATTCTAACCCGGATCCCCACGAGATAGAGAATTTGAGGACTGATATCAGAAATGTTTGGCAATGGAAATTATAATTTATCATTCAGGTCTTTTGTAAAGTATCACAGAGACATATGTCTCTGTGATACTTTACAAAAGACCTGAATGATATGTAAACTTAACCATTAGAGAAGCTAGGATAAGATTCATGTACGTAGTTTCAAAAATATTTTTGCGACTTTACAAGAAAAAATCAAAGATGATTGTGATTTACGTTTTTTATATTGCAATGGACGATGCTTTTTATCTATGTGGAATTCCAAGGGCTACAGTTAATTAATAAGACCTTATTGATTTTGAGGTCAGATAATTGAATTAAAGACCATTCCAAAATTGTTCTTCCGCAGAAAATCAGCGGTTATAGCAATGAAATGTTACAAGACTCAAATAGCAGAGTACATGCAGAAATTTGGAGGGATGATTTAGAGTCTCCGAAAATGGAAGTATTAACTATAACAGACCTCAATTGCGTACAGGAAGCACCGATTTCTTTAAATGAATGCCAACTAATAGCACCAAATATTAATACTTTTTTTTAAGCCGGACACAGTGGAGGCCAATGAGCTTGTACGTTTTCCTATTGTGTATTATAAAAAAAGAGAAGGGACGGACGGTTGTGTCTGACTTTAAATCGGGTTTAGTCTTCTCTACTATCGCGTGTGCATGCGCTTGCGTATGTGTGTTTGGTTTTCCTAGCTATTCTTGCTTTATTCATTTCTTCCGATAACCAAGTAAATATTTTAGATACTATTGCTGGATCGAGTAAATGCTCTATCAACCCCCCAATCTTTGCTCCTCGTGAGAAAATCAACAGCTGTGAAAGAGACACTTCAAACGCACTGTGCCACAACATATGCCAGAAGTGGTGTAAATCAAATGCGGATTCTAAAAAATATACAGAACTTCAAGTATGTTTAAAATCTCTAAACTTTTCTCAAATTAACAACATCAAAACGTATGGTATTTCAACTATTTACCCCCACCGTTCCTCACGATGAATTAAAGAATAGAATTTGACATCATAGACAGTTGCTTCGTCTACAAAGATGGTAAAAGGACATATTATCTAGCGATCAGTCACACCAAAGACTACGAAGAATTGTCAACGAGGAACTCCAGCATCTTTCAATATGCTTGTGCGTAGAATCAGAGTTGTGTTTGACAAAGTGATTTAATCAATGACTGATCTTAAGATATGAATATTTCCCTTTTCCATGTTTATTGAACAAGCAACTGCCTATAATGTCAAACTGTCAAGTGTGTGAAGGACTACAATATTTAGAACTGATGAGGGGTTTTATCACAATACATACAAAAAATCTATCAGTGTTTCCAGGAAAATTTCAGGTTTAATTTAACATTTCAATCGACGCAAATTAACATCCTCATTTCGAAATACATGTATCTGCTTAGTGAGGATAGTGAGTTACATGATGTCGTGACTTCACATATAACAATTGCATCTCTCACCAATCAGCTTATTATGAAGAAATTCAGTATTATTCAACTTCGTTTGATACCACTGTGATAGTTGTGTTTCTTTTACATCAATGTTTCTATCAAATACTATTCCTCTATTAAACCCTAACATTTTTTGTCAACACGAAAACGACGAATTGAATTAAGAGGGATTCAGCTATATAACCTACTGCATATCATGCAAACTAATGTACACCGACCTACTCGTTTGTTTGTATTATTTATGATTTACAGTCATTCAATTAATTAGTTATGTTCCTCGTTTATATACCTAAAATAAACTATTTTGTTTCTATCTGAATATTTTCCTCCATAATCCATTGAACTGTAAAGGGTCAATCGAACAGATGTTAAGGGGAAAATGATGTAAACATGGCGAGATGAAAGTAAAAGTAGTTGCTAAAAATAATATCTGAATTAGGCAGATGTTTTTATTATCATATATAATATATATTTAATCTTTAATTGTGAACGTTGTCATAGCTAAAATAGACACACCTTTCTAAAAATGTGTAAATGACGTTGCTCAATGATCATTCAATTATCTGTCTGAGAAAACTTTGAATATAATGAATACCTGTTTAAATATCACGCTTTATGTTTCAATCGAGATTTTATGATATATGTAGGAAGGAAATACGGATGTTTCTCCACAGAGATAGACAATTCTGTTTATAATAATTACAGTAGTGGTCTATACCATACCACCCCCTAGCAAAATAAGACTCACAGGAACCGTTAAGTCAGTAATAATTGTAGTAGTTGTCTATATCATACCATCTGTTTTATTAGGGGTGGTATGGTATAGCCAGTGTTATTACTATCACCTCCTGTGATTCCCCGTTGATCAGAATACAGACAACATCAGGTATGCATTGAAAAGTGGGCATTTCTAAAAGATCACCATTTATTGAGAACCACCAACAACCAGTTTGAACTTCACGCAAGTGATTTGAAAAGAAACACTAAAGGGCATATTGTAACAGAGAAATATTTAATTTGTGACAATAAAAATCGCAGCACAGCACATTCAGATAATATTGCAAACCACAATTATAACATCATCAAATTCCGTGGGGATCCGGATTGAAATAGGTGTAAAGTACCCCTTGCTTGTCGTAAGAGGCGGTTAAAGTTGTATGGTCCGAATTACGACAATTTTTTTCTATCTTGCAAAAACGCTATTAAATCATCGCACGTATGTAGTTATGAGGATGTATGACATGTCATACATTATTTCACCTGTTTTATCTAATTTTAAATCTGTATTTACAAACAAAGGCGTCACTCTGCCATTTCAAGTGACAGTCACGTGATCAGTTCAAACTTTCAAATTATCAGTGGTCTTGTCTGTGTAAAACTGTGTATTTTGTAACAACAGTACCTTGCCATAAGTTGTAATAGAAATAAAACTATAAAATACCTCTTAGTAATTCATTGTTTTACGCTCCTTCAACCTTCAAATTGTACAGAATACGGCATGTTGGGATTCCACTGGCTATTTATAAAAACCTAATAATTAATAATTTATGCGTCATCCGGAACACCTCGAGCCTTTCACCGTAAAAACCGTGTTTTCGGTGAAAAGCCCGAGGTGTTCCGGATGATTTTATTTTATGTATCCTTGGACGAATTTGACTCCAGTTTTGGCACTCTAGTTTTCCTTTTAGCTATTACAAATTTATTGTTATTTCGAATTTCCAAAATTTCGGCTTGAGCATCACTGAAGAGACATTATTTGTGGAAATGCGCATCCGGTGCATCAAAATTGGTACCGTATAGATTTTACATTACGACCTCTGGGTCGAGGTATCTGCTGGTGTACTGTTAGTTCCCGAGGGTCTCTACCGCCTAATAGCTAAGTACTTCGTTACTAACTTGGAAATACGGATGTATATTTAATTTCTGCGATGAAATTTAGAAATTCATTTCAAAATTAAGGATTATCTCCTATATGCATAACTCTTATCCTTTGACGAATTTGGCTCCAGTTTTTGGCACTTTAGTTTTCCTTTTAGCTCTTACAAACATTATTTCGAATTTCCTAAATTTCGGCTTGAGCATCACTGAAGAGACATTATTTGTCGAAATGCGCATCTGGTGCATCAAAATTGGTACCGTATAAGTTTTACACACACACACACACATACACACACACACACACACACACACACACACACACACACACACACACACACACACACACACACACACACACACACACACACACACACACATATATATATATATATATATATATATATATATATATATATATATATACTCAGGCTGATGAAAGGTGAATATTTTGGATCAGTTCTTTGAATATATCCTATTTCGCTCCGCTTTAACAATGAAAATCTACATATGTAAAAATCCAAAAACATGTAGTCTGTGGTGTAAATACGTTTGTAGATTAGTGTAGTTGAAGCGCTAGTTGTTTTTATATGCACTTTTTATTGTTTTGTTAAATTTTTTGTTAATATTGACAACATTATATGCAAGGTGAAGATAACGAACAGTCATCAATCTCATAACTCATACAGGCAATACAAAATAGATAGTTGGGCAAACACGGATCCCTGGACACACCAGAGGTGGGATCAGGTGCCTAGGAGGAGTAAGCATCCCCTGTTAACCGGTCACACCCGCCGTGAGCCCCATATCCTGATCAGGTAAACGGAGTTATCCGCAGTCAAAATCAGTGTGCCAAGAACGGCTTAACAATCGGTATGAAACACGTCAGACAGCATTTGACCCAATGAGGTTGTATTGACGAACTAGATCGTTATAACGACCATAGAATTTGCGAAAAGCTGATTTCAATCGAGACTGTTGAAATCCCTGTACCATCAACTTGTTTGTCAGTAGCTTACCTCGATTTAAAAACTTACTATACCTAGAACAAGCTTTTGCATATCGAATCAGTTGAGATATATAAACACCATATGCAGGTGATAATGGAATATTGCTACATAAATGTGGGAAGTTGACGATTCTTTTCGTTTGTCATGAAGAAGGGAAAGGTCGTCGCGAGACAATCTGGTTGTTCTTGTCGTTGGTCATTTTAGTGCTTTGTATAATGTTTTGTATTTGACCTTGTATCCACATTGTTGATCCAACACTTCTAGGTATCGGGTGTTGTTGGAACGTGGTGATTTACGCTTTCTGAAATACTATATACTAATATTAGTGAATATCAGCCCACACTTAAACGTACGCTAGATTTACGTCTACGAATTTCAGTAAATATGGATTCAAACATCTCACCTCTGGTGTCCCCAGTGGCTGGTGATTGCCCTACTTTCAATTTTGTATTCTAAATAAGATTTCATGAGACTGATCACTGTGGTCTTGAATTTTTTATTTTCGAAATAACTTAATTAAGCGTTAAATTTTTTATTTATTTTTCATTTTTTTAATATGAAAATTTAATTGTTTCAATTCAGACATTCTACGCAGAATGTAAATGTATAAATACAACTTTTACCATTTTATAAACTAAAAATATGAACATGGAATTGTTAAACCAATAACCAATGCTGAATTATAAAACGTAAATACCGGTATGTGAATATAATTATTAAATAAATTGAATTAAAATCACAAACCAAACAACAAAATAAAATTCATACTCAGAAGTTAAAGCGCAAGCTCAATAACTATAAAAGTGTTGCACTGGTATCTGTCTATACTATGACTGACAATCATAGCAAAAACTTAAAATTCCTGTACATTTTTCAGCTTGTGATGAAGGTTCCTATGGACACAATTGCTCTGGAGGACGGTGAGTTTATGGATCGTATGGATTTGGATGTTCAAAGAAGTGTGACTGCTCACGTGATCAGTTTTGTGACGCAAGTATAGGATGCTCATATAATACCAGTGGTAAATATTTACCCTAAAATGCTAAAATGAAGTTTAACAACACATATGCATGCTATATTGCTGCCGACCAGGCATATACATGTATATCTATTCATGATCATCCATATATGATACCATACTGATAAGATTAGAATTGATTTCTGGGTTAGTGAAGCTTTGTTTGGCCTCCTACAATCTGTAGACTATGGAGTAGCGTCTGATGAGGTAGCTGTTGGAGTTATCTTTCCTTGACGCAAGCCTGGGCTGTTTCATAGAGGTGTCGTATCACCCAGAAAACAATATCCCTCCCGGTCTTCCTGGTATGGTCCAGAGGAATGGAAGATCCAATACATCTGGTATCAGGTTGACTGTTGGGGCTGCCAAAGAGAGCACCATGTTGATGGGACTCTCCGCTTATAGGGCTCTCCTCCATATTTTTCTGTTGGGATTGTCTCCCTTAGCCTTTGGCGATACACCGCCGAACCACAAGGCAGTGTTTTTTCTACTTGACCCAGTAGGAGGGGGTTAGTTGATGGACATTGAATTGTATTCCATCCTGAATTTTATACATTAGGCAGTATTTCCTTCAAGTACCTCAATATCATTACGTTACAAATTTTCCCATCAGTTCCTCTCAATTCTTAGGCAATCAAAAAGCAGTAATACGGCCACTTGAAGCTTTCGCCATTTGTTTGAAAATAAGCAGGATTTTCTCAGCGACGTTTTTACACTTTTGATTGAAGTTTAAAAAGTACTACCTATTCCATTTATATTATACACTGCTTGCGTTTTATCATAGATTAATTGGTGCATACTAAGGTGTATATATAATCTGTGAATTTAGTGCCCTGAAATGTAAAAAAAATCAGCACCTTTCACGGCAACTTGTTCGCATGTGTCTTTGTTTTGTGGTCTCTTTTGTGCCACTTTTTGATAATTAGTAGTGTTTTTTACATGTATATTGGCTGGAATCAATTTTTGTAATTTACATATTTATTCGCTCATTTGCAAAGCTAGTCATTAGTAAACGGTTGTTTGTATTAAGTTGTCTCAGCCAATTAATTTTGTATATTTTGGTATATTACGTCATTTTGTTTGCACTTGGTTTATTACGTCGTTTGTTTGATCATGATAATAAATCACATGTCGGCGCGAGTTCGAATCCCGCTCGCGCCGATAAGTGAGAAAGTTTCCCAGTTTACTTTCGGAAGGTCGGTGGTCTCTTCCCAGATACATTATATCTGGGTTCTCTCTTCCACCAATAAAACCTGGGCTCCACCAGATAACTGAAAAATTGTTGAGTGTGGCGGAAAACATTAAATCAATCAATCAATCAATCAATCAAATGCTGTGTTATTTCATTAGACACTTCAATGATTGTCCAGTAACAAAAACCGAGCTATGGAATGCCAGAGTTTTTGCTCGTGTATGGGTTTTTCTATTTCAAAATTGCGGAATATAAAAATGTTTGTTTTGTGTGTACTTGTATATAACATTTTGAGATATCCGTATGTCTTTTTTAGTACATTGTTTGTAATAATAAAATATTATGTAATGGTTTTTAGCACAACAGTTTTACCATTAAATAACACACGTCACTGATATCATGTGTATATCTTGTTACAGGCGAAACAGAAACAAGTGGAGGTATGTAATATCAACTTCTTTTTCTGAAAAAATGAAATATAGAGTTAGGAAGAATTCAAATATACTGACCTTTACTCATACTCGGAATTGTAATGATAGTCATTACCTAACGAATGTGATGCAGTTGGGAAAAAGGAGGGTATTAATCTGAATAAATAGTTCGTCTCTAAATTCACGGCTGGGAATCCCCATAGTTTTGAGAGAATCATGGATTGATTGTATCTTGCTTAACGTCTCGCTCGAGAATTTTTCACTCATATGGAGACGTGTATTAAACTGCATTAAAAATCGTCTCTAAATTAATGGCTGGAAATTTCCATAGTCTGAAAGAATCATGAAAGTAGCCAAGTTGATAGTAACTATCAGAAATGTATATATATATATATATATATATATATATATATATATATATATATATATATAAGCACTAAAGTTCCAACAACACCCGATACCTCAAAGTGTCGGATCCACAACATGGTAACAAGGTCAAATACAAACATTATACAAAGCACTAAAATGACCAACGACACGAACAACCAGATTGTCAAATTTTCGGGACTAAATGCACTAAATGCATAGTTATGAAGAGCAGGAAGCAGGAAGGCCTCTACCAAAATTGTAAATTTCATGATCCCCGGGATAGTGGTTCTGACCCCAGGGCGTGGCCAAACTTAGTATATATTGTTCATGTGTAAAACACTTAGATAATATCTTCTTTAGTTCTATTGAAACTAAATGGATATTTAGAAAGAACAGGTAGTCCTTTACAAATATCGTGTTTAGTGTAATTAATGTATCTGAACCGATGATTTCAATACATGTAATAGATAAGATTTGTTTCCTTTTAATATACAATAGAGTAGATAAAATGTAATAGTTTGATACTTCGTCATAACGTAACCATACGTATGGAATGTTTAAAGCAAGAGAAGGTTGCAAGAACGCAGTTCTGAATTCTTCTTGGCGAAACAACGCTTAGGAAATAAAGATAAACAGGTTTCTTAATATTTGTTAATCCCTCCATATTTTAAAAATTGAAATGCAGAAGTGTGTGTGACAAAGGTAAAAAAATCTCAACAAGTTGTTTTAAACGTGTTGATTTTAACTAATATCAAGGAAGCTAGTTACAGGTATACAGACATACATGTACATCCCATTTTGCGTCTGTGTAAACAATAGCTTACTTGTCGCTCCATTGACCACACATCGCCATTATACTCGCCGCTCCAATGAGGAGATATCGCCGTTACAAATCTTCTAATTTTGTCGACGCCCCTCCCCAATTCCTTCATAAGTTTAAATAATCGTGAATTAATTTTTCCCTATGACTTTGAATTAGTGAAAATTTAATTTGCGTAAATTTAATACACTATTTAAGGTTCCGATTTGCGGGGAAAAACATGACGTGAAAAACCCCTGATATACGGTAATATCTTTTTTAGTGCTCTTGATTCTGAAATGAAGTAAATAAATGTTTACAAAGGACAAGTAGTCATTTACTAACATTGTATATTTGATGATCCCAGGGATAGGGGTTTTGGTATCAGATTGGACCAAAATGACCAGTTATTAAATGTGTGAATAATACACTATATTTAACTTCTTTTTGATAAGTACCATTGTAATTCCTTTTAATTTTGGTATGAAGCATATTTAGGACAAGGGGACATAATTTGTAAAATACAGGATTCCTGAACCTTTGGGGCCTTAGGGTGGGCAAAAATTGACCAATTTTCAACAAAAAGAAGAAAAAAAAACATGCATAGTGATGTCTAGCAGGAAGGCCTCTAACAAACTTGTAAATTTCAATGATCCTCGGGGTAGACGTTCTGATCCCAGGGCGTGGCCAACCTTGGTACATGTATATAGTGCTTATGTACAAAACACTTAAATAACATCTTCTTTACTGCTATTGATACTAAATCAAATTTCCATGGATATTTTAGAAGGGCAGGTAGTCCTTTACCAAAATTGTAAATTTTATGATCCCATGGGTAAGTGTGTGGAATAGATTGTCAATTTCAGGACTACTGCACCCCTGGGGCCTTAGGGGTGGGGCAAAAATTGACCAATTATCAAAAACCTTCTTTAGAACCATAAATGTGTGAGAAAGGTTCAGACCCTAGGGTGAGGCTTAGTATTATATTGTATATAAACTGTATGTGTAAAACATTTAAATGATAAGTTCTTTGATGCTATTGATACTAAATTGGAACTAAATAAATATCTTCAATGTAGGAGTAGGTCGGCCTTTACCAAAATTGTAAAGAACAAGGGACGTTATTGGCTAAAATTGACCACCCTTCAAAAACCGATCAAATTGTAAATTTCATGATTCCAAGGGGTAACGGTTTTGGTTCCAGGGTGGGGCCAAATTATCATAGTGATTATTGTATTTACCATTTGAAAGACTTCTTTGTGTTTGCTTTTACGGTATAAAAACTATCCGCATATATAGGTAAAGCAGGAACGCGAGTACCAAAATTAAGAATTTTGCAACATTAGGCTTTTGACTCTAGGACAGGTCCAAATTAGTTATATCATGTTAATGGTAAAACCTTTCATTAAAGCCTTTCGAAGAAATTAAGTTTTAAGAACACATCTTGATTTATATTGTTGATAAACATCAGAATTTAGCTTAGATATGCAGAACAGGTTTTCATAGCCCTTGTCACTAGTCAAGTGATACTTTTTAAAATTAATAATCAGGTGACCGATATTGGCCTCTTGTTACTTTATTGTTATTGACACGGTGGCCCAGTTCCACCGTAGGCCTCCTTGGACTTGTGTTCATTGGTAAATACATGTATCACACCGGGAAACACGGAGGACACGATGGACTTCCGTGTATTTTCCACCATGGGATTTTTAAAACTCGTGTCGTGTACTTTGTTATGTTGTATGTGTGTGTACGTGCGTATCTTGTTACACGTATCCATTTTGTATTTTGGGGAATACCGTATAAGCAAATTGTTAGCGAAGACTTAAAGGGAAAGGCAACCCAAAAGCTTTTTACATGATAAATGATAGGATTAATTAAATGATAAAGTCTGTTGTTATACGGCCTAGATAAGCGTCAGTACTAATTTGAAAACGTTAAAAATTGAAATTCCCGCGATCTATAGAGTCTACCATGATGTGTAACGCTTTTGTGTTCAAGACCAAAATAAAATCAGTAATTTTGACGTCACACCGTCTGTTCCGGTTTTTATGAGATTCTAAGATCATCAAAGATATGCATGTGGTAGATCTTACGAATAGATAGATTGATGCCTTCCTGTCAAGCAGTTAATTACACTAATGCAAACGGGAGATGTGAAAAAAGTTTGTTTTTTTCTCTCGAAATTCCCGACCCAACCAAGTCATTTGAAAAGAAAAGACTATGTAAACTGTGGATCCATCATTTGTGTAATGAGAATTTGAGATTCGAAACATTTGTATGAAGAAATGTTTGCCGTCTGCCTGGTTTGCGACTCGACTGAACGCATTTTCTCAATTTCTTCTTGCGAAAGAACGGGCTGAAATCTATACAACTCAAAACTTAACTGTTCGTTACTTGTCATGTTTACAAGGCTACTGATGAAATAAACCGGAACAGACGGTGGGACGTCATAAATTAAACATCAATGGCCGTTCACTTAGCGGCGGGTAATTTAAAATATATGATAGATTAATATTGATTTAATCGTTAAGCAAGGATTTTTGTTGTTAAATTTACGATAGCACGATAGCAATACGTGATACTTTATTCATAAAAACAACAACGTGATTCAGGTTTTCTTTCCCTTTAATTATGTTCCCCAAACAAAGTTTGGGAACATATTGTTTTTACTCTGTTTCTTATTATTAAGGTCTTCCGTCTCAACGGAAGACCTTATAGTGATTCTTATGTTTCTTTTCCTCTATTATTAGGGTCTTCCGTCTTCAGCGGAAGAACCTTCTGTTATTGTATTGTTGATTTTTCACTTTTCTTATTATTTGCATTCTTTTTTTTTTCTTTACCGATTTTGTGCAGAGGATTTCTCGGAGATGGTTGGATCGATTTGCTTTGCTTCAAATTTTCAGAGTTGATGCGGTGCCATCTGAAGTTTATATTTCCGTTTCAATTTCTGAAAATTCACTTCCGGTCGCAAGTTACGTCCGATTTACCGTTTTTTAAAAATGACATATTGTCCAGACGATTTTTCATAAACCGTCAAAGATTGAGTCTTGAAACTTTCAGGGATGATAGATGGTTACTAGTACCTTTGTAATAAGGTTTATCATTGCGATCCGTCACTTCCGGCCGTCACCTGAAGTGAACAAAAGAAACGTCAAATTTTAAAATTATGCTTTTGAAACAAAACTTGCATAGATAAATTAGGTCTCTTTCGGCGTTTCAGAAAATGTTAGACTTACCGGAAGTTTAACCAGCAACTTCCGAGTTTTAGAGAAAAGCTTCGAAACAGTAGGTTTTTCTTTGTCCTAGTATATCTCGCTTATTTATCAAGTTTTTAATAAAATGTTTACAGAAGTTATTGCCAATTTCCATATCTAGGGTACCCTTTAGTACTTTTTCAAAATTCACTTCCGGTTGTTCGTTAGAGCTAAATTTCCGTTTCTCAAATGACATTTTGTCCAGGCTTTTTCTCATAAACTGTTAAGATTGAGTCTTGAAACTTTCAGGATGATAGATGGTGACTTGTAGCTCGGTAATAGGGTTTATCATTGCGGTCCGTCACTTCCGGCGGTCACCGGAAGTGAAAAAAGACATGTCATATTTCAGAGTTATGCTTCTGAAACAAAACTTGCATAGATTTATTGGGTCTCTTTCGGAGTTTCAGAAAATGTAAAACTTATCGGAAGTTTAACCTAAAACTTCCAGCTTTCAGAGGAAAATGGGTCTTTCTTTGTTCTCGTATATCTCGCTTATCTACGCAGCTATGTTAAGGCTTCCCGGAGTTTGAAATGCGTTCAAAACATACATTGGATTGCGAGGTCGGTTTTTGGTTTTCAATTGCAATTTATATACTTAAGTACAGACAATTTATATAGAAGGTTCTCTCGGCTATATATTAACATATCTGTTATGATATCACATGACTTTGTTGATCACATGACGGTCATTTATAATTGTTTAAAGTGTTTCACATAAATCGCTTCAGCGCAGCTCATTTAACAATTATTTTAAACTCTTTGTTTGATAAATGAACTCACCGTATCCTTGTGTACCCGAAATGTGCTTGGGAAAAATGGTAGTATTACTTGCGTACAAAATACACGTATTTCATGAAAAGTTCAACTTACTGACACACTTACCTACACATTTGAGAGTAATCTGTATTCAAACAAAGCCATCATACATTTAACCAAGCAAGATTCAGATAGAGAACAAACTCCTCTTACGATTTCCGTAATAGATCTCAAATGAATCCTCATAAATTACATGTACCTGCGCTAGACTCTTTTATAAACAAATCATAAATTCTACCTCTTATCACTCGTATAAAACAAAGTACATTTCAAAAGTATATTTTTCGAAAGTATTGTAAACACGCTGAATTTAAATCAAGGGTAATTAAACAAATTATTTTAAATTATTCGGACATATAAGATATTAAAATACAATTCAGACACGTGAATTTTGCAATAGCTTTCTGACATCTGATAGGCAGTTTGAAATAAGGTCTAGAGTTTTTGACACTCTCCCCGTCATAACAGCTCAAGTTTGCAGTGACTTGACGTCATTTTCCATTATGACGTCATATTGGTAGTTCAGAGAAGTGAATCCTTAACCTACCCGCGTATCAACTTTATATTACGATGTTTACAGATATTATTGACATTATCAACCTCTAGGAAACCTTTAATAATATTTCAAAATTCACTTCCGGTCGCGAGATAGGGCCGAATTTCCGGTTTTTTAAATGACATTTTGTCCGGGCGTTTTCTCATAAACATTTAATGATTGAGTCTTGAAACTTTCAGAGATGATTATTGGTGACATGTAGCTTTGTAATAAGATTTATCATTGTCATCCGTCACTTTCGGCCGCCACCGAAAGTGAACGAAAGTAACGTCAAACATCAAATTTACGCTTTTGAAACAAAATGTGCATGGAATAATTTAGTGTCTTTTGGAGTTTCAGAAAATGTTACACTTGCCGGAAGTTTAAACAACAACTTCTGGTTTTTAGAGAAAAGCTTCGAAAAATTGTTCTTTCTTTGCTATCATATCTCTCGCTTATAAATCAAGTGTTTGATATAATTTTCACATATATAATTCATATTATCCATCTTCAGAATATAGTGAATTTTTTTTTAAAATTCACTTCCGTTCGTTAAATATCTACGATTTCCGGGGTTTTTTTTTCTCTAGACGTTTTCTCATAAATAATCAACAATTGAGTCTTGAAACCTTCAGGAATGTTTTATAGTGACTTGTAGATGTGGCATACGTGCTTCAATTTTGTTGCCTTTACTTCCGTCATCCACCGGAAGTACCTTAAAAATATGTAATTTTTCATTTTTTAATATTCTAATGCTCATTACATTATTTAATAGTGTGATAAGTCATACCATTTCCACCGGAAGTTGATTGTTCGAAACCGGAAGTTGTCTGAAAAATCAATATTTTTCACGGAAGTTTTAGTGTGGGTTCCTACATGTACATGGTCCATTTGTAATTTTTAGTTGTTTTATGGACTCCTGAGATACTCGAAAGCGAATAAAATAAAACCGAAATTGTTTATAATTGATAAATCGAGTCTTACATGTACGTGTTTATTTCTTTGATGTATAGTCCTTCTTCACTAGTTGAATTCTTCCTGTTACGATCCTATCTCGTCAGAAATTGGACGGAAGACCTATTCGTTGCTCGCAACGAGATCATTTCTGGTTATTATTATTATTATTATTGTTCTTTTTCTTAACGATTTTGTGCACGTGATTTCACAAAAACGACTGGATAGATTTTCATGAAACTTTCAGAAAAAGAATGTAAAATAGGATTCTCTAGAAATTTTTTTAGTTATGAAAAAATCACTTCCGGTCGCAAGTTACGGCCGAATTCCGTTTTTCAAATGACATTTTGTCCGGGTGTTTTCTCATAAACGATTAAAGATTGAGATTGTGGGTGTATGGTACAAATGCCTGTTGAATGACATCAATAAAAGTGCGGAATCATACACGCGTGCGCGTGTATGCGCGTGTAACGCTTTCTTTCATTTTTTGGTACTAAAATGACCATATTGAACGTAGTACATGTAATTAAAGGCTAAAATAAGATGATTTTTTGCTATAGGTTTACAATGACATCACTGTTTAATTGGGGGAGGTTTGGGGAACATATGTAACGGTCCCCGTTACAATTAGAACTAGTTTTGGCATTATTAGCTAGAGTAGTGAGATCGCTAAAATTGAATGATGGTAACAATTTAGTCCATATCGAAGGTAATAGGCATTATAAAGTCGCTAAGATTAGCTCTCACTATATATATATATATATATATATATATATATATATATATATACCCATTTCTACGGAAAAATTGCTAAATTTGTGTCTCATTAACAATACCACTTATACGCCATGCTGTTTATATATGTCTCCATATTGTTTGTCTTAGGAATATGGACGGTGAATGTACCCATCATGGCCGTCAGTTTTGCCGGAGCAGTCCTTTTGGTGGCTATTGTCGTTATTCTTGTGAAGAGGTAAGTTGGTCATTGATTAATCTAATGGTCTCCTTGGATGATCGTCTATTCCACTCAGTTATACTTCGAATGGTTGTTAATGTATTGTATTCAAAGTAAATGTTTGCAAATCGATAAATAATTGCGTTTTGATAATCGAAATCTTCAACAATAATGTTCATGTATCACATAGATGTACACAACAGTGAAATGTCAGCGTTTTTGTCCTACGTTCTTCGTTTCAATTCAAATTGATACTGTGACAATGTAATATAAAATTAGATACTTCGGAAATAGAAAGATAGTATCTGACAAAAGATTTACAACTGAATTGATTACAGGATGAAAGTCCACACATATTTCAAATAAGATATCACTCATATGTTGAATTGATGTATTCCGAGTCGTTCACTTCTGCTTTCATCTTCGCTTACCAAGGGTTTACGATCCGCTCCGCTTCTCTACAACCCTAGGCTGCGTTACCGCGATTTTCGTGACAACAATTTGCTACATATGATTGGATGCAGGCCAAGTCCATTGCAGAGAGCGTGTTAAGTCAGAACACGTTCAAGACGGAGGAATGTGTAAACAATTACTTAGTTTTAGTTGTCTTCAAAACGCTTCCATTTAATCAGCTTTTTATAGTCTCCATACAACATGGTGGTGTGTAGACTGTGGAACGAGCTTTTGCCTACAAAAAAATGTGTAACTCACTGGTTGCAGCTATTTTTATTTTACAACACACAAAGTGTAGCTGAAAAACGCATTTTCATTGGTTGAACGTGATGTAAACCAAACAATTTGTTTTCTCCATCCGCTAGAGGACGCCACTCAAAGCTAACGCAACCAAGAGTTAGACCTACTTTTTAAAAAAATTAAGCTTGCTAATAACTTTTGATTAGTGCTAGAGCTTTGATATTTCACATAAGAACTCCTTGTGACAAGACCTTAGCGTGGGTACTAACATTTTTGACCCAATGATCTTGGAGTTTTTGAAAACTTTACCTTCCTAACAACCTTTGAACAGTAAGTGCTAGAGTTCTCATATTTAACATGAGTATTCCTTATGACAGGGTCCCGTGGGGATACGGGTTAGAATAGGTCTTCAGTACCCCTTGCTTGTCGTAAGAGGCGACTAAATGGGGCGGTCCTTCGGATGAGACCGCAAAAACCGAGGTCCCGTGTCACAGCAGGTGTGGCACGATAAAGATCCCTCTCTGCTCAATGGCCAAAAGCACCGAGCATAGACCTAAGTTTTGCAACCATTCACCGGCAGTGGTGACGTCTCCATATGAGTGAAATATTCAATCAATCAATCAACCTTTCCGTGGGTACTAAAGCTTTAGACCTTGATATTTGACCTACTTTTAAAAAAAAATGATATTGGTCATAACTTCTAAATGGTAAACATTAGAGTTTCATTTTGTCCATGAGCATTTGTTGTGACAGGATCTTTCTACTGGTACCAAGATATATGTCCTTGTGACCTTGGCCATCTTTGGAATTGGCCATTATCGGGGACATTTGCGTTTCACAAACACATCTTGTTGAACTTTTGAACTGTACTTCAAGATGAAGAAAATTCATATATCATGTTAATTATGTAAAACTTACACGGTACTAATTTAGACGCACCAGATGCGCATTTCGACAAATAATGTCTCTTCAGTGATGCTCAACCGAAATGTTTGAAATCCGAAATAACCATAAACGTGATAGAGCTCTTTTAGGGAAAAACAGAGTGCCAAAAAGTGGAGTCAAATTCGACTAAGGATAAGAGCTATGCATGAGGGAGATACTCCTTAATTTTGAAATGAATTTCTAAATTTTATCACAGCAATTAAATATACATCCGTATTTTCAAGCTAGTAACGAAGTACTTAGCTACTGGACTGTAGAGACCCTCGGGGACTAAGAGTCCACCAGCAGAGGCTATGCAACCTGTTGCAAAATCTCAGAATTAAACATCTGCAATGACATTTTAGATTTTATGATTAATTATTTCTACACATACTTAGAACAAAATCAATATAGATCAAAGGAAGGAGACTGCAACTAATGTTGTCTCTTTGAATCTGAAACCAAAGGAGACCAGTCAAGCAAATGAAAATTGATGATAATCAGATTTTTAAATAAAGTTATCAACTGCTGATGAAAAAATAAGGAAATATGTATTTATTTCAGACAGAGAGTGATGAATGTGACTACCCAAGGATTTTATCTGGGAGTAAGCAGGCAAGTTGCTGATACCACCTCTGAAAGCTATATGAGAGTGGAGAAAATATCTACGATGAACCTGAAGTTGTTTCTTTGGATTACATTGATCCTGTTGATGATAGCGATAAAAATAACTATATCACGAACAGGCATGACAGACCACGAGAAGAAAGAGAAGATAGGACGAAACAAAAATCTACAGTACTGTCCCTCCTCATGAGGAAAAGAAAGGAATCTGAATTCGATAAAGTGGACAGGGGATACATAGATATTATGGAAATTGGTTCCGGTACAGATTCGCTTCCAGCATCACCACCACTGAAAACATTAACTACAACATCAACTCTCCCACTACAAACGACATCACAATTAACAACAGAACCATCAGCACGATTTCCACCAGTAGAAAAGAAAAAAAATCAATTGACGACAGCACTTTCAAAAGAATTTCACCAATCAGTAGCACGTGAGACAAACACCACGACACAACCAACTGTCGCAAAAGCAAATAGAAGCACATCACCTTTAGACTCAGCAATAGATACACAATCACCAACATCTCTTGGAGTGAAAGTAACAGAACAGCCATCATCTCCATTCACCATCACAACAGAAATAGTAACACGGCCACATTCAGCAAAACCAGAAACAACCAACCTATCATCAGTAGCACTGATAAAATTACCGTCAGACACCCTATCAGAACCAATAAAAACGACATATTCAACCACACTACATATACCACGTACAAGAAAAAAACGTAAAAACAAAGAAATTTTTGCAACCACAACCTACTACAACAGGACAACCAACGACAACAAGACAAACCAATTCAAAAAGCATACAGTATATGATAGATTTTCACGAAACCGCACAGAGAAAAAAATAAGTTACATTTCATATTTTAAGACTTATAATACATACATATGTGGACGTCTATGTATACATTCATTATGATATGTATGTACATTGTATATACATGTACAACACTTAGCTTTCGCTTACTGTTCCAGAAATAATTTATGCGAATAGTGTAGACAAATATTTTCAATTGACAATACATTTCCAAATCATCAGCATCATCATTAATAAAAGACAGTAATGAGATGGTGGCAAATTGGTTTCGGTGGTAAAATGTTCTCGATAATAGTTCTACCTGTGTGAAAACTTGTCGCTATTTCGACTTTTGTCAATTGTGTCTGGAGAAGAAATTAAACAACGAAATACATAACGGGGGAATTGAACAAGAAACTACACATATTAATATTGGTCTAGGCTTGAAAATTCTTATTCTTCTGTTTCTGTCAATCTTTAGAAGGATGATGAGGTCCAGGTCTTAATGGTAGGACAGACACCGTTTGAAAATTGCAAGGAAAAATACTTTTTTTCCCGAACAAATTCTAAATTCTCTGCGGTTTTTTCCTATAATACTTTTATCAACTATCTGCTGAAAGTCCGCTGTGACAATAGTAGTTCTGGTGCGTATCAGATGACACATTTGTCATTGGTTGGTGGATGCAAAAAACGATTTGGTTTTGTAAAATATCCCACAATGTGTAAACTCACAAGGATGAACAGTGGAACACACACAAAGGTTTATTTCCTTATTTTTGTTTATTACCTGCATATATTCATCCCTTTGTTCTCTGGTTATTATTGGTCATTAACGACATACTAAATTCATAAACTGCTCGTGTATTGTTTTTAACATTCTTGGCTTTTACCATTAAATTTATCACTACTTGGTATAATGTGACATTCATCTCACTGAATATTAGTCACATATTCTAGTGTACATGTTGGGATTGTGGCAGAGGTTTTCCATATGATTTAAAGTATTACTAAGATCAAAGAAAAGAATACCGCACCATGACATCAATCTGTACTTATATATTAACACATTTTGCCAATAAACTCCGAAATGCTTTTTCCAGCTTTACTGCTTTCACCTTTAATATTGTTTCATATGTGAGGTGAAGTCCGTAAGCTATGATAGAATCTTATTTCATTAGTGAATATCGTAAAATTAATTAAAAATCTAATTTCGTTTTCGATCAACTACCCCGAAATAGCAAAAAAAGTGGCGGATCTAAGCCCGTTTCATTTCTTTTGTTATTATGACAACTTAACATAAAATTATATAAAGTTAATCTGTTGTTAATCGATGCTTGATTTTGATGTTATAGAAGATATAAGTTTTGATCATGAACGTATAAATAAGATATGCCTGTTCGTTTCCTCAATCCGTTATTTTAGTTTTGAATCAGCTTATGGAAACTTCCAGAACGAAGCGAGGCAAGATTATACAACCAATCGCACATTCACGGGCCTTTCCGGCAAGCGTAGAAGTTGCGATTGGTTGACAACATGATCAGCATAAAAGTTTGTGGGTTTTCAGTGTTAGTTATGATAGCTTTGGCTAGACCCATATTAATTATTTTATGAAGATTTATAGTTATATTATTCATGTATATCTCATTCAACTAATGACACCTCCTCCCCCCCCCCCACCCATTTTTTTTATGTTCTTAACCTTTTCCGTGTTTATAGAAGTCTGTTATAACTGAATTTTGGAATGATTTATTAACATGTACTGATATGCACAAACAAATGGATAAACACGAAAAAGTTTTTAATTTGGTTGAACATGTTTTGTGATGACATAGATCTTGAAAGTAAGTAATAAGTCGAAAAATATCCAATATGTCAGATATCGAATGATCCGGGACTGTTCTTGGAAGTTCGTGCCTTATAACTTACAAGGTTTTATTAAAATTATGTTGTATACTATCTCACAATGTCTAAGAAATCATGACACTGTTGACAATATAGCAATTTTTCTGTTTGTCATTCCAGTGGCGCATCCAACGGGTCGGAAATGCCCTCTTTCGTCAGAAAACCTTGCTACAAAGGGTAAAAGTCACGCATTGTGATCCCCCTATGAACACCAAAATTAGTGGTAGACCCCCTTTTTAAAAAGAAAATTTCTGGACACGTCACATGCATTCATATACATGTGGTGCATCATGTTTTTCATTCTTGCATTTGACGAGAAGAAACGACATGAATCCATAATTTCACCCTTAAATTGTTGCACTGGACAAAAACTACCATTGTAAACACATTCGCATCACCGAGTTTGAAATTATGAACAACCGTTTATTTTGTCCTTCGTCAACTATTCGGCATGATGGATTACAAGTGCATTCGTAAAATCATTATCTAATTTTCAATGCGGAGAGAGGTCATCTATCCCACCTCTGGTGTGTCCAGGGGTCCGTGTTTGCCCAACTATTTATTTTGTATTGCTTATAGGATTTATAAGACTGATCGCTATTCGTTATCTTCACCTTTCATATGGAATATTTAATTTGGAACTCCAAGTGACCTCCTAATAATCAAGTTTTATTTACTGTATATGCTGTCGATAAATATAACACAACTAATGCGCTCAATTATTTAAAAAAATAATTTCAATTAAAAATATCGATGAATCAATTCATGTGCGCAATAATTCTAGCACACATAAAAAAAATCCCTCTATGCAATATTACTTGATTCTGGGATTTCATGCAAGGTGAAGATAACGAACAGTGATCAATCTCGTAACTCCTATAAGCAATACAAAATAGATAGTTGGGCAAACACGGACCCCTGGACACACCAGAGGTGGGACCAGGTGCCTAGGAGGAGTGAACATCCCTTGTTGACCGCTCACACTCGCCGTGAGCCATATATCCTGATCAAGTAAATAGAGTCATCCGTAGTCAAAATCAGTGTGCCAAGAACGGCTTAACAATCCACATTGCATGTGATATATTTTGATACAACATTTAATTTCATATTGTGGTTCCATCCTACCCCTTGGGGCCATTATTTGAATAAACTTGAATCTTCACTACCTAATGATACATGTATAGTTGCATATGAATATGCAACTAATCCAGACTGCTATTCTTGAGAATTTTTTTTTATTACTATATCCAATTTGAAACTTCCATCCCTTATTGTTTTTCACCACACATCCGGTAACTGAACAACTTTGAATCGGTATTCTTTAAGGACGTTGCCCATAACATAAGTTTTGTCTTTTCTGGCCCAGTAGTTCTTGAGAAGAGGATTTTGAAAGAATGCCACAATTTATTCACCATTTCTTAATTATCTCTCTTTAAAGGGGGCGTGATCCTACAATTGTAGATTCCCTTTTCCCAATTATGCTTTGTGGCAGGTTTGGTTGGAATTGGTCTAGCAGTTCTGGAGAAGTTCAAATGTGTAAAGTTTACGAACGCTGGGCAAAATGAGATCAGAAAGGCTCATTTGAGCTTTTACCTCAGGTGAGCTAAACAGAGCTTTTTTTTCTGAAAGAAAGTAACCGCAACAAAACATAATTCCTTCCAAATATTCCGTGAAGTGTAACGTATTATTTCTGGAAGTGAAATCTTGGATGAATACATAATTTATGTACAATGTTAAAACACAATATTAGGTCTTTATTTAAACATCTTACATACCCATACAACACCTTTTAGGAGATAAACTTGTATTAATCAAAAAACGTCCTTGTATGAAATTACATTTTAAAAATATATCACCAACATTCATCAATAACAAATCAATCATTAGAAAAAAACAAATAGCCTCGCAGTGACCTCCATGCACACCAACAGCTGGGTATATTTCTAGGGGGAATACTTGTATATTTAAATACCATATTGTAATTTTTCTAAATACTTCAGTTTTAAGCGAATCATAAGAAAAGATACCCACCGCCACCCCTTCAACCATCCTGCTGTATATATTTTACACGTTGTCATTTGGCTATAGTTGTGGCCTATTGTTTGTTGCCACCTTATTTTTCATCATAGTGATTATAATTTTCACACTATATCTTAACATGTAACTTTGGGAGATCCTAAACCAAGTCTATGTACAATTTGATAAGAAAGTAGGATCTCCCTAATTGTTTATCTTGATATCTTCTTGTCATTAATAAATGACAGTTTTACAACTACAATAATTACTTGTTTGTTGAGATGAAAAATAACTAGCTGCGGGAAACATGTTTTAACTTCTAGATTTATCATATAGAAGGCATAAATGTAATTTTGCGCTTTATAAATGAATAAAATAATAATAATAAGATAAATCTGGATGAATCTCATTCCTCTCAAATCCGGTGCATGTGCAGTATTCTTGTTAATTACAAAGCCATCATCTTATGAATCGAGAAAAGTAACATATCATTAATTGGGAATTACCTTCGTGTATATTGATTCATTGATTGATTGATTGATTGTATCTCTCGGCCACCGTCTTCATGTATATAGCACAGATTGTTATTGTAAAGGTTTCAATACCTGCTTATAATCATAAACATTTAATTTTGATAATAAAAACGCAAATGTCTTGATATTCTGCTTGCACATTTCAGCCACTAGGATCCCGTGTATATACAGGAACGCCCACAGGCCCACAGAAGCGGCATCTTAAGACAGTTGCTATAAATAGTCACCGTCTTAAACAAACCGACACATATTCATTTTGTTTTATTGCATTTGTAACCCAATCCGTCGCCCACACTCACATTTATTGCTTTTTAGAACATTCAGGTAGAAATAACTTCCTGATGGATATGTATTTGAGGAAATAGTATTTTTATAACATAATTCATTACCGTATGTAGTTTACAAGCAATGGTGGAAGAAATTGTGCACAATGTTCATTGCATGTTACGTATTGCTCTTCTGTTTACATTTTGTTCATTCAAAAGCTGGACTCGGGGCAGGAGTCTGAGGTCGGTAAGTAATGATCACCATAAATAAAATGTAAACCAAATAACTTAATTGAAATTTAATGAAACTAAGAAACAATAATGCTTACATTTATAACATCAGACACAAATCGTTTTAATATCGCGGCTTATTTGTAGTGATCCTTTGAGATGCTGCCCGAATTATCGACAGGAGTATACATTCTGCAGCCGTAAGCAATTAACTTTTGTTTTTGAATAGTTTAAAATCACTGGAACCATATTCATTTCTCCCAGAAAAAATGATGGGGGTATACATGTATCGCTACGTCATCCTATTTTCATTCCCTCAAAAACTTCATGGCGAAACGGATATAGTAACGGTACCATTCTTGTGTGGGTGAGTATGTTTGAGAGAGAGAGAGAGAGAGAGAGAGAGAGAGAGAGAGAGAGAGAGAGAGAGAGAGAGAGTGTGTGTGTGTGTGTGTGTGTGTGTGTGTAACATTGATTAATTGATCTAATGTTTTCTGCCACACTCAACAATTTTTCAGTTATCTGGTGGCGCCCAGTTTTTATTGGTGGACGAGAGAACCCGGATACAATGTACCTGGGAAGGGGCCACCGACCCTCCGAAAGTAAACTGGGAAACTATCTCACTGATGCGCGCGAGCGGGATTAGAACCCACATCGACAGAGATGAGAGGCTGTGTGATTTTGAGGACGATGCTCTAATCTCTCGGCCACGGAGGCCCTGTGTGTGTATCACTCTTAACTCTAAAATTAACTTTGTATTCCTTAGTTATAGGAGCCGTGATCGTTATCTTCACCGAATTTGTAAACTCTTTACAGGCAGCATTTTCTGCTTGATTCATTCTTCACATGTAGCATTGTTATCAAAAGAAAAATCCTTGATTTTGGATCAAATGTTCAAGGTCACTACAGGACTAAATAGGAAAGGCTTGCAGACACTCCACAGGTTACATTACTTTATGCTCAATTGATTTAATACTTTACTTGAGAAAAAATCTCTTTCTAAGGCCTTTAACGCAACATTTACATTCATTGTTATTTCGGATTTCACATATTTCGGTTGAGCATCACTGAAGAGACATTATTTGTCGCAATGCGCATCTGGTGCATCAAAATTGGTACCGTACAAGTTTTACATGATGACCCCTGGGTCGAGGCCTTTGCTGGTGGACTGTTAGTCCCCGAGGGTCTCTACAGTTCAGTAGCTAAGTACTTCGTTACTAGCTTGAAAATACGGATGTATATTTAATTGGTGTTATAAAATTTAGAAATTCATTTCAAAATTAAGGATTATATCCCTCACGCATAGCTCTCATCCTTAGACGAATTTGACTCCACATTTTTGGCACACTTTTCCCCTATAATGGCTCTAAAACTTCATTGTTATTTCGGATTTCAAACATTTCGGTTGAGCATCACTGAAGAGACATTATTTGTCGAAATGTGCATCTGGTGCATCAAAATTGGTACCGTATAAGTTTTACATTTAGATATACATTTATCTACTACGTTTTATCTATTAGTAAAATTCATTTTTATTTATATTCGATTCGGTATATTACAGTCAAAGCGAAAGTCACCACAGAGTCTATCACATTTGCTTCATATTTTCATATTTTATAGCACATAAATTTTATCGGCAAACTGAGAGCTCAACTTTATAACAAACGGGATGTCTTCAACTTCTCCATCTTCAACTTGAACCTGTTGTAAAGTCGAATGCTGACTTGTTTTATACCAATTGTTAGACCCTTGTTTACACACTGATTTTGAGTACGGGTTACTCCGTTTACCTGATCAAGCTATAGGCTCAAGACGAATGTGACCAATTGACAGGGGATGTTTACTTCTCCTAGGCACCTGATCCCACCTCCGGTATATCCAGGGATCTTTATTTGCCCAACTCTATTTTGTATTGCCTATATTAGTTATGACTTGTGAGATTGATCACTGTTCGTTATCTTCATCTTTCATATAGCAATATTCTATTATCACCTTTATGTGATGTATTTGCCTCTCAACGTATTCGATACGCTAGAGCATGTCCTGCGTGTGACCAATTTTAAAATCGAGGCAATCTACTGACAAAAAAGTCAATGTTACATTGGTTTCAACAATCTCGTTTGAAGTCAGCATTTCGTAAATTCTATTTCGTTAGAATGATCTTATTTGCAAATACAACCTGTTGTCAAGTATGCTTACTTGTTGCATAACAATTGTTAGGTCGTTCTTTACACACTGATTTTGAGTACGGGATACTCCGTTTACCTGGTAAACCTATAGGCTCACGGCTGATGTGACCGGTCAATAGAGGGCACTTACTCCTCTAAAGCACCTTCACCCACGTTTATTATGCCCGTAGGTTCGTATTATCCTTACTCTTAATTATTCCCTGTGGGAGTTAAGAGATTGGTCTATGTTCATCATCTTCACTTTTCTTGTAGCTTTGTTATCAAGAGTGAAAGAACGCTATTGAGTTTGGGATCTAAAGATCACCACGGGACCTCATGGAGAAAACTTGTAGGCACTCATTCTGAGAACTCCTATTATTGTTTTATGTCCCATTCTCGACATTTTTCACACATAAACATACGTCACCAGCCTTTTGTGAAATGCCAGAAATTTTGATCTATGCATGACGTTTACCTTATGTCCTACTGCAGAGAAAAATCTAGACATTTGATTGGACGACAAACCGGTAACATGAGGCCCTATATTATATTCTGTCAAGAATAGATGGGGTACAAAATAGCTTCGATAGATCTAGATATATACTTAACCGCTTCGTAAAATAAACATCATTTTAAAAATATTTTTTTTAAATCCATCGTTTAGTTTTCGCAGTTTCAGAAATTATAGTAAAATCACATTTATTTCCGTTAAATAATAAAAGTAACATAATAACGATGTGTACCAGATAGTGTGTTATCGGTCACATATCCCTTTCATCTTTAGCTGTGTACCAACGCGTATCCAGCCGTGAAAAAGGAAACCATGGGATACACTACTTCTAACTATTTTTACAAAACAATCCACATTAGCACTCCAAGATCAATAGAAACGCCATTTATCATGCCACCATCAACTCAAACTCTACTTTCACTCCGCACACATTAATATTTTCCTGTACAAAATTCGGAGCTCGATGGCAAAAAACCTCGATGATATTTTCCCCGATTTTTGCATGACCTTTTATCCAGCAGCAAATACCAAATGTTCCATACTTGCAGTGATGCATAATTCACAATTTAAACACAGATGCCATAAGTTCAAGAATCAAAACGATGACGAACAACAAGTTTACTGGGTGACATCACAGCTGCTGCCGCACCATTTGGGTTTAGGCTAAGGAGTTAAAGGCCTATACATGTATAATATATATATTATTGATAACTATCTCACATCAAATGTAAAGTTAAAATTAAAAAAATAAAATGCAATTGTTCTTTAAAAGTTATTTCTTAAATTAGTTCACAAATGTATAAAAAGAATTCTAATAATTTCTTTCCAGTTTTGTTTTTCAGAACGCACCCCCGTCTTCATTGTCCGATTTCTACATTGATCGCTCTGCAGTAGGACATATTCGTTATATGGATTCTTGGCAGGGTATATGGACTCGCATTCCATGTCAAAGTATATAACAGCTTGGGAGAGAATATAAACATTGACAGGGAATTCGAGTCCATATACCCTACCAAGAATCCATATAACGAATAATATATCGTGTCAAAGTCTTCCGTGACACTATACCTTTAAGGTCGTTCGCAGGACTTTTCACATTTAATGCCGATGTTGTAGATTAGACCTTTCTCCGAAAAAATGGGCTACGCATAGCATTTCCCCTAGGAAGAATAAACCCAGACCCATCTTTTGCCCTAGGTAGAAGCACCCCAGTATAGAATCTCACAACTGTCCGTTTCCAGTAGTGTAGGATTTCCCCACAATAGTTATCATATTCCTGGAAACCTGGCTGTATACATGTAGTAGGAAAAGTACTAGATAATAGAATTGCCCCATAGTTAGGTTTCTCCCACCCGATTTTGGATTTAATTTTAGTAATATGTCCTTCAGATAGCCAATTGCGTTGTCATCTAATACTGTATATTGATTGATTGATATTTTCCGCCACACTCAACAATTTTTCTGGTGGCGCCCAGATTTCAATGGTGGAAGAGAGATCCCAGATACAAAGTACGTGGGAAGAGGCCACCGACCTTCCGAAAGTAAACTGGGAAACTTTCTTACTTACCAGTGCGAGCGGGATATATTGCATACAAAAGTATGAGGGTTTTTATACCCCCCGCAACAAGTTGGAGTGGGGGGGGGTATACTGGAATCGGGTTGTCCGTCTGTCTGTCCGTCCGTCCGTCCATCCGTCTGTAGACGTAATGGTTTCCGAGCTCTAAAGCATTATCCTTTCCACCTACCGTCACCATATCATATATATGGACTACCCATGGGATGAAGATGTTCCCTATTGATTTTGGGGTCAAAAGGTCAAAGGTCAAGCGCACTGGAGATCGAAGTATCAATATGGTTTCCGTGCTCTCAAACGTTATCCTTTCCACCTACAGTCACCATATCATACATATGGACTACCCATGGGATGAAGATGTTCCCTATCGATTTTGGGGTCAAAAGGTCAAAGGTCACGCGCACTGGACATCGAAGTAGCAATATGGTTCGGTTTGTCATGCCATTTGTTTTTTACACTCAGAAAAGAGGTAGTTTATACCTATTACCAACACCCTTTGGGAGATTGGGGTAAGCTGGGGGTATTCTTAGTGAGCATTGCTCACAGTACCTCTTGTTTTTAATGAAAAAGCATTTTAAAGTAAAACTTATACGGTATAATCTTTACTCCTTATACCCCGCACTTTTAAATCTACACACAATAACTACCATATCATCGTAAGCCAGGCGAGCTTGTTGGAGCAGCCGGCGTTTATTATGTAACGCCATACAAATGCACATATATACATACAATGCCATATTTTTTTTTATGAACGACGCCTACATATACCGTATTACGAAAATATTTGAAATGAAAATATGAAGTTCTGCTTTGTATTAAGTGTTTAAATTTTTAACCCCATCACTGACATTAAAAACCGCCCAGGAAAAACCATAGATGGTTAACTATGGAAACCTGTGTCCGTGCAAGTGTAAATAACATCTCCAGGGCAATGCCGGACGAGCATTTAAGCGGAACTACCGTAGTAAACATTGAATAATGATAGTAATGTGAGCTAAACTTTGATATTTAAAAAATAAAACTCGAGCGCCTCGTGTGAAGCGTTGGCTTAGAATAACCAAACACAAGACTATTACTCGAATTCACTAGGATTTTATTGGCCTTTCTATGGCCCCGCCTACTTTTTTGGCGCTTTAATACGTTTCTATCATACAATATTTTCCCGCTATTCTACGGAACGCGGGAAAAATCTAGTATAATCTTTACTCCTTACACCCCTCACTTTTAAATCTACACAAAATAACTACCATATAGCCGTAATCCAAGCGAGCTTAGAATTTTAGTCGTCCAAAAGTTAGATATGAAAAGCAAAAACTAAATCAAAATGAATAATTTTCCCACAAACAGGAAAATATTAACCATTGATGTCACAATCCAAGATTTTTTGAAAATGACATCTGATTTTCAATACTGTCTTTGACATAACCGTCTTTTGATGAATCTGAAATCCGACGTCCGTGCTTTTTTCAAATTCTGTCATTAACGTTAGAGTTCGCTGCGGTATTAGCTCCACCAGAACGCAAGAATGCAGACCTATATTGACTTTATAAGAAATTCGCAAAGTTTCTTTGCTAAGAGGGCGTTGTCCGAGTCGTCCAAGGCAAATCCAGTGGAACTCACGATGTCCTCAATGTTCCTCTCCAATCTTAGCTCTGAAAATAAATATATGAACGAAAATAAGGCTTTAGTCAAATACTAATCTTACTATTATCGTATCGAAGATGTTGGAACTCCTAAGTATTCCGTTTTCTCCCTTGCCCTTTTGGGTAATATAGGACGTAAAATACTTTTTGTTTTTAACACCATTCTCCCATGTATCCCCTTTTTTAAGCATTGACCAAAATGGTGCAGATTTCCCCAACGGAATAACTAAACTTCCTCTCCTCAGTCTGATATGAGTTAATTTATCAGTCCCTTACCGACGAAGTCGAAGGGGACTTTAGGTTTGCACTCCATCCGTCCGTCCGTCTGTCTGTCCGTCAGTCCAGTTTTCCGCACTTTTTTCTATGTTCTTGCAGACATTTATTTTATATTTGGTACATGATATGGCGTTGCCATAACACGTTACTGATCAAGTTCGAATTTGGTCCCGGTCCGTTGATTTTTTTTACTTCGTTATGGCCCTTGGACTTAATTAGAGAAATAGTTTGAATTATCAGTTTTCCAGACTTTTTTTGGTTGTGCTTGCAGATATTCATTTGATATTTGGTACATTGCTTTGCTATAACAAGTTACAGATCAAGTTTGAGTTTCGTCTCGTTCCGTTGATTTTTCATTAAGTTATGGCCCTTGGACTTTGAAAAATAGCATGAATTATCAGTTTTCCGGACTTTTTTGGTTGTGCTTGCAGATATTCATTTGATATTTGGTACATTACTTTGCCATAACAAGTTACAGATTAAGTTTAAATTTTGTCTCTGTCCGTTGATTTTTCATTAAGTTATGGCCCTTGAACTTAGAAAAATAGAAAAGAGTACTCCACTCATTAAAACTTCTAGCACAGTAATACAACATATTGCTAAATTATTCATATCACCTACATGTCAGTTTATTGACTTGGTTAAAGACCTAATTAAACCTAATTATAAATTTCTCTTTTTACCCTGGTCTTGTCTCTACTCGAATAGTAGTTGATTCCTATCCTGGTTTCCCAATTTTCCCTTTTATCATAACCTACATAATGAACTTTGAATTTTGTTGTGGTAGAGTAAATTTTGCAACTGGTAGGGACTATGCATTGCCATGCAATACTCTCAAAATGCTTGTTGTTTTACAAATAAGTCTAGATGGAGGACTACATGTAGCCAGTTGTTTTCCTCTCCCCAAAATTGCTTTAAAGCGTCTACCTCACTGGTGTTATGACACCACCATCTTGAATTAATTTTAATACACTTGGTATTATAATCTGTTGCGAACCTGTCGCATGTGTGAGGCCCCCATAAAGTATCCATATCTTTGAAAATGTGATTTTTGATCCCCCAGTCATCAATATCATAACATCTACTCAATGTATCCGCATGAACATTTTTATTTCTTGGTACCCAAACACAGTTAAGTGCGACATTGCTGCGAGAACATTTCTTACGAATTTCTTGTGCAATCCTATGCAAATGAGCCTTTCTACTGCCCACCTCTAATATTCTACTGACATTTTACTGTCTGTGTGCCAATCTACACTTTCACCGTGAATACTTTCTCCTATAGTATTTAATGATCTATTAACCGATTCTAGTTCTCTCCAAGTAGAACTCTCACAAGATTTCTCTCTTGTCCACAATCCTATAACTTCTGAATTATCATTGCCTTCTATAACTGCACCATACCCAGTATCAGATGCATCGCTAAAAACGTTCAAGTTCGAGTTACTCTTGTGAACTTGAATATGATCTGAATTAAGGTTCGACAGATTTCAATTCCTCTGCTGACCGTGAATTCAACTCAATATAAGAGTGCCAACTAAAATTTGACAAAATATCTTGATACAAACACCTTGTGTAAAAATTGATCGCGTGTCCTACCGCGGCTTCCATAGATTTGTAACACCTCCAAATTGTGTTTTAGTTCTTTATTCCATGGTGATTAAGTATATGTACAGTGTTCCCTAAAATATACATCAAGATGTCATTAAAATCTTTCCCATACAAGTCAATAGCATTCTTGATTAATCCAAAAATAATTCTATACTTTTTTATTGTTTGACTTACAATCAATGACCTCAAACAATATTCATATAACTGTATTATGAATATCACCATTACACAAATATTAAAACTTTGTACACAACACTTCCATCAAAATACACAACAGCAATATGCAAACACATACCCAAAGTAAGGGGCAAACGTGGTTACTACAGCTATGGGCACTTCCCTTCTGAATAGTGTTGTATCGTACATGTAAGATGTACTATATCAAAATAAAAATATCAAATACAGACTCTATACATATTGCATGACCTTAGACTAATTATTACACTAACTGATTTCAAGTAACAATTAAATCATCTCAATACCCTTGTCTGTATAACTTTAGATGTAAACAATGAACTGCTGACACATACCGTGAACATTTAAACATGAAATTTATCTTCATAATAACTTCAAAGAACCGGTGCATCCATACCTAGAAAACTACATACTCTGTTACTTGTTCGAAATATACAAAGTGCTAGTTGCATCACTATAATACAAATTTTCACAGTACCTTAGACCATTTCCTGTCAACCAAATGGCCACAAAAATATCACGAGAAGTGACCAGCATGCAATGCACTGTTTCATATGACATTATAAATATTAATCAATAATTAGTTTTATGTCAAAGGTTTTCTTTAAATAACATAGCCCGAAATAATTTTCAACAAATAATGAAAATAAGAAATGATTACAAATAAATCCAATATTTCCAAACCTCATCAGCTTATCATTTAATGTTACATAATTTCACCCAATATGCCAACACTTAAAATAAAATGGTCAAGAGATAACGACCTCGACCCCAAATAAAGAGGTCCCCGGTTCAAATCCAATCATCACACAATATTTTGTTAAACTTGAAATTAAATTTCCTCTCTCTTAGAAATATAAGCTGACATGTGGCTCTAGCAATAGCCCTAACGTGGAACGTGTTTTGACCTGTTTGAATTAGTTTTAAAACATTTTTATATACTTCATTACCATCTTAATTCGCTCAAAAGTAACTTTCAAATTACCTGTCTCTGTATTCCACTCCAAACCCAACCAAACTGGGGTTTTTGGATGCCATTCACACTTAGATTCAGCGATCACAAAACCCAATTCAGAAAGATCCTTTCTTACAAGTCTACTAATAGACTCTGCCTCTGAAAAAGTTTTAGATCCTGCCAAACCATCATCCAAATATATGATTACGTGTAATCTTAAATTCCTCCAATACTGAACACCTTTTCTCAAAACGTTTGTAAAAATAAAGGCTGTCGAAGAAATGCCAAAAGGTAAAACGTTAAACACGTAATATTTTTTCTAACCATAATGCTCCTAATGAAAACCCAAATATTTTCTGTGTTCTTCAAAAATTTCTATATGATGATATGCAGACGTAAGGTCGAAACAAAACGCAAAAATATCCAGTATCAAAAAGTTCCCGAGCAGTTCTAGTATCTTCCATCCTAAATACAAAATCATGAAAGAACTTATTGATGTGTATGCAATCTAAGACCAAGCGTGGTTTACCTGATTTATTGAAAGCCACGGTCAATGCATTGGCCATAAAAGAAATGTGAGTTACCTGTGTTATGCAGCATTTCTGAATAACCTTTTGAATTTCTTGGTAAACAATACTCACATTGTCACTGGCAGATTTGTTGTTGTTAAAAAACTCACTTGATGGAACGTGCTTAAATGGAATTATGTAACCATTCTCTATAATACTCAAGACATAATTGTCTGTGCACATACTCTTCCATTTCGACAAATGCATTTTCAAACGTAAATATGGACTGACATATTCAGTATCATGATCTTTTTTAGAAACTATAAACTGACTTTGTGCTATATCAGCTTTAACAGAATTACTATTGTAATGAACATTAGCATTTTCATCTAGAATACTAGTACTTATCTTAATTAACGTTTCCTTTTTACAATCCCGTGCCCAATGCTCCGGGAAACCGCGCTTGTAATAGGTCCCTGGCTTCTTGTTGCTGTAACTTTTGTTTGACTTCTCAGGTGCTGATTTTGCGGGAGTTGTATAAGGTGTGAATCTGGCTTTTTGAGCTCGTTCCTCCTTCAATTTCTTTTCCGCGCGCATCTCTGCTTTAAATATTCTTTTCTCGTCTTCCTCGTCCGATGATATCTCGTGTTGAGTATATTCTTGTACGGTTCTCCAACCATTTTTGACGAGTCAGCAAGTTTTACTAGCCTTTGTATGTCGTCTATAAGCTCTATACCTTCCGTAATGCTTTGGAAAGCGGCTTCGGCTTCACCGTCGTTTATGTGGGTGTTGGCCTGTACCATTTTATCTCTCACAGTGTTGTTAAACTTGAACTGTGCCTCGTTGCCTTTTCTTTTAAAAACGAAAGTCTTATCGGAAGCTGCTTGAATTATGCACATTTACTGTTCGTGCTGTTGCTTTTCTTGCTTCGAGATCTTCACCTCTAAAGAAGCCAATTTGGAATCTATAACGTCTGACACTCTAGATAACAATATATCCATTTGTTGGGACTCCATTTTGCTGCTCCAAAAATAAAGCTCGAATGCCTCGTGTGAAGCGTTGGCTTAGAATGACCAAACACAAGACTATTACTCGAATTCACTAGAATTCTATTGGCCTTCCTATGGCCCCGCCTACTTTTTAGCGCTTTAATACGTTTCTATTATACCATATTTTCCCGCTATTCTACGAAACGCGGGAATAATCTAGTACCAATTTTGATGCACCTGATGCTCATTTCGACAGATAATGTCTCTTCAGTGATCTCCAACCGAAATGTTTGAAATCCGAAATAACAATGAAGTTTTAGAGCTATTATTGGGGAAAACAGTGTGCCAAAAAAGTGAAGTCAAATTCGTCTAAGGATAAAAGCTATGCGGAAGGGAGATAATTTTTAATGTCCATCCTTCCGTCTGTGAACAATATTTCCAGAGGATATCCTTTATAGACATCGAGTCTTTTAATGAAATTTTATGTCATGAATACAATTTTTGGCAATGGAATTTATGATGATGTCTCTGTGATACTTTAGAAAAGACCTGAATGATACGTAAACTAAACCATTACAGAAGTTGGGGTAAGACTCAAACATTTATATACACAGTTTCAAAAAACTATTTTCGCAACTTGACTAGAAAAAATCAAGATGATTGTGATTTACATTGTTTATATTGGAATGGATGATGCTTTTTTTTTAAATCTATAATGTGAAGTACCTGTGGAATTCCAAGGCCTACAGTTAATTAATAAGACCTTATTGATTTTTAGGTCAGATTATTGAATTAAAGACCATTCAAAAATTGTTCTTCCGCAGAAAATCAGCGGTTATGGCAATGAAATTAATGTTATAAAACTCAAATAGCAGGGTACATGCAGAAATTTGGAGGAATGATTTAGAGTCTCTGAAAAGGGAGGTATTAACTCAATTGGAGACAGGAAGCACCAACTCCTTTAAATGAATGCAAACTAATAATAGTAAATATTAATACTTTTTCACTTTAAGCCGGACATAGTGGAGGCCAATGAGCTTGTACATTTTCCTATAGTGTAGTTTTATAAAAGGACGGACGGTTGTGTTTGACTTTAAATCGGTCTTCTCTTCTGTCGCGTGTGCGTGCGCTAGCGAATATGTTTGGTTTTGCTAGCTATTCTTGCTTTATTCATTTCTTCCGATAACCAAGTACATATTTTAGATACTATTGCTGGACCGAGTGAATGTTCTATCAAGCCCCAATCTTTGCTCCTCAGCCGTGAAAGAGACACTTCAAACGCACTGTACCACAAAATATGCCAAAAGTGGTGTAAATCAAATGCGGATTCTAAAAACATCTACAGAACTTCTAGTATATTTGAAATATCAAAACCTTTATAAAATTAACAACATTAAAACGTATGACTTTTCAACTATTTACACCGCCATTCCTCACGATAAATTAAAGACTAGAATTTGACATCATAGACAGTTGCTTCGTCTACAAAAATGGAAAGTGCAAATATTCGTATTTAGCGATCAGTCACACCAATGACTACGAAGAATTATCAACGAGGAACTCCAGCATCTTTAAATATGCTTCTGTGTAGAATCAGAGTTGTGTTTGACAAAGTAATCTTTTCAATGGCTGATCTCAAGATATGAATATTACCCTTTTCCATGTTTATTGAACAAGCAACTGCCTATGATATCATAAAGTCAAGTGTGTGAAGGACTAAAGTATTTAGAAACTGATGTTGGGTTTTATCACAATACATACAAAAAACTATCAGTTTATCAAGGACAATTTCAGGTTTGATTTAACATTTCAATCGACGCAAATTAACATCCTGATTTCGAAATGTGTGCTTAATGAGGATAGCAGGTCACGTGATGTTGTGACCCCACATATGATAATTGCGTCTATTACCGATCAGCTGATTGTGAAGAAAAACAGTATTATTCAACTTCGTTTGATACCACTGTGATAGATTCGATATGGTTTTTTTTACATCAATGTTTTTATTACATACTATTCCTCTATTGAAACCCTAACAATTTTTGTCAACACGAAAACGACGAATGGAATTAAGAGGAACTCGGCTATATAACCTACTACATATCGTGCAAACTAATGAACACGCACCCACTCGTTTGTTTGTATTATTTATGATTTAGAATCATTCAATTAATTAGTTATGTTCCTCGTTTATATACCTAAAATAAACTATTTTAGGTCTATCTGAATATTTTCCTTCATAATCCATTGAACAGTCAAGGGTCAATCGAACATATATTTAGGGAGAAATGATGTGAACATGGCGAGATCAAAGTAAAAGTAGTTGCTAAAAATAATACATGAAATTCAATTAGGCAGATGTTTTTATTAGCATATATGATATACATGTATATTTAATCTTTAATTATGAACGTTGTCATGGCTAAAATAGACATAATGATCTCTTCCTAAAAATGTGTAAACGACGTTGCTCAATGATCATTCAATTATCTGTCTGAGAAAACTTTAAATATAATGAATACCTGTTTAAATATCACGCTTTATGGTTCAATCGAGATGTTTCGTTATATGTAGGAAAGAAATATGGATGTTTCTCCACAGAAATAGATAATTGTTTTTGTAATAATTACAGTAGTGGTCGATACCATACCACCCGCTAGCAAAATAGAACTCACAGGAACCGGTAATTTTGTCAGTAATAATTGTAGCAGTTGTCTATATCATACCACCTGTTTTACTAGGGGTGGTATGGTACATGTATTGCCAGTACTATTACCATCACCTCCTGTGATTCTTCGTTGATCAGAATACAAACAACATCAGGTATGCATTGAAAAGTGGGTATTTCTATAAGATCACCATTTATTGAGAACCACCAACAACCAGTTTGAACTTCACGCAAGTGATTTGAAAAGAAACACTAAAGGGCATATTGTAACATAAAGAAATATTTCATTTGTGACAATAAAAATCGCAGCACAGCACATTTGGATAATATTACAAACCACAATTATAACATCATCAAATCCCGTGGCGATCCGGATTGAAATAGGCCCACAGTACCCCTTACTTGTCATAAGAGGCGATTAAAGTTGTATGTTGTATTACGACAATTTTTTTCCATCTTGCAAAAACGCTATTAAATCATCGCACGTATGTAGTTACGAGGATGTATGACCTGTCATACATTTTTTCACCTGTTTTAACCAAACTAATTTGATTTTAACCAAAATTATTTGATTTTAAATCTGTGTTTACAAACACACGCGTCACTCTGCCATTTCAAGTGACAGTCACGTCATCAGTTCAAACATTCAAATCATCGGTGGTCTTGTCTGTGTAAAGCTGTGTATTTTGTAACAACAGTACCGTGCCTTAAGTTTAATAGAAATAAAAATATCAAATTCCTCTTAGTAATTCATTGTTTTACGCCCTTTCAGCCTTACAATTAGACAGAATACAGCATGTTGATTCCCGTGACGCGTGTGGGGCTATTTATAGACGCCTGACAATGTATAATTTAAAAGTCATCCGGAATACCTCGAGTCTTTCACAGTAAAACACCTTGTTTTTCGATGAAAGGCCTGAGGTGTTCCGGATGATTTTATTTTATATATCCTTGGACGAATTTGGATCCGGTTTTATGACACTCTAGTTTTCCTTTTAGCTTTTACAAATTTATTGTTATTTCGAATTTCCAAAATTTCGGCTTGAGCATCACTGAAGAGACATTATTTGTCGAAATGCGCATCCGGTGCATCAAAATTGATATGGTGTAGGTTTTACATTAGGACCCCTGGGTCGAGGCCTCTGCTGGTGGACTGTTAGTCCCCGAGGATCTCTAAAATCCAGTAGCTACGTACTACGTTACTAGCTTGCAAATACGGATGTATATTTAATTGTTGGAATAAAATTTAGAAATTCATTTCAAAATTAAGGATTATCTCCCTGATGCATAGCTCTTATCCTTGAACGAATATGGCTCCAGTTTTTGACACACTAGTTTTCGTTTTAGCTCTTACAAATTGATTGTTATTTCGAATTTCCAAACTTTCGGCTTGAGCATCACTGAAGAGACATTATGTGTCGAAATGCGCATCTGGTGCATCAAAATTGGTACCGTATAGGTTTTACATGTACCACACTTGTTTACTTTCTAAATAATCTTCTCGCTGTTTTCTTTCACATGCAAATGTTTTCAAGCATTTAATTAAGGAAAAAGTTATAACTTTTAACACTAATTGATGTGCTTGAAAGTAATGATGTACAAACATAATACATGAACATCCGATCATACAGCTTTAAATTTGGGTGAGAACGCAAAAAACCGAGGTCCCGTATCACAGCAGATGTGGTATGATAGAGATCCCTCCCTCCTCAAAGACCGTAAGCATTGATCATAAGCCTAAATTTGCAGCCCTTCACATGAAATGGTTGGTGATGTCTCCATATGAGTGAAAGATTCTTTTGATTTCATCAATAAAATATGTTCAAAACAAAACAAAGATTCTCGAGAGAAACGTTAATCATATAATCAATCAATGTAACACCATCAAGAAGTGTCTCTGTGTTCTGACGCTAAATACTTAGGTCGTCAACAGTCACCAAACAGTGACACCTTGTCCGTTTTGTGAAAATGAGTTAATCCTTATTGAAGTAAACGAAGGAAGAGGTGGTGGTCTGTAAACATATGCCTCTGCCGGACATGACGGAAACTGAAGACGGCGTTCCACTAAGTTGGTGCGCAGAATCCCCCATAGTCTGAAGATGTATTGAAAATTCTTATTGAAAATATAAGTAGCATTAAAAAACACTTTATATTAATTGAATATTATTTATATTCAATATCAAAATAGAAGTACAAAATGTATTTCAACGGCATATATAAGCATGTTAATGTAATGACGTTGTTTGACTTGAGAATGATAAAAATGTAGGTGGATAATAACTTAACATAGGTAATTGGAGTTTTGTCAGGTTTCACGACTACGATATCCCCTAAACTCAAATGCCACTGTGCTGCTCCAGTCGTTCTAGCTTGTTATCAGGTGCCATTTTCGTTGGAGTGTAGGGTGGCTACACAGAATCTGAAGAATATACATTAGAACATGTTGATATTGTTCCTATCGTAGTGCCCTTTGTAAAATTCAGATGCCAATGAGAGCTCATGCCACAGATGCCACATTTCCGTAGAAGCTTTCCTAATCTTGATTCTGATACAAGGAACTGTCGTTCATCGTTTGGCTTCACTTTCAGTCGCAATGGGAAATATTGGAGTCCTCATTCTCACTATCACTTTCCTCTCGAGCAGCATAGTTTGGATCTTGATAATCACCATCATCACTGTCGACATCTTCATCACTTATTTAATCTGACTAGTGGATTGTCTAGACTGTTGATGGGATGGTAAAAGACCAACACCCACTATTAAAGACATTTCATCAAACAGACTCAAACACTGAACACCAGTAGACACTGTAGTTGCGATTGATGATAGAAACGATACTTGAATGCGTTTTGTCCGTTGAGGAACTGGGATGAAATATTGACACCGCTTACATCAGGTTTCTATTAAACTTACCGGATTTATGGCTACATATTTCTCCTTAGTTATTGTTACAGAGTCAGCCTGGGCCTCACCCGACACTGTGTCTGTAGTAGATACTTTGTATGCGGTTGCCTTTGGGGCACTGGAATGGATGGAATCCAGGTTCTTATCTGTCGAATTTTCCACTACCTCTAATACGTGGATTTTCTTAAATGAATTAATAGTGTTTAAAAACATACATAAACTGTATATTTATAAATATATGAATGTAAAACATATACGGTACATGTATCATGCCATACAGTTTGTATAGAAAAAATACAGGGGATACTTGTTACAAATGAAACGGATCTAATCTAATTCCCTTCATTTTTCTTAAAGAGTTTTATCACTGTTCGTTATCTTCATCTTTCATTCATGTAGGTCTAAATTTGCGGTACTTAACCTAAAGCTGTTGGTATCTTAAAATAAGAAATGAGTGAAAACTCCTCAACCAGTCGTGAAAGCAATCAATCATTAACCCTTCCCTCTCCTGAATTTTAAAAGGTGTGAAAAACTATATATTGAGGTATAATAAGTCGTATGCCACTACTTAACCTTCATCCATGCATTTTAAATTTGAAAGATTTTGAATATTAGTCAAATGAACATGTTAGGATTTGTTTGTTTTGATATATCTATTTATTCTTGTCAAGAATTTTAGACAAAGTCGTGTGAAGGCATCTTCTCTGACTATCCACCCCCTTTCCCTGAAAAACGATGCTACGTCAATATAGAATTGGGCACACACGGACCCCTGGACACACCAGAGGTGGGATCAGGTGCGTAGAAAGAGTAAACATCCCCTGTTGAACGGTCACATCCGCCGTGAGCCCTTTATCCTGATCAGGTAATCGGAGTAAATCTTAGTCAACATGTGCCAGGAATGGCTTACCAATCGGTATGAAACACGTCAGGCAGCATTTAACCAAATTATCAATTGCACTGGCTCGGTTTAACGACCATTCGATTTGCTATAAATACTGCGAAATATGATTTGAAAATTCCCATTTCCATTTTGTCTCAACAGCCCAATTATTTTATGAAATGATGTCCTCGTTTATTAACGGTTTTTTTTACTTCAATAACGTTTTCTTTATTTTCATTTCTCTGTGGTGTGTTTCTATGTAACGGTGGTGACGAATCTTTGTACAACTTCAAACGATTTACATGAGATTTGCATGAACTGACGACCGATGTTCTATGTCATCATAATAGCATCGTAACCTAAATGAATGCAGTTAGTTTACCTTTGGACTTTCCAATTAAGGCCCGAGCTTATGTTTATTTCCCGGTTTTAGGTTCATAACGTTAAGTAATACTTGACCCCTTCATTGAAATGGAGGAAATGTTGTTAGTTTATTACATATCTCTTTGTATGTGTTGTATACCTCTTTAACAATTTCTTTTGCAATGTTTTGTACGATTTTTTACTTTATACATTAAATCTTGTTTAAGCGCTTAATTCAACTATTCCGAGAATATTAAAGCAATATAATTTCTAATATCAAATCTGTCAAGATTATGCCAGACAATGGGGTTGAATATGAAAAAAAAAAACTAGATACCTTGTCTAAATGGATATCAGATATAAAATGAATATTAAAATCACGCATAAACACACCCAAAAGTGCGTACTTCTGTGTTTAGTACACGAGAAATGATTAAAGGATTAAATAGGTTAAACGAGGAATATGTTTTAGTTGCAGTTGACAAAGCTTGTAACATTTTCTGTCTTTGTATGGCTCATGATTACAACTGTATATTAATCGAGCTTGGCATTTATCCACATTTGAAAATTGTACGTATACTCCAACTTCCCTTTCAAAAGATGATTTTTTATCAGTTAAAAAAAAAATTAATATCGCAATCATTGGGACGGATATATATGAGTTACCGTACCTATATTGGATTCATAAACTTCCCAAAAACCCTTACAAGTATAGATGCATTGCTGGATCTATTAAGCCCCGTTTTGTGCTCCTCACGAAAATGTGAACAGTTCTGAAGGAGAAACTTCAAACATTTTGTCAGAATGGATAATAGAGGAATATCAAAATCACGCATAAACACACCAAAACAAAAGTGCGTACTTCTGTGTTTAGTACACGAGAAACGATAAAAGGATTAGATAGGTTCCATGATGAATATGTTTTAGCTGCAGTTGACAAAGCTTGTAACAATATTTCCTTTCTTGCTTCACAAAAACCCTTACAAGTATAGATGCATTGCTGGATCCAGTAAATGTTCTACTGATAAGTTGACAATATAGGGTTTCCAATAGTATCGTATTACGTCAACATTTCGAAACTTTTATGATCGTTATAACGATTTAATTAACTTTTAGAACCTGTCATTGGGTAAAATGTTTTCTGCCACGTTTCATATCAGTTGAGGCCGTTCTTTGTACATTGAATTTGACTACAGATTACTTTGCCCGAGCGATATATAAGGCTCACGACGGGTGTGATTGGTCAACAGGGGATTATTATGTGTACTCCTCCTAGGTACCTGATTCCACCTCTGGTGTGTCCAGGGATCCGTGTATGCCCAAATCACTATTTTGTATGGCTTATAGGATTTATGAGATTGATTACTGTACGTTATTTTCACCTTTCATCAGCCTATTGACATTGATTCTTTTGACAGGAAGCGCGAAGAAATTCCCAGAGAGTTGAATTTATACTTTGATACATTGCTTGGTGTCAAGTCTTGTAACCTGAAAAAAGTTTGATACTGATTTGCATATCTATCTATCTATATATATATATATATATAAGTATGGCACGCACAATTAATTTTTAATTTTTTAAATTGAATATCTCAATTCAGACATATAACGCAGAATGTACATGTAAAAATACAACTTTTATCATTTTATAAACTAAAAATATGAACATGGAATTGAATTGTTAAACCAATAACCAATGCTAAATTCTAAAAGGTAAATACCGGTATATGGATAGAATTATTAAATGAATAGAATTGAAATCACAAACCAAACGAAAAACAGAACTGATACTCAAATAATTAGAACTAGAATTTAAAGTGCAAACTCAATATAAATCTTAGTAACCATAAAATTGTTGCATTGGTATATGTCTATACTATGACTGACAATCAAAACAAACACTTCATTACATGTTTCAGCTTGTGATGAAGGTACCTATGGACACAATTGCTCTGGAGGACGGTGTGTTTATGGATCGTATGGATTTGGGTGTTTAAAGAAGTGTAACTGTTCACGTGATCAGTTTTGCGACGCAAGTATAGGATGCTCATATAATATCAGCGGTAAATATTTACCATAAAATGCTGAAATGAAAAAAGAAGTTTAACAGCACAATTACATGCTAGATTGCTGCATTTTGATAATGTTATTATCAAAATACAAGTCTTCAAGGGGGAAGGGAGATACTTTTGTTCATGTGAATGATGTTATTGTTAATTGAAGCAGATGATTCAATATCTTGTTTACGTTCCATTTACAACTTTATGAAAGTGATATTTTGAGGTTTGAATAAACACATTTACAAATGAGGAAAACTAGATTTAAAACGAACAAGTATTGAAAAATATAGATTTATATCAGGCGTATATAGTATTTATGGTCATCCATATATAATACCATACTGATAAGATCAGAATTAATTTCTGGGTTAGTCAATGTTTGTTTGGCTTCCTTCAGTATGCAGAGTATGGAGTAGCGTCTGGTGAGGTAGTTGTTGGAGTTATCTTTACATGACGCAATCCTGGGCTGTTTTGTGGAGGTGCTGTATCGCCCAATAAACAATAACCCCTCCCAGTCTTCCTGATATGGTCCAGAGGAATGGAAGAATCAGTACATCTGGTATCATGTTGACTACAGGAGCTGTCAGAGAGAGTATCATGTTGATGGGACTGTCCGCCTGTGGGGCTCCACTCTAGATTTTTCTGTTGGGGCTGTCTCCCTTAGCCTTTGGCGATACAACGCCGAACCACAAGACACTGGTGTTTCTACTTGACCCAGTAGGCGGGGGTCAGTCGATGGGCACCAGGGCATATTCACACACCGGTGGGTCATGCATGTTACTCCTGGGGGACTAACCACCTTTCTTGTCAAGTTATCCCGCCCAACACCCGGTCGCTCCGTCAGTAGACTCTGTGCATAACCGACTAGAAGGTGCTACTGAGGACACAATTGTACAAGAGAGTCATACGAAGAGGGACCACCTGGCTAAAACATCGCATATTATTGCCTTCTAAGTTAGCGGGTCGTCCAGCCCAGACCCCACAGCTACCCTAGGTAAACTGCAGATATACGGTATTTTCGTTTTTATATCCAACAAAATTCTTAAAAATCCTTTGCTCTATTGCCCAAACGTACTGTGCGACTACATATGTCAGGAGTGGTGTAAATCAAATGTGGATTCTTAAAAAAGAACTTTTAGTGAACTTAAAATCACTTTGAATCTGAACAAACTATCAGGGGTGACAAATGATGTGAGATCTTTATCCTCGACCCTCATAGGAATTTGCCAGTAACCGTTACACAGATCTACTTTTGCAAAATACTTACTCTATCCAATCTTGGCAAAGATTTCCTCGGGATCAGGCATTGGTTCTGCATCGAACACACTCACCTTGTTTAGCTTTCTAAAGTCAATGCATATTCGCTTGGAACCATCAGCTCTTTTTTTTTGCAATTACAGTAGAGCTGGAGTATCGAGACTCGGACGGTTCTATAATGTCCATCTCAATCATTTTCTTGATTTCACCCCTAACGGAATCACGTAAAGCAAATGGAATCTGACACGGCTTGTTACGGATAGAATCTCATGTTGTCAGATGAATCTCATGTTGAGCTAAATGAGTACGATTAGGTAGATCCGATAAAACATCTTTGAATTCTGAAAGAATCTCTCTGATGTCTCCTTGTTGTTGTGTCGTCAGATTCTTATCAACATGCACGTCGTCAAATGTTTCCTTAGCTTCGGCAGGCGGTACCTCTAAAGGAAAATCACCCTCGCTATCTGAATTCTCAAATACGTCTTCCTCTATGACGGCGCAAGAACTTAGAACTTCACGAGTATCTATTTTTCGTTCGATGTATTTTTTCAAAAGGTTGGCGTGGAAAGTCTTGATTTTGCCCTGAACATCAACTTTGTAATCAACCTTACCAGATTTAGAAACAATGGTAAACGGACCTTTCCATTGCATGAGTAGTTTATTGTTGTCTGTAGGGAGGAGGATTAAAACCTTGTCTTGGACACTAAACGAACGTGACTTTGTTTTCCGATCTTAGTATTTCTTGTAGCGCTGACTGGACTTCTGTAATGACTTTTTTGCTAATTCACATGTTTCTTCTAAACGTTCTTTTAAGTCTAACATATACTGATAAGTGCTCTTTACCTCTGGATCCTTTAGTTCCTTTGTCCACATCTCTCGTAGTACTGACATCGGTCCACGAACTGCTCGTCCATATAATAATTCAAACGGGGAAAATCCCATGCTCTCTTGAGGAACTTCGCGATATGCGAAAAGCAACGGTGCTACATACCTGTCCCAATCCTTGGGTCTTTCAGCGGCCATACGTCTTAGCATTTGTTTGAGTGTTCCATTGAACTTCTCCACCAAACCATTGCAAGCGGGATGATATGGAGTTGTTGTTAGCTGTGCAATAGAAAGTAAACGACCTACCTCTTTCATCAGGTTAGATGTAAAATGGGTTCCCATATCTGACAGAATCTCCTTAGGAATACCAAGTCTAGTGAAGAATTCAAACAATGCTTCAGCAACACGTCTTGTCTCGATGCCCTTGAGTGCAACAGCTTCAGGATATCTAGTACTGTAATCAACCATGGTAAGTACATACCTGTTTCCACGATCGGTTGCTGGAAAAATGGGTCCAATCAAATCTACAGCAACTCGCTCGAATTGAGTATCAATGAGGGGCATGGACTCTAGCGGAACAGGATATACCTTACCTTTTGGTACGGTTCACTGACACACATCGCAAGACCTACAGTATCTTCCTACGTCTCCTAGTACTCCTGGCCAATAAAAATTTGACAACACTGTCGTCTTTTTCACTCCCAAGTGACCAGACAATACACAATCGTGTGCAAGGTTCATGACTGTAATACGATGTGGTGATGGAACAACAAATTGTTTAAAGATTTTATTGCTACTCACCTTAGGAGATTGAAAATATCGGAACAGCAAATTATCTTCCATGACAAACCAAGACACACTATGTTGTCCTGTGAACTTTCGCGTACCAGTCCTTGCATACTCCCAATACTTATCTAGTGTAGCATCCTCTTTCTGTGCAAGTCTCATACCATCTGCTGAGATCAAATTGTCAGTGATGCTCGTTACCTTCAGTGATTTTTATTTCACCTTTTCCTTCTGAATGTGACTTCTAGTCTGCACGGCTAAGCCTTTCACCATTTCCTGCGGATTTTTTTTTTCTACATCCTTATAATTTCTATAATTGTCCCATTCTGGGTCAGGATTTGTCGGATCTCCAGCGCCAATAATGTTACCTATGATTAAACCATAGACTGGATTGTTCATACATAGAGCTTTTACCTTACCTGATATGAAAGGTGTATACGTTAATATATACCTCTGGAACTCTCCGGACAGTTCCGTTAATGAGAACACATTCCACACTTCGTCCTGTCAGCTGATCTTGAGAAACGAGACTGTGTTTTACCACAACACCACTGCATCCACTATCTCGCAGAACCTCGACAGAATGATTACCTACATACCCATCTAAAACTGGCATACCATGAGAAAGCCGACAAGCTCCACCAATGACAGGTAATATATGTCCACAACGTAATGTTACTTGGTTGTCCTGTATGCAACAATCTCTTTAACTTATCCGACAATATACACAAAGAACCAACATGTTTACCTGACTTAAAGGATTGATTTCTTTGTTGATTCTCATCCCTAACATCTATTTTCGGGAGTTGTGCCTTTCCAGATCGGGAAGTCGTTTTAGAGGTTGCACCAGTAGTTAACATTGCCGCACACTTGTTAGCGTTGGGACGATATCCTTTCTTTAACCTATCAAAACAATCCCTAGCTATGTGACCTGTACGTCCACATTCGTAACTTTTTTTCTTTCTTACCTGCACTTGGCAAAGATTTCTTCTGAACCTCTGCTGAAACTGATCTCACATCATCGGTCTCTACTCGATAATTTGTGCGGTCATAAGAAAATGAAGAATCACCGTGCGCTTCAATAAACTGTTCAGCTAAACGCGTCATTTCTTTAATGTCTTTTGGATGACGTTCACGCAGAAAGGTAGCAAGTGTCTTGCTACATCTTGAAAGGAATTGCTCGCTCAACATTAGATCTTTTAACCCTTCAAACGTAGGTGGGGATTTCGCGAGCTCCATCCACCTTGTTAAATAATAGTCTATGCGCGCGAGGAATTGAGGAGAATTCTCGCCCTTATCTGACTTAGTACCTCTGAATTTCTCACGAAACCCTTCCTCAGATAATCTAAATCTCTGAAGCAATGAACATTTTAGCTTGTCATAATCAAATGCATCTCCAGCCGACAAACGAGAATAAACCTCAAGAGAAGTACCTGTGAGCAATGCACTAAGGTTTATTGACCATGTATCCCTAGACTACTCAGAATTTTCTGCAAAACTTTCAAATCTTTGCAGATAAGCATCAATACAATCTCTTTGATCATTAAAAGGAGGAAGCTTTGGCAACTTAGTACGACCTTGAACACCTGGGGCTATGGGGACACCTTCATGTTTAGAGTTAATTTCTAATGCTAATGCTTCTGCTTTAACTCTCTCTAACTGGATTTGTTTCTCTAACAATGACATTTGATTATTTGATTCTTTCATTTGCATTTCCATGCTTAACTCTTTTTCTTTTCTCTTCGCTTCTCGCTCACATTGTACTATCTGCAAATCCAGTTCCTTCTCTTCTCTTTTTACCTCTCTTTCCCTTGCTCTCTCCTCTCTCAACAGTTTATCTTCTTCCATTTTTCTCTCAGTTTTCTCTAACATATTCCAACAACTTATTTCCTTGCAAACCTAACTTCTGCCCAAATTCTCTAACTCTTTCTCCATTTTCAAAGCTCAGTTTAATCAGCGTAAGGAAGTTGTTATTCAAAATATTTCCATCCCGGACGAGCCCCCAATTGTCACAATTTGTGATATTGGCATGGAAATAATCCCTCGCTGCAAATCGTTCTTTGAAGAAAGATCAAGAGTATGTGCAAATAAGTTTATTATCGTGCTCACTAATTTAGCAAGTAACATCTACACTCATACACACGCATGCACACAACAACTCTCATACAAACAAAAACAACAAAAAATATAATAAAACAAAAAAATATGAATTTACAGACGATTACACGTGTACCCGACTAAAGCTAAATGTTAAGTTATGTTGCCTTATGTAGTAAAACCAGCAGACTTGTCTCTTAAATTCGAAATAGATTACATAGGATGGCAAAACACAATACGTTGACTAAAGAGTTCCCACACTTTACACAAAAGTCGTTGGCTGTCTTCAGACACGTGGTGACACTTTGTCCATCACTCGCTCAACGTTTCTGTAGCCGTACACGTATTTCCTGTATTTCTATAGGTCGTTCTCCAACGATGTTCATCAAATATCTCAGAACGCCATAATATACATGTTGCGAGCACCTTCTCGAGCCATACAATAACACACACACACACACAGAGCTGGTCACTTATAATTACACAGTAACAGTCGGGGTTTTTACATATACATTATATACACTGAAAACTTGCATATGTCGGGTATATTGTGTAATACAAATAATTTAAAAAGAGTAACAAAATTTCCTAACGTAAACAAAAATAAACAGTTCACACTCACCGCTGTCGAAATGCTCAAAATTGTGTTCTCACTTTCCACACAGGAACATCATTCGAACACCCGTACTAAATGTACATACAATGCAGGCCCAGTAAACCACACAGGTAAAACTCTCGACCACACAGGTCTATCATTTTCACACATTGGGCGGACACACGTTCCCACTTCCACGGCCTGGTCAGAACTAACACGTAAGCATTTACAAACCGGTTTGACAGCCGTGACCAGCTATCCGTAACGACTATATGGTGAGAACAAACTATGGAACGTCATAACAAGCATAATAAAACAAACTCAAATTGTGACAATCATTAATTCAAAATATTGATCAGACAATCTCTTCCTATGTCACGAGTGGATTGAACATGTGACCTAAAATCAATAGGGGCCATCTACTCTTTATGCTGTACCAGTGTACCAAGTTTGGTGTCAATCAAGCAAATAATTCTTAAAATATAGGAGACAATATATTACTATTTTCAGTTCAACAATTGACTTTTGACCGTGTGACCTCAAAATCAATAGGGGTCATTTTCTCTTGAAGATGTACCAGTGTACTAAGTTTGATGTCTGTCAAGCAAAGGGTTCTCAAGATATTCAACGGACAGTATATTCCTATGTCCAGTTTGACTCTTGACCTTTAACCATGTGACCTTAAAGTCAATAGGGGTCATCGTCTTCTGAAGATGTACTAGTTTACCAAGTTTGATGTCTTTCAAGCATAGAGTTCTCAAGATATTCCGCGGATATTATATTCCTATGTCCAGAGTAGATTGACCCTTGATATTTTACCTTTTGTCCTGAAAAACAATAGGGGTCCTCTTCTATTTATAACCAACCCACATATGAACTATCATTTTCATCACCTGAATCGTTCTCAATATATTGAGCGAACAACATGTGGTCTACCGACCGACCGACAGATGCAAACCAATATGCCTCTCTTCTTTGAAGGGGGGCATAATAATATTTTTCATTCATATGCCGATTCGATGTATCCAAGTGAACTCAAAATAAAATACACCACAGAGTCATCCATTTCTACTTCATACTTAGATATTTCATTGACAGTAGATATTAACGGCAAACTAACCACTCAACTTTATGACAAACGGGATGATTTCAACTTCTCTATCGTCAACTTTCCATATTTATTTAGCAATATTCCATTAACACTTTGATATAGTGTTTATATCTCTCAACTCATTCGATACGCAAAAGCTTTTTCTGCTTATCGTCAGTGTTTAAATCGAAGCAGACTACTGACAAACAAGTCGATGGTGCAGGGTTTCCAACAGGCTCGTTTAAAATCAGCATTTCGCATATTTTATGGTGCCTATGTTGGCAATTTCTTTCCTTATTCTTATGTATTTATTGAGCAGCCAGAGTATTTTCTCTCTCTATCTTATTTCTCTTTACTTCTATCTCTGGTATGAAAGTCTATCATAAGTGTGAAAGTGAGTGTTTGTGTATTTAACATTGAGTTCCTATACACACTGGTCATGTAGGGGCAGTTGTAAAATTTCTGACTAAAAGAATTGAATAAATGTGTTGAACAAAACAAATTATGGTGGTTATAACGATCTAGTTTGCCAATACAACCTATTATTGGGTCAAATGCTGTCTAATGTTTTCATAACGATTGTTAGACCGTTCTTGGCAAACTGATTTTGACTATGGATAACTACGTTTCCTGATCAAGATATAGGGCTCACAGCGGGTGTGATCGGTCAACAACAAATGTTTACTCCTCCTAGGCACCTGACCCCACCTCTGGTAAATCCAGGGGTCAGTGTTTGCCCAACTTTCTATATTCTATTGCTTATAGGAGTTATGAAATGGATCACTGTTCGTTATCTTCACCTTTTATGTATCAATTTACTGGAATCAATCTTTGTAACTTACATGTTTATTTGCTCATTCGCAAACCTAGTAATCAGTAAACGGTTTTTTGTATTAAGTTGCCCCAGCCAATTAATTTTGTATATTTTGGTATATTACGTCATATTGTTGTTCCCCGCCGTAACGCGGAAGGGGACAGAAATCCGGCGTCCGTCCCACTTTATTTTGTGGACCCGACTCCTCAGATACCGCTCAACGGATTTTGGTCATATTTTGTAGGATTGTTAGTAACCATGTGTAGTTGATCTTAATACGACGCCATTTTGATTCGACAATTTTACAGGAGTTATGGGACTTTGTTGAATTTGTACATGCTACACTATAGGAACACTTTGTGGACGTAACTCTTCAGAAACCGCTCAACAGATTTTGTTCATATTCTGTAGGATTGTTAGTCACCATGTGTAGTTGATCATATTGTGCCGGCATTTTGATTCGACAATTTTCACAGGATTTATGGGACTTAGTTAGAATTTGTACATGCTACTCAATAGGAACACTTTGTCGATGGAACTCCGTAGACACTGCTGTACGGATTTTGTTTAAATTTTGCAAGATTGTTACTCACAATATGTAGTTGATAACATTCCACAACAATTTAGACTTTACAAATTTTACAGGAGTTAAGGGACTTTTGTGCTTCAACCTATTTTTAGGCGGCGGGGGACATATGGCTACGCGTAGCAATCTTGTTTGAACTTGGTTTATTACGTCATTTTTTTATCATGATAATAAATGACATGTTCACTTCAAATGTTGTGTTATTTCATTGGACACTTCAATGATTATCAAGTAACAAAAACCGAGCTACGGAATGCTAGAGGTTTTGCTCGTGTATAGGTTTTTCTATTTCAAAATTGCGGAATATAGAAATGTTTATCTTTTGTGTGTACTTGTATAACTTTTTGAGATATCGGTATGTCATTTTAGTACATTGTTGGTAATCATAAAATATGATGTCAGAATTGTTGTTAGCAATTTTAATTTTTACCATTACATAACACACGTCATTGATGTCATGTGGATATCTTGTTGCAGGCGAAACGAAAGCAAGTGCAGGTATGTAATATCCACTTCGTTTTCATAAAAAATAAAATGCAGAGTTAGATGAATTTAAATATACAGACCTTTAATCAGACTCGGAAAGGATTGATATTGTAATGATAGCCATTACGTAACGAATGCGATGCAGTTGCGAAAAAGGAGCGTATTAATCTGAATGAATAGTTCGTCTCAAAATTCATGGCTGGGAATTCCCATAGTTTTGAGAGAATCATGAAAGTAGCCAAGTAGATGGTAACTATAGCGCATAGTTTAATTAACAAACCAAGTTTTCAGTACTCAATTTGGTAAATATCGCGTTCAATTCGCCTTAATGGCAGCCTAAGCGACGCGTGCTTAGCAACTAATTAGAATTTCTTGCAATCATTGACAGCATTCATTGTATTGAAACAGAAAAAAACACATTGGATTTTGGAATAAAATTTTGATTGAGATATGCCTGTCATGACTGAAAATGATTGTTAGCGTGCTATTGGGATGCTGGAAGCTGGGGTGTCTCAAAGCAAAGTGGCAAGACAGTTTGGAGTTTATATTAACACTGTAAATGCTTTATAGAGACGATATCAGCAAACTGGTACCGTACGAGACCGCCCACAATCAGGACGTCCGCGTGTGACGTCACATTGGCAAGATACGTATTTATGGACGCTACATTTGCGTAATCGATTCCAATCGGCTTCTTTGACCGCTAGGGCATCGACGGGTAAATCCCCTGTATCGTAAAAAACAGTTTGCGAGAGGCAACATCCGTCCACAACGTCCTACTATTCGTCCAGTTCTGCTCTAACGTCAACGTGCGAGGTTAGCGTGGTGTATGAGGCATTGTTGTTTCAATAACAGATATTGGGCGGTTTACAAACGAGTCGATAGTCTTATTCGGCTTACCGTCGTGCCGGGTAACGTTACATTGACGCCTACGTTATTCAGCGCCACCAATTCGACGGAGGGAGCGTTATGGTCTGGGGTGGAATTACAACACATAGAAGAAGGACAATGTAACCGGCGTACACTACCTACCGTGACGAGATCGTACGTCAGCGCGTCATTCCATTAATTAATTACAACCAGCGTAGCACCATTCTACAGGAGGACAACGCACCACCACACGTGTTGTTAGTGACTATCTACAGCAGCAAACCTTGAGTATGTCACTCTGGCCTGCGATATCACCCGATTTATCGCCTATAGAAAATGTTTGGAATGAATATGAACGATGTGTACGTCAAGAGCCAAATCCCCCTGCTACGTTAGATGCTTTGCGTCGTTCTTTATTGCGCATATGGCGAAACATTCCCCAGGTATTTCTGCACAACTTGATTCAATCAATGAGCCGTAGGTACAGTAGATGTGAAGAATGCATCGGCGCAAATGGCGGTCATACATGCTATTAAACTTGTGAAACGTTTTTGCATCCCCTTGTTTTCAGTGGCTGTTCGTATCAACCATAATGGCCATAAGCGTTGATTTGATGTTTGAATTGAAAGACAATGAATAAATTTACATTTACTTTCTAATCCTTTAATAAAATGCATTAGAGATTTTTAAATTGATATTTGCTTATAAATGCAAAGACCGAATCACTAAAGTTTGTTGGGCGTATGAACACTGTCAGCCATGTCGTCTGCATCTCGGCCCACAAGAACCGATAATTTTGTAATAATAGTAGGGGTCTATATCATACCACCCATAATAAAATTGTTATTATCCTTTATAAGGGGTTGGTATGGTAAAAACCCCTACTATTATTATTACAGACGAAATTACCTGTTCCTGTGCACGGCCGCGCACGTGTGCAAAATTATGACAGATTTGTTGCCAATTCCCATATCAGACAACATAAGTGCACTACATTCGATGCCTAGAGAAGTTTATCATACCTTTAATGTGGTTAATAGTACCAACTAAACACAAGGCATTAATCCAAGTGCGGGATTTTTCAACAATGCTTGGTTCAGTAGTTGTACTTTCCATTTCTCTAAATTACAACACGGCCAATTGGCACCTATACTGACTACATCTGTTTACAATTAGATAGGGGATGCTTACTCCTTCTAAACACGTGATCCTACCTCTGGTATATCCAGGGGTCCCTATTTGCCCAACTCGCTATTGTGTATTGCTTATACGGGTTATGACATTGATCACTGTTCGTTATCTTCACCTTTCATTTGAAAATATATGAACTGTTTAAAGTTCAGATTGTACAGCTTTGTTTAAAAATAACTGTTTATGATATTTATTGGAAAGTCATTTCGAAATTGGATTATTACATTTTTTCCAGCATTGTCCACTCTTTTCATTTCCGTTACGACATCACATTTTCCTGTTCCAGGGCTGTTCCGTTAATCACTACTTACATAATGAATTAGGCGGAAATTTAAAATATATATAAAAACCACACATTAAAAAGGTTTAAATTTGTTAATATAAGCAATAAATTATTATTTTTGAAAAATGTGGTCTTATAACTGAAACGATGCAAACAAATTTTCTTAATGCTTCTTTTTTAGCTAGTATTTATATTATTTAAAAGAATAAAATCCAAAATGACCACAAAATAATCAACGATTGTTAATAGATAAAACTTCGTCAATATATCTAAATGTCGAGTTGAAGCAAAAAAAAAAAAAAAAGGATTTTTCTCATGTAGAAGCATTATAATAAACTCTTCTTCATGAGAATATAAAAACAGGTCAGCTAACAAAGTAGCACAATTCAACAAACTGTTGGAAGACCTGATCACCAAAGACTACGAAGATATAATGAGGAAGCCCAGGATATTTTTGGTTCAACTTTAGAGTACATTCGTTGGGCAAAATTGTGATTATATATAAACATTTATTGGTACTACAAATTGTTTTATATTCAATTTCTTAAGTTTCGTAATGATGTAATGTAGCTGAAGAAAGTTTGCAATTTTCACTAATTATTCCCTGTAATGCCTATTAGAACTGACCGCTATAGGATGTCACTGACCAATCAAATTAATTGATTGCTTATGACGTATTCAATTCATTCCGGAAAATTTTTCCTTTGTTTTCAAGCCACGGAAATTTCCAACAACTACTACTTCCCCTCCCCCTTTTACTATGCTTGTGGGGTCAATTTTCTGTATTTTGTGTGGGGTCGGTTTTGTGCATCACCTTTTTTGCAATAGTGATTTTTAGCATTTGTACATGATTTTTTAACTAGGCTGCTTTGTGTCATGTGAGTAGGCAGCCTGTTTTAAACTCAATCGAGTCAAGTTGTACTTATTAGTGAATTCTCTGATAGCCCAGCCAATTAATTGTTAAGTAGGATTATGTAGTATGACATTTTAGTTGCTAGTCATTTGTTATTTTAATACATGACAAATTCACACAACAGTATTCTTTCTTATCTTTTCATTTGTAATATACAGCAAAAGAAGCTGAAAATTGCCAGATTTTTTTCCCTATTCTTTGGGCAAAATTTTCTATTTTTGACTGAGATGAAGTTGAACAAACACGTTTTAGAAAGGGGACTGAAGGTAGCGAGCTAACTCTGATCCAGATAATTTAACAAGTAAAACAAAATGGATACCACGGAGGAATTTCATTTTAAGAATACAAGGTTGACTTAAACCAATGTCAACGTGCATAATCTGCGATTTGAACATTCATTGAAACGCTGGACGATAATCACTCCTTACGTACAGTGTACGTATTCTTTAAAACAGATTATGATTACCTACACTAAATCATAATGTAGTTTTTCTAATACACAGAGTCGTCCACTTCTGCTTTATACTTAGAGATTTTATTGAAAGTAGACATTAATGGCCAACGGACAACTCAATTATATGACAAACGGAATGATTTCAGCGTCTTCATCGTCAACGTCCCATATTTATATAGCAATATGCCATTATCACCTGCATATGGTGTTTATATCTCTTAACTGATTCGATACGCAAGAGCTTGTTCGACTGGGGATGCTTACTCCTCCTAGGCACCTGATTCCGCCTCTGGTGTGTCCAGGGGTCCGTGTTTGCCCAACTATCTATTTTGTATTGCTTCTAGGAGTTATGAGGCTGATCACTGTTCGTTATCTTCACCTTTCATTATAGAATGGTACATAAGATGGCTTTTTAGTGTTCAGACAATCATGGATTTCTTCGAATACAAAAAATGTTTTACGATATCATTGTGTTAAATCATAATTTACATTCAGGATGTAACAAATTATTTACAATGAGTTAAGTAACTTTAATTGAAAAATCAAAAATTAAACCGAAATTATCAAACAGCTGATGCGGTAATATTTCTACTATCTTTTTATTGTAATTGGTATGCACCCCTCATCGTGCGGCGTCCCTCAACAATCGAACATTTTTTAACTTCTTGATAACTACGATTCTAATTCTTTACAAATTTGGTGTGATGCATCTTTGAGACAAGGGGACGTAAATTGTAAATATAAGGACTCTAGCACCCCTGGTGCCTTAGGGGTGCGGCAAAAACCTCCAAAAATTCATCAATATTCAAAAATATTCTCTAAACCTGCACATTATTAAGAAAAACTAAAACTAAATGCATAGTGATGTATAGCAGAAAGAAATTTCCTGATCCCCGGGGTAGAGGGTTTGACGTTTGGGAGGGGCCAAACTTGGTATATAGTGTTTATGTGTAAAACATTTAAATAATATCTTCTTTAGTAGTGTTGATACTAAATTGAAACTGAATAAATATTTAGAAAGGGCGGGTAGTCAATTATTAAAATTGTACATTTGATGATCCCAAGGATAGGGGCTTTGGTATCACGTTGGACCAAAATGGTCAGATATTAAATGTGTGAATAATACAACATATTTAACTTCTTGTTAAGTACCATTGGAATTCCTTCAATTTTGGTATGAAGCATATTTACGACAAGGGGGATATAATTTGTAAATTACAGTATTCCTGCACCCCTGGGGCCTAAGGGGTGGGGCAAACTTGATCAATTCTTAACAATATTCTCTACAACTACGCGTTTGAGGAAAACAATGCATAGTGATGTATAATTGATGTATAACTGTTCGTTATCTTCACCTTTCATAGCAGGAAGGCTTCTAACAAAATTGTAAATTTCAATGATCCTTGGGGTAGAGGTTTTGACACCAGGGCTGGGCCAAACTTGGTATATAGTGTTTATGTATAAAACACTTAAATAACATCTTCTTTAGCATTATTGATACTATATCGAAATTCAATGGATATTTAGAAAGAGCTGGTAGTTCTTTACCAAAATTATAAATTTCATAATCCCATGTGTAAGGGTTTTTGTACTGGTGTGGGGCCAAAATGGTCAGTTATCAAATGTGTGAACAATAGTACATCTTTAACTTCCTCTCTATAAGTACCATTCCGATTCCTTTCAATTTTGGTATGAATCATCTTTGGGATAAGGGGACATCAATTGTCAATTTCAGGACAACTGCACCCTGGGGCCTTAGCGTTGGGCAAAAATTGACCAATTATCAAAAATCCTCTCTACAACCATAAATGTGTAAGAAAGGTTCTGACCCCAGGTTGGGCTTAGTATTATATCACATATATATTATCTATCTATCTATCTATCTATCTATATATATATATATAAAGAGGGCCTCCGTCACCGAGTGGTTAGAGCATCGCGCTCAAAACACACGGCCTCTCACCTCTATCGGTGCGGGTTCGAATCCCACTCGCGCCGGTAAGTGAGAAAGTTACCAAGTTTACTTTCGGAAGGTCGGTGGTCTCTTCCCATGTACATTGTATCTGGATTCTCTCTTCCACCAATAAAAACTGGGTGCCACCATATAACTAAAAAATTATTGAGTGTGGCGGAAAACATCAATCAATATATCTAGAAAGAGTAGGTCGACCTTAACCAAAATTGTAAATTTCAGGATCCCAGGGAGTAACGGTTTTGGTTCCAGGGTGGGGCCAAAATTATCATAGTGATTATTGTCTTTATCATTTGAAATACTTCTTTATGTTTGCTTTTAGGGTATAAAAACTATCTGCATATTTAGGAAAAGCAGTGTGTACCAACATTAAGGATTTTGTAACCCTACTGTTTTGACTCTAGGACAGGTCCAAATTAGTCATGGTGAAGCCTTTTATCAAATCCCCTCAGGACATTTAAGTTTTAAGAACACATCTTGATTGATACTGTTGCTAAATATTAGAATTTAGTTTAGATATACAGAACAGCCTTTCATAGCTCTTGACACTAGTCAAGTGATACTTTAAACTAATAATCAGGTGACCGATAAGACCTGCTGGCCTCTTGATACTTTATTGTTATAGACACGGTGGCCCAGTTCAAAGTGTCGGATCCACAACATGGGTACGTACAAGGTCAAATACAAAAAATTATACAAAGCACTAAAATGACCAATATATATATATATAAATGAAAGCGCTTGCGTTAAATTTTTAACTTTGTGTACTGTTTATTCTATTTCTTTTAATATATATATATATATATATATTGGGATAAATCTCCGATATAATCTTCTAGAGTGCTCGACGTGGCCTCACGGAGCTACATAAATTGACGATCAGATGGAGTTCAATCACATAACATTTATTTCTCTACAGGCTGTTTCGTGAGGGGATGGTTTCCCCTCACTCGTCGGGAGAAAAATGACATCTAACGAAAAACATCCGCGTGGCTGAGAATATGTTACACAGAAACATACTGGATAGTTGCTAAGCATGATTACACACAGGATTGAGTAAATAGAAATTTATGGGAATGACGGCAAGTGCTGACAAGTTCTGAACGCTTATTCAATGAAGATTTTTCGGGATGACATATTATAAAGAATTTCTCTAGAATACAGAGGTTGCACTTTTTTGAAATGTTTGAGTATGATGATGTTTTTCCTAAAATTTCCCACTTGATTTTGTAGTCAATATTTTTGTCTTTCAATGTCCATATGAATTTGCTGAGCTCGGTGGTATTCTTTTTCGTGGAATTACGGAATGAATGAGTGTGGTTGGCGTATCTTAATTTGAACTCGGTGTCTGCTAGTCCCACGTAGCTCTCTTCTTGTCCATTATCGGCTCTGACTCTAGCTAAATACACAATTCCGTGGGCGCGACATTCACCGTTGAGCGGGCATTGGTCTTTGTTTCGGCAATTACACCTGTTACATGTATCTCCGGTCTGGCGCACTTGTTTAATTGAAGCGTTATGCGAGTCAATTACATTTTGCATGGATGGCATACAACTGTATGATATTTTAATAGTGTTTCTGTTGATAATCGGGCGTAGAACATGGCCTATCGGGAAACACTCATCTATAATTTTGAGAAACTGTTTACCCAAGTTTGTTTTTACGTTACTATCATATGGGGGGTTAAACCATGTGATGTTACGGGAACGATTTCTTCTGCTGTTCTGTTTAGTTTTGGCTGATTCGTCGTATGTTAGCTTGTATTTATAGCCGCTTTCATCAAGTGCTTTTTGGTATATGCCGGTGGCTTTGACGAATTTCTCTTTGTCCGATGAAATTGATGACAATCGGTGATTGATGCCTGATGGTATAGCTTTAAGTATGGAAGGCGGGTGGTTACTGCCGGAGTGTACGTAACGCGGAATGTTGCCGGGTTTCAAATACGGGGAATGTTTACTTGTATGTAAGTTCAACGTTACGTCCAAATAGTTGACCACCTTCTTGTTGGCATCTATAGTGATACGGAGACCATGATCCTCAAATATCTTGCACAGACGTTGTTTTATCTTCTCTGTGACTCGTGCGCTGCATTTCGTAACGCCTAGTCCGTCGTCTCTGTATAGTCCTACGTTTAATAGACTACCGAACTCGGCTTTGATCACTGACAGCAGGTAGATGCCGACTAATTCACAACACTCAGCGCCATCGTATGAGCCCATGGTAATATCGAATAGATTTTCTTTGGCTTCTTTCTTGACCCACGGTTCGTTTTGACATAGTAATAACGACTTCTTTGTGTGCATAATGATGTGACTATCCGCATCGGAAATATGATGGAACTTCGATGCGTAACTGAGAGCATTGTGGAGTAATTGCTCAGATATGCTGGGATAAAAGTCCACGATATCAAAACAGATGAATGAAGATGAACTCTTGTCAGGTATACTGTCGAACACTATTAAAATATCATACAGTTGTATGCCATCCATGCAAAATGTAATTGACTCGCATAACGCTTCAATTAAACAAGTGCGCCAGACCGGAGATACATGTAACAGGTATAATTGCCGAAACAAAGACCAATGCCCACTCAACGGTGAATGTCGCGCCCACGGAATTGTGTATTTAGCTAGAGTCAGAGCCGATAATGGACAAGAAGAGAGCTACGTGGGACTAGCAGACACCGAGTTCAAATTAAGATACGCCAACCACACTCATTCATTCCGTAATTCCACGAAAAAGAATACCACCGAGCTCAGCAAATTCATATGGACATTGAAAGACAAAAATATTGACTACAAAATCAAGTGGGAAATTTTAGGAAAAACATCATCATACTCAAACATTTCAAAAAAGTGCAACCTCTGTATTCTAGAGAAATTCTTTATAATATGTCATCCCGAAAAATCTTCATTGAATAAGCGTTCAGAACTTGTCAGCACTTGCCGTCATTCCCATAAATTTCTATTTACTCAATCCTGTGTGTAATCATGCTTAGCAACTATCCAGTATGTTTCTGTGTAACATATTCTCAGCCACGCGGATGTTTTTCGTTAGATGTCATTTTTCTCCCGACGAGTGAGGGGAAACCATCCCCTCACGAAACAGCCTGTAGAGAAATAAATGTTATGTGATTGAACTCCATCTGATCGTCAATTTATATATATATATATATATATATATATATATATATACATACAGTACACGACACGAGTTTTATACACCCCACCGTGGAAAGACCACGGTGGAAAATCCACGGAGATACACCGTGTCCTCCGTGTTCCACGGTGTGTGTTATTTGCGAATACACACAGCTGCTAAGAGCTTTGTTCTGGCCACGGGCCTTGCGGGAGATGTGAAAATGTGCCGTAGGCCAAATAATCAAGATAAGGATGGAATTTTAAGAAAAGAAAAAAATGTCAATATTTTCCCTCCGGATACTTATATTGTTTTTCAGCATTTTGTGCCAATTCCAACGATACCAAACACTATATATTATGTTTTTAAGAAAATCTGGTTTGGAATTTTTTTCTTTTTAGTCTTCTTTCTTCATTAAAATATTCTTAAATTCTATGTTTAAATAATGTGTACTTGCAGGCAATTCCTGTTTTGAATGCGAATTAGTATATTCTGTAAATGAAAATCATACATGCATGTACAACATGTGATAGGGATATTTAATAATTACCGATGTGCTCTCTCTCTCTCTCTCTCTGACAAATGCACTGTTTAACATAATTACTTCCATCATATTGTGTTAATATGCATCTTGACGAATATAACTTGATCCAATATAAAATTACAAACCATCGAATGATTTATTTTTTAAATCCCGAGTTAATTACATTTGACCGAGACTTATGTTCGATGTACTTTGATAGAGGTTTTCATAAAAAAAAAAATGTTCATCGGGAGTGTCTGGATAATGCAATGGTTTTTGTATAGTATATACCATGCAAATTCCTAGTGTCTTTGTCACAGTATAACTAAATTATGGTTAGCTAGTTTGGGTTTTGACTTCTTATGAAAAGTATGAAATATATTGGGTCGGCGCGATATCAGATCTAGTCTAAGATCACGGGTATCTTGCGCCGACCCAATATATTTCACACTTTCCGCAAGAAGCTAAGCACTTCTGTTGATTTCAAATACACGGATTAGCTCACCCCCATTGTTCTACTGAGGCGAAAAACCCTTCGAATTTGCATGGAATGTACAAGTTATACACAGGTCATTGTTATAGTCATACATCAGAGTACCGCTAACCCGACAAACATTTTTTTTAAATTTTGTATGAGTTATTGAATGACGAAGTATGACCAAACTGCAGATAGAACTTTATAGAGCCCCGTGCTAACATTACTTATATTTTTCAATGTATCAGAAGGGGTATGTTGCCGGTTAAGTTGTGTAAATTTGTTGACAAGAAATAAACTAACAACAAAAATGGTGCTTTTGTCCGATTACGAAAACCTTAAATTGGGAGCATGTGTGTGTGTGTGTGTGTGGTGGTGGTGGTGGTTGGGGGTAGTCTGAAACTGTCTCGACCCCCCCCCCCCCCTTCTGACTTCAATTTCTTAAATCGTGCATTGGGTAGGTCGCTACAAGCTACAAGGCTAAATCCTTAACTTTCAAGTTTTCAGATTACACCCTCTCCGATTCTACGTGCTTGTAATCAATATTTAAGGATGTAAATCCCCGCGTCAAATGCAACTAGTTCATGAAAAAAGACTAATGTCAATATAAACAGAAATGACTTGACGATTATTTGCTTTTATTCATATACGCTATCGATTATTAAAATCTTTAATGTAATCTTTAGATGTATTAGATGAGAGAGAGAGAGAGAGAGAGAGAGAGAGAGAGAGAGAGAGAGAGAGAGAGCATTCTGGTAATCATTGATTATAATATTCATGAATGAATGCAGATACGGGAAGTTTATACGTTCAGTATAAATCTTGAAATTACAATTTCTTTCTGATTAATTATCCATCCCCTTTCATTCTGATATTGTTTTTTATTTCCCATTTTGTTTTCTTTACATGTTAAATTTTTCGGCTGGTCCGGGTTAGGACTAATGAATGAGTCCCCCCCCCCCCCCCCCCCCCCCCCCCCCCGCCATTCTAAAACGATGTTACGTGCTTAGCTGTCTTTCTCCCTCTCAGTCAAAAATAAAATAAATACATGCTATATACATGTATACTGCAACATCATTGGATTTACTGGATAATTCTTCGATTTCACCTTCATAATACATGTTATACCCCCATCACACTAGGCCACGTTCGCACTACGACCATGTAAAAATTGATGATCGTAGTGCGATCGGGTACGTCGTAGTAAGGTCGTAGTAAGAACGTAGTAAGGTCTTTATGGTCGTGATGGTCGTGGAGCAACTTTGAACATGCTCAAAACAAACGTAGTGCGGTCGTGGTCAAATTTGATCGTAGTGGAAGCGTAGTAAGGACGTACTAAGGTCGTATTTAGATCGGCATGGTCGTAGTAGCATCGTAATGGGATCGTGATGCAGAAGAAACCGACTGCACTGCGATTCCACTACGCTCTCTATACGACCATCCCGTTTTCACTACGTTCTCATTACGGTCATCCCGTTTGCACTACGTTTTATTCACGCTTCCGCTACGATCACGGCACGTCCATACTATGTTGTTGAAGACTGTAGTAAGTTTCTACCAAGATCATCCCGTCCTTAATACGTCCTCACTACGATTTCACTGCGCGCAAGCCACGACCGAATCACGTTCTGTTCTCCCCCACACACTGGTATAAAAACTGAACAAAAGTTGCATATGACCATTGCTTCTTTGGAATCATGGAAAGGCCAGACCAAGAAATATTGATGGAGATGTTGATGCATATTCAGTATATGACACTTAACGACCAAGCTGCTATATTGTTACTAAGGCGAAGGAGGAGGAGAATCGTAAGGCAGCGTAGATCTTGCTGGGTACGACCTTGGCTTTCTGTTGAAAGACTTCAGTTTGGCCATTATGATCAACTGATGAATGAATTGAGGATGGAGGATCAACAGTCCTGAAGGTTCTGAGCTGTATTTATACTGAATCTGGATCTGATTCACCTGCTGCAAAGCGTGGCGACATCGGCGCGGAAACGTGGTAGAACCGTAGTAAGATTGTGGTAGAATCGTAGTAAGATCGTGGTACAATCGTGGCAGAAGCGTAGGAAACTCGTGTTGCAGTCATGGGAGTCGTGGTGAGAGCGTAGTTAGAACGTGATGGACGTAGTGGGAGCGTAGTAAGAACTTGATGAACGTAGTGAGAACGTGGTGAAATCGTAACAAGGCCGTAGTTTAATCGTAGTGGAGTCGTGATAAGAGCGTAGTGAGGACGCCGTAACATCGTGAAGACAGACAAAATTACAAATTCATGCCGTTCGCACTACGATCTCACCACGATCTAAAAAAATTATAGAACGTAGTGAGGTCGTGATGGATGCGCGGTGGCATCCACGGAGATCCTCCGTGGACTTCAATGTCTAGCTCGCGCGGAAAAAATAGGACTTCAAAGGTGCCGACAATTTTAAAGGTCCACCGTGTTTGGGTGGGGCAAATTTGTTCCACCGCGTTACGTGGAACACGCATATAACTCGTGTCGTGTACTATATATATATATATATATATATATATATATATACATATATGTGTGTGTGTGTGTGTGTGTGTGTGTGTGTGTGTATTCAATGAATTCTTTTTTCGTGGTATCGGGGTAGAAAAAAGTCAAAAAACCGTTATTCCCTATTCTTCAACAATCAGAAATATTAAATGACCTCATTCAGCCCACGGATATACTCCACAGAAGACGTCAACCACCAAATTTGAAAACAATTCTCACTAAAGCCAAATTTACATCAAACCCCGAAAAACCAGCAGTCTTCAAATGCGAGGATCCACGATGCGGTACTTGCCTATTTACACAAACCGGCCACTCCATAACTTTCAAAAACGGAATGAACTTCAATGTAAATTCAACTATGACGTGTAAATCTAAAAATCTACTTTATTGTATGACGTGTCCTACATGTGGAGAAAACTATATAGGTCAAACAGGAACCAAATTGGCTGACCGTGTTCGTGTACATAAACAACAGATCAGAGATCCTACAATAAGAAGCACACCGTGTAGCGGACATTTTGATTGGTGCGGGGAAGGCAGTTTTTATATTTTCCCATTTTGCAAAGTAAAAGAGGAAAATGAACATTTACGCAAAGCCAAGGAAAACTATTTCATAAAAGTGTTTAAGCTGAAACTAAACGGTTAATATTTTTACTTCATGTTATTTAACATGTACATTTTACATAGAATGTCTCCTTTAATGTACAGGAATTCAGAGGCGCTTAAAACTTATAGACTGAACTGTTTTAAATATGTCTGTATTTTTAAAAGTGCCTAACATTAACATTGTATAATGTTCTGACGTCACAATCAGGACTGTATTATGTTTAACGTTGCCCACATAACGTCACGAGGATGACGTCATAATGGAACTTGTTTACATTGTTTAAAAATCTACTGACGATCCCGCAGGGCGAAAGCGCTATAGATAAAAGTTTGAGTATTGGATTTTATTTTCTGACTTTATATATATATATATATATATATATATATATATATATATATATATATATATCCATCTATCTACCTATCTAGTTATACCTAACTCTCACAGTTTGAACAGAAGTGCCATTACAATTCATTTAACATCATGTGTTAAAAATCAATAAACATGATCACGATGTCATATCTTATATTTATTCTGTAATTACTCTACAAATGATAATCATGAAAGAGGCATTTCATATTACCTACTAAAAATTGATTTTGTCGTGTTAACAGTTTATCTGGATGTTCTTTTTAAATGTGTAGTCTGCATAGGATCGTTTGGGGTGGAATGTAGCAAAACATGTAAGGAAGGCTATTATGGAAGACAGTGCGAGGAAAAATGTCAAATGAATGTAACCACTGTAACAAAACAACAGGGGGATGTTTTAACGAAACTACGATGTTAAGTAAGTGTTATCCAATAGCATTCACCATGTACATATGTGTAGGATTTTTGACTACAGATTACTCCGTTTAAAAGGAGGTATGCTACACCACAGAAATTTGATATTATGAAAAGTGGAGGATATGGGCAACAATATTTTGAAATATAAAACTTTCAAATTTACTGTATTTAGTAAAAAAAAAAGTAGAAATCAATCTGAGAAAAATTTAAAACCCCTGCTGGACTCGAACACGCGATCTACGGTTTAGCAGTCGACGTGATTTTTTCTCTCTTTTATTTGTCGACGTGCCAACCTACTGAGCTACTCAGCTAGGCGAGAATGTTTCTAATGAATAGATAGATATTGCTGATATGTATATGTTCATCCATGTTTTAAAAGGAAGTCAGCCATTATGACGGTGTAGAGTATCTCCTTAACTGATCAAGATACAGGATATAGGCATTTTGGCGGGTGTGACCCTTACTCCTCCTAGGCACCCGATCCTACCTCTGGTGTTTCCAGGGGTCCGTGTTTGCCCTGGTTTCAATTTTGTAATCGTTATATGATTTATGAGATTTATCACTTTCTTCACTCTTTTCATAATACAAATCACGGAAGGTAAAAGTTCACTAAATTCATGCTAAATAGATTACAATATGTCCCGTGTTCGTTAATGTGCACAGTATCTATTAGTATGCGGAACAGCATTATAAATATCAATATAATCGATCAATCAGAAGCAATGTCAAGGTCAATTTACCTCTTCGTAGAAAAGGTGAAATCAATCTCGACTTTTTATATTAATATAATAGATGATACAAAGCTTTTCGAAGACCGGAGCAGATCAGACATTTGGATTGCAGTATTAGCCGGATCACTAACAAGCTTAGGATATCTTGTCATCTTATTTTGGATATTATTAGTAAAGGAAAGGTAAGTACTATATGCATCAAGAAATAGAGTAATTGGTAACTCGATAAAAAGTATTCTAAATGTAAACATACTGTATGCTTTATTTTCCTTTATATCATAAATTGGCTGAACCCCGTGCGTGGGCAAATTTTTGATGTAGATTTGAAGATAAATCTAATATTTGTAATGAATTCTAAATTGCTTATTTGTGAAACATTTTGAGTGTTTCTCATTGAAATGAAAATATCAATTGCATACCATGTTAACATAATACTCATATTCTCTGTTTCCCATGGGGATCCGGGTTAGAATAGGTCCTCAGTACCCCTTGCTTGTCGTAGAAGGCGACTAAATTGGGAGGTCTTTCGGATGAGACCACGAGAACCGAAGTCCCGTGTCACAGCAGTTGTGGCACGATAAAGATCCCTCCCTGCTCAAAGGCCCTCAGCGCAGAGCATAGGCCGAGATTTTGCAGCCCCTCACCGGCAGTGGTGACGTCTCCATGTGAGTGAAATATTCTCGAGAGGGACTTTAAACAATATTCAATCAATCAATCATATTCTTTGTTCACGGTAAAAGAACATTAAAAGAAAAACAATGATACAGGAATATTACGTCCATCACATGATGTTGAAACTTTATCAATTTTGTAACGAATGATATATTTATATAAAAAGTGAGAAAAGTAACATCTATATTGTAACATTATACAGTTTTTGACTGTGTCCTCAGACAACAGCTGTTTTGTTTGACCCGAGAACGGATATGTTGCACTCAGCCTACGGCTTCGGGCAACAGATCCGTTCTCGGGTCGAACAAAACAGCTGTTGTCTGAGGACACAGTTTATAACTGTTTTGTTATACACCTGCATTTTTGAAAGGTTGTTTTCACAAGATGCACATGGTTTGTTGACTTCGAACTTTTGATAAGGCAGTGTAATTGCGTGTGTTTATCAACGTATCCACTAGTTTATAAGAAAACATACCCAATATCCAAATTAATAACCAATCATTACATTTTTCGTATTCCTGCAACTTAGTGTTTCATCTAATAAATTCTGTATTTGATCATCAGTTAAATCACTGAACCTCACCATTGCGTAAAACAAAGCAGTAGACCGAGAATCACGTGACTTGCGTAACCAATGGAAATAAGGCAGACTATTGCCCGGTCAACAGTTTGTAAACTGTTGACCGGTCAATAGACCATGAGTGTGAAAATTGATTTAACAGTTAAAATGTTTGCTCTATATCGTATTAGTATTATATAGGAAAGAAAATGAAGGTGTATAACAAAATTATATGTCCTTGTATGTCTCAACACATTTAGTAGACAAACATCTGATTGTGAAATATATTTAAGCTTTATCAATGTACAATCCTGTGTTCATTTCTGACATGAAACTAATGTAATGCTAATCTTATAGTCGCCAATGAATGACATTAAAACGTAAATTTAGGTTCATCTTTATTTCTGCAGGAAAAACAAACTGCTAAATGTTACAAGTAAGTCAATATCAATTTGCAGAATATTACTTACTCTACATATTACAGGCAAGTAATCTCTCTCTCTCTCTCTCTCTCTCTCTCTCTCTCTCTCTCTCTCTCTCCTCCTGAACGCGAAATAACACCTCGATCATCATTATATTTATTTCGGTATATATTAAACAAAAAGCATATCGTGTAAACCACAAGCTTAGCGTTTGAATATTGTATTTTGGTAAACTAAAAGAAATAATTTTCTTCTATTTTTCAAAACATCAATATTTCTTAATATGTCGCAATTTTCTCTATGTTGAATAGGTGTTTAATTTGCATTTCTTTTTTTACTTTCTAGTAGGAACACAATTAAATAGTTCCATACCAAACTCTAATGATTTGTCATAGCTACATATGTAATAATGAAAACAAAATGTTACCGAGGCAATTGATTCAAACATTCAACACGTGACAAAATATACCCAAAAATATCTGTCTTGAAATTGCAATCATTAAACATGTCAATCAATTGTTCTTGGAAATTGTGTGTATTTTCAGAGTCCTCAACAAATCATGAAAACGCCAATGTCGATTTCGAAGCAGATGATTACGAAAACATCAGGGACTCTCATTTGGTGCTGAACTGTGGTGGCGCCTGTGGAGGTCAAAAGACACTAGACAGGGTTAGCTATGCAAAGACACAGACATTGTCCAATCCATACAATAAGCTGAGCTTCAACAGATGCAAAAGCGGTACAGAGAACGATAGGCACGGTCAACTGTACGACATTTCTAGCGAAACTCCCTCGCAAAATTTTGACGTAGGAGAATATGTGGCTGTTGCGTCTGAAAAAGTTGTCTCCAAGGAATTGAGTGTTGGGTGTTGGGATAGTGACAATAAGGAAATTAACAATGATTGTTATGTCAACATTGATTACGGGCAGGACAATTCGGAGAAACCAGATTCCATATACCCGTTATCGAAAACGGAGGTCCGGCGGGAAAAACCTAAAATAAAACCAAAACCTGCAAATCTTCACGTGACGAAGACAACGAGAACGAAACATACGTCAAATACGAACAGACCTTACAGTGTGGCAAATCGAATAGATTAAACTCATTATGTTAATATTCTTAAGACATTGTATAAAAGTATTGAGTGTGAAATGTAATAAGAATTAAGGAAGTTCAACGTAACTGTCACATGACAGAAAAACAAGTACGGAAACGCTCTTAAATAGTTCTAGGTAATTGACTATGCAGAGGAAATTGAGATTGTTGGTCTTAAATGTTATAACAAGTGCTCAATTTGGATCATCAAATCTTTGTTACAAATATGGCTCTTGCAGCTGTAATAGAGGGAGGTGTCTTTGTACTCTGAACTCACACCAATGATCAGTATACGAAACAAGGATTATTCTAAATTATTTTGAGAGAAAAGAGTCAAAGATCATGGCAACAGGAAAATGCATATTAGGAAATTGTTAAAGTAGACTATACTCGGCCTACGTCACAATCAAATGTAAATGAGGAACCACTCTTCCGTTTTCCGAAATGTAATATTTTAACGATATCTATTTGATTTTTAGATGGCGATACGAGATATGAATATCCGATATCAATTCCTTCCTGGGTGTTCTTATCTTCTTATCAGTCAAATTTTAAGTTGAGATTTTGTGGTATTTTAAGAGGGGTAGATAGAGATGATTAAAAAAACGGTTAGAGAACAAACAACATTTTGGTGGATGAGGGTGTGTCAATTACATCGTACATGTCCGTGAGGCATTCAGTGTACATTGACTATTCATGTATATGTAAAAGGTTTACTATGATCCAAATGTTCAACATATGGAATTGTGGGGCATCAGAAAGTGGGGGAGACAGATGGGAAAGGAGGAGGTCAGATCAATTCAGATTTCCACGAGCATCATGATAATATTTCTTTTGTGAGGATCCGGGTTAGAATAGGTTCCAAATTATCATCAACGAATATGGTACGCTCGTGTAAAAAAGAAAAGTTCACATTTTGCTGCTCCAGAGACCACATATATCGTAGTTGTGTTCGCTGCTACAATGTTACAGATATTGACGCAAGCTTCAAAGATCAGCTGCAAATAATTTGTTGTATATTTCACCGACCGTCATGAATTTGTTATTTTTTCCTCATCCTCTCTCCTTTTTTCAAAATTATTGGGGCGGCATCTATTAGTTCCTTATTGAGATTGCATCTACTTAGACCGGCGTAAGTGGTGTACGTGTACATGAGCATACATCCAATTTATGTACATGTAGATGATTTCATGACCTGTAGAGATTCATACTTTGTCTCAGGATATATGTAACATATACCACACATTACACGTATGCATTAATCATATAAGCAAAATCATCAAAATTCAGTTTGTTACTTTCGTTTTACATTTACAATGTGCAAAGCCTTCTCTAGAATATTTATTTCAGATAAAATGTAAAATTTAATTGTAAACCACCTGTATCTTATAATAGTTATAGTTTAGCATAGTTCAAATTATTATCCAAGGTTGTAAATATGCTCAAACTTCACATGTCATACGAAGGTATGATAATGTATGATTTTTCCAGATTGGGGGGAGGGGGGGGGGGGGGCGAGGAGTGTACTTGTAGAGCTGATAGTTTCTAAAATAATACGTCAACATATGATTTTCTTACTCAAATCCTTATTCTAATATAAAAATCTGTAAAATAAAAACAATTAATTCAAGGTTTAGTCCATAGAAATTAAGGAAAAGACCAATATTGACGGCAAAAGGTATTTCCTACAGTGTTTTTTTAACATGTTTGGGCTCACAAAGTATAAATTATGAAAATATATTAATTCTAATTTATTAGAATAAATGATTACATATCATTAAATAAAGGGTATATAGTCTATGTTGTTTATTACAGTCAATTTGTTTGGGAAAATAATAATTATTAAGAAAAATAAAGAAGTAGGAGTGAATTTTCCTTAATGTTGATGGGGTGCTTACTTTTGAGAAGCAATAACAATGACAATAGCATGTCAACATATATATTTTTCAATGTCCATCTATTACTGGAATATATATTTATCTTGTAAAGGCATTTTTTCATGATTGAGTCCATTTAAGGCCGAGTATAGATCTACCTTTTAAGTCGTTTTAAAAGTTATGTCAGAGCATTTAATTTTAGTATGTAACAATTGTTAAACTTTTAAAATCAGTGAGTACATAGAACAATGTAGGGGCGAGATCAAAAGTTCAATGTCTGACTAAAAACTAAATTCACATAGTTCTCACCAAGACATCCCCTTTTAAAACTAAACATGATGAATGTTGAACATAATCGATTAACAAGTACAAACATACGATTATAAATAACACTCTATATACCTTTACTACTGTTAATTCAGAAGTGAAGGTGTACATTAAAACTATTAAATATTCATTAAAATGTAATATTATTATGTAGTTTTTAACAGTCGCTTGTCTTTTTTCTTTTTCACTAAAGTGTAGTCGGATGTCAGATTTTACCCCCTCCCCATAACTATTTGAATGTAGATTTTTATCCAACATCTATCTTTTGATATCGCCCCTTAATATAAAGTGATCTGTGAAAATACATTAATAAATAGTCTCCGTGGTGTGATATTCTTTTCTTTTCATCTACAGTAATAAAACTTTAGATATATACTTCTGGCAGTGTGAACATTTGTAGTCCATAGGTAAATCAAAGTGAAAGTGAAATTGTCTTAATATAGATCCTATGAAATATCAATTTGATGCTAAAATAATTAAACTCCCATCAATAGTAAACGCATGGGACAATGAAAGGTCAAATCCGTCCGGCTGTCCAGTTTAAACGTCTTGAAATATTATTTGTCATTGTCTGAGTTATATTTTTGATACTTGGGGATCTTCCTATTATAGGGACTGTAAAATCAACCAACAATATGTATTCTGTTCTTCATCAAATAACAAAGCTGCGGGGCTGAGAAAACCGGTTTCTTCAAACAATAGTCTGTATCAATATATTTTAAAATGGAAAGTATATTTTTAAAAATCTTATTCTGAAGCTGAAATCATTTTACGAGTGTGTCCGGTCAACAAGGGATGGTTACTTCTCCTGCGCACCTGATCCCCGATATGGTATCTCCAGGGGTCTGTGTTTGCTTACACCATATTTTGTACTCTTTATAGCCTAAGGATTATGAGATCTTTCATTTACATAAATGGTAAGTACAATAACCAAGGATCATTTCTTTAGAGTAAAACACAAGGTTAAGTGAACTAGACACATATTTCTGGGCGTTAAGTGACTTCCCTTCACACCCAGACACATGTTATAATTAGCCATGGGATGATGGTTCAGGACTTATTCTTGGCACACTCATTTTAACTACGGATAACTCCGTTTACCTGATTAGGATATAGGGCTCACGGCGGGTGTGACCGGTCGACAGGGGATGCTTACTCCTCCTAGACACCTGATGCCACGTCTGGTGTGTCAGGGGTCCGTGTTTGCCCAACTATCTATTTTATATTGCTTTTAGGAGTTATGAGATTGATCACTGTTCGTTACGTAGACAGAATCAATGTTCGCCAAGAAAGACCTAACAATCGGTATGAAACACATCATACAGCATTTGACCCAATGATAGGTTATATTGGCAAATTAGATCGTTATAACGACCATAGAATTTGCAAAATGCTGACTTTAAACGAGACTGTTGAAACCTACCATCAACTTGTATGTCAGTAGACTGCCTCGACCACACACAGAAAAAGCTCGTGCGTATCGAATCAGTTGAGAGATATAAACACCATATGCAGGTGATGACGGAATATGGGAAGTTGATGATGGAGAAGCTGAAATCATCCCGTTTGTCATAAAGTGGAGTTGTCAGTTTGCCGTTAATATCTAATTTCAATGTAATGAGGTCCTCCGTGGCCGAGTGGTTAGAGCATCGCGCTCAAGATCACACGGCCTCTCACCTATGGTCGCGCGGCGCGGGTTCGAATCCCAGTAAGTGAAAAAGTTTGAAATTTCCAGTTTACTCTCGGAAGGTCGGTGGTCTCTTCCCAGGTAAATTGTATCTGGGTTCTCTCTTCCACCAATAAATACTGGGCAACAACAAGCAATCAATATGATATAGATCTAAATATGAAGCAGAAGTGAACGACTTTGTGGTGTCTTTTATTTCGAGTTCACTGGGATATATCGAATAGACAGATGAATGAAAATTATTATTGTTAATAGATAATACGTCGTCAATATATTTAAATATAGAATTGAAGGTCAAAGGAAGTGATTTTTTTTTTCTTCTCACGTAGTTTTTGAATAAGTCCTGCTTCATGGGAATATAAAAACAGATCATATATCCTCAATTTTGTTTTGTTTGAGTATCATTTTTAAGTCACACATCTTATGTTTTCAAAGTATACAGAATTATATGTATTCTGTCTTCCTTATGCTTATAATGTTTAATTTCTAATAGTTCTTTCGCCGAAATATTGCGATAATTAACCACAATACGGACTTAAATCTCAGCCCCGATTTCAAAAAAGCCTAGTTAATAAGTTAGGTAGTCACGCGGAAAGTGACGTCATATGCGATCTTCGTTGATCAACTTAGTGTTAGATATTTTCAAAAACTCGTGTTTTAGGGGCCTAATCTATTCACCGTGGATAACATTTATTTCGATGTTGACAAATTTCCCGAGTCTTGTATGTTTTAACCACCAGTGCATACAAATAGCTACCCAAATGTAGCGAGGAAAGCGAGTATGAAATCTGCAATTGTCAGTAAATTTTTATGTTTACATGGGGTCACTGTCTAAACACTTCTACATGTATTTAAATAAAGGTAATGGTATTCCTATAAACATCTGTAATTAGCGTGTGTTTTTTTTAAATAAATAGTGCAATTATCATTAAATTTATTTTTTGGATTAGACAAATTATGATACGATATCAAATATCATTGACTGAGCCTACTGACACGGATGCAATTAGAAGGGAAAAAAGATTATATAAAAATGATCAAATTTATAGTGGAAATCACAATACCATTTTTCATTAAGGAATTTTATCTATCATTATTTTTTCAATCTACACGATGTTAGGAAGTATAGGAGCGCGGCACGTATTGTTGCGTGTTCATAAAAAATGGAAACATTATTAATTCAATTCAAGTTAGGAAATACAATATTTCATTATTATTAGTTGAAATTTTAAATTATTTTTTTTCCAGGAAAAGGAAATGTTGATTTTAAAAATGGGCGATTTTCTGAATGATGTTAATTGCGGAACCCTTACGAAGTGATGTATAATTATCAGGAAATACCGTGGTACGGGAAGGAAAGCAACAAATATGGGTATTTCATATAATGAGACATTAAGTTTGTTGTCTGAATTTCATCTGTTTTAAAAAGGTGAAATTACTTTTTTATTTACACGATACTGACTTATGCAAAGGATCAAAACACAGTCTGTTATACCTTTTAGTACCTGCACCATGACATGCCCAGTATATTCTAAAATTGCATCATGATTAAAATACAAAGTAAGAACACAAACTGCTTCGTTTTTAATTTATTAAGTAGAACTTCGATATATATTACTGTGTATATATCAAGGTAATCTGGAGCTCTTAACAGGGGATGCTTACTCCTCCAAGGCATCTGATCCCACCTCTGGTGTGACCAGGGGTCCGTGTTTGCCCAACTATCTATTTTGTATTGCTTGTAGGAGTTATGAGATTGATCACTGTTCGTTATCTTCACCTTGCATCTAGATAATAGATTTCTATGTTTTTCTATTCCATAGAACTCTACGGATGCTCGGATTAGGCGCGACGTTTCCATTGCTGTCGACGTATTCTGACTTATTTTGTAATGCCGAAGTAAAAATCACTTGTCATGCAGTAAACAATTTTATGCTACCTCTTTTCAAAACTCTATACCTTAGTATACTATCACACAACACCCGATATATTTGGACTTAATATTGTTTATTTCAGCTTGATAAATTCAAACTGTGTATACCAAAATCAACAGGTAAAAATTCAACACACCGGTTGAGACCAAGTACAGTTTAAAGTATAATTACCGAAATGTACAACAGAAAGCTTGCCACCTACAAGTATACTTCAGAAGTATCGCATTCAACAAGTGTGAGTCATCAAATGAGTATACAATTGACAACAAATAAAAATGACATTTTATCCAATTATACATTTGCATGCAAAAAGCATTAAGAGCAATTAAATTTGTAAATGGATCTATCTTGTAGAAAAATGCTTGCACATTGATAAGACAAAGGGCAGCTTTGTGGTTGTTTAAAAGATTTTTGAAAATTTCCCCATACATTCTCCAATTTATGAAAACTTGGAATTTTCTTCACACAGGAATGTTTCTACCAATGTGGATTGAATATAGAATTAACGAGATGATAGTCCTACCGTGATGAAAAAACGTTTAGCATTTCCTTTGAACGGTTGCGTGGGGACAAAGTAGGCTATGTTTATTTAACACTTCCGAAAATTTTGGGAGAATGATTACAACACCATAAGAAAAAATTCAAATTGTTCCGATAATAAGGCCTAGTTGCAGTATATAAATAAGGGTCTAATTGGCTGCAAACCCTAGGGAAAACAAAGAAGATGATTTGTTCTATTTTGGCTGCAAACCACGTGTTGAAACAAACAATACCATCTAAAGACTGCTATACCCCTTTCCTCTCTTAATATTATAGATATACCTTGATGAAAACACTTACGCTGGTTTTAATTTTATTGTTAAATCACGTGAAGGACTTGTAAAATTAAAACAATATATTACAATATATCGACAGGGGATGCTTACTCCTCCTAGGCACCTGATCCCACCTCTGGTGTGTCCAGGGTCCGTGTTTGCCCAACTATCTACTTTGCATTGCTTATAGGAGTTATGAGATTGATCACTGTTCGTTATCTTCACCTTTCATTTGAAGTATAGGATATAAAAGAAGGACATATGATATTCAACATAACAATGCATAGGAAATTATTTTCTTACTGGCTTATGCCGATATTGCTGCTAAAATTTAATATTACTCTGATTTTCTACAAAGTCAATATAATGTTTCGTATATTTTGCAATGACAAAGCTTAATATTACATGTGGTTCTTGGAACAGGAAGTTTTAAACAAGTGAAACTGGGGGAAGTGTGTTTTTAAAGGAGACTTGAGGTACTAGGCATAACACAGAATATATGTAGTTTGAATCATAATGCTGCTCTCCACTCAATATTTATGATGCATGCTATCGGAAACTGATTGCGGGAATTCAATCGATCAATATCATTGCAATTAAAATGTCTGCAAGTGTTTTTGTCTTGATTATCGCTCTGTTTGTTTGTCATATACAAAACAATTTGACAGACAAACATCCGAGTGGAATATGCAGAAGAACACGCACGTGAGTTATCAATTAAGGACTACAAGTACCTGCTTCCTTAATAGAAGTTTTTTGTTTATCATTTAATACCATTCTTCTCACTTTTTTGTATACTTTTAGAGGTGTAGAATGTTGCACAGATTATGTAAAAGATGGTAACAAGTGTCTTCGTGAGTAGCTTATCTCTACAATTTACAAGCGTTCTATCATTATTTATTATTATTATACATTTATATATCTAATTAAGACAATTATTCTAAGTTACCCTAAAGCGCTTTACATGTAGCACTTTAAAAACAACATAAAGCAAAACAATAATAAACACATAGAAAAAGGCATAATACTATATTCTATCACGATATATATATATATATATATATATATATATATATATATATATATATATATATATATATATTTCACGCTGAAAAACAACAACCCACATGCTGAAATTTAGTCTTCACTATCGCCAACTTCCCATATTTATGTCGCAATTTTTATATCGAATAAATGATTCGATACTCAAGAGCCTGTTCTGCGTATGATCAGGTTATATGGGCAAACTATATCATTTTAATGACCATAGAATTTGAAAAATGGTGACTTTAAACACGACTGTCGAATCCCCTGTAACATCAACTTATTTATCACTAGTCTACCTCGATTTAAAAACTGATCCTACGCAGAACAAGGTCTTGTGTATCGAATCAGTTGAGAGACATAAACACCATATGCAGGTGATAATGGAATATTAAATGTACTACAAACAAGTACATATGGGAAGTTGACAATGGAAAAACTGAAGTTTTGGTCATAATGTGCAATATAAACTGGTTAGGGTAAGTTTGTACTTTGTATTATAACAAACCTTAAACGATTGAATTTGTGTGTTGATGTGCTGACGTCATGCACAAAGAAATCGAATGGTGAGCCGGCGACTTAATTCAAGTGATGCTTCATTTGTCGGTGTTAGGACCGTTTAAACGGCGATAGCATCGTATTAATCATGATCTGTTTGTAAAATAATTTTCCGATAACTGAATCCTCGCGTCTTGGAAGATAGATTCGCGAAATAAAGTTGTAAGAGGTCTGCAAAGCAGCGACACTAGCTGGTGTCGCTGAATTCCCAGAATATGGAGTCCGCTCTGACTCTTTCCCGCACATGTCACAATATAAAAGCGGGAGTAAGAGTCGGAGGAATCTCGGGATTAGCTGCATATATAATGTTTACTACGCTGCCCTTCAAGGTTGACTTTGAAGTACATGTATCTCCGACAGACAAAATCAACACAGGGCATACACTGTATTCTTTACTTTTTGACATCACACAAAACAGCTCTTCGAATACCAGAATAATAATAATTTAAAGTTTTTAATTCAATAAAAGGTTTACACTACCTAAAAAATTACCACTGTTTACAACATCGTCGCCAATATTAAATAAAAACAAACGTCAAATATAAGCACGTGACTATGTCAATGTGACGTGACATAATCTGGTAAAATGTAATGCATTTTATGCTTTGAGAGGCGGATCAAATGAATTTCAAAATGATGTGTATTCAAACGTCATACATATATTATATTGAATCTTTTAACAATGTTTTGCGTATGTTCTGTTTGGCATCGAGAAAACGCCGTCTAAGAAAAGTACCTTATTGTTAGCGTAAAGAAAACAAAGTAATGCTGTCTTGGGGTTTCCCGTAGGGATCCGGGTTAGAATAGGTCATCAGTATCCCTTCCTTATCATCTTTCGGATGAGACTGCAAAAACCGAGGCCCCATGTCATAGCAGGTGTGGCACGATAAAGATCCCTCCTTACTCAAGACCTTTAGCACCGAGCATAGGCCTAATGTTTGCAGCCTTTCACCGGCAATAGTGACGTCTCCATGATTGATTGATTGATGTTTTCCGCCACACTCAACAATTTTTAAGCTATCTGGTGGCGCCCAGTTTTTATTGATGGAACAGAGAACCCAGATACAATGTACCTGGGAAGAGACCACCGACCTTCCGAAAGTAAACTGGGAAACTTTCTCACTTACGGGCGCGAGTGGGATTCGAACCCGCGCCGACAGAGGTGAGAGGCCATGTGATTTTGAGCGCGATGCTCTAACCACTCGGCCACTCTCCACAATTGAAAATTTCTCAACCGGAACGTTAAATAATATACAACCAACCAAAAAAAGCATATTGTACACTATAAATGGTTTTGTTTTTCTGAGTGCTTAGCCAATTAAAGAAGGTGTTGCACAGAAGCGGGAATTTTCCCTAATCGGAGCTCCGTGCCAACATTCGTGACGTAGAACTGACCTTCATTCATATTTATACTCATTGCGCATTTGCCATTTAAATACCTGAAGGATTCCCCAGTACTAGGGACAAGCCTAATATATTTTATGTGTCAATACATTATACATGTAGTCTAAAGATAATTTTTGAAATCGTGAAAATTAAATTGTCTTCTTTTTTTTCCTGAGTATCAGATACAATGTATACGGTTACATGTTACGAGTGTATCATAAAATATTCTATACTACTACAGTCCAAAAGCTCTTGCCTTACCAAAATGTAAAGTTTGCTGCAAATTTGCCGCAAGTTTGCGGCAAACAAATCAGTGTGTCAGAGCTGTTTGCCAGAAATGTGCAGCTAATGCCACTAGCGGCATACAGTGTGCCATTAGCAGCACACAGTGTGCCACTAGTGGCACAGTGTGCAAGAAGTGCACCACAACTTTTCCTAAATGAAACAGTTTGCCAGAAGTGCACCACAACTTTGTCTTTGGTATTCAGAATCAAAACTGTGTGCCAGAAGTGCACCACAACTTTTTCTTTGGTATTCATAATCGTGTGCCAGAAGTTCACAACTTTTTCCTTAAAATTTTAGAACTGAAACAGCAAAGGCACCAAAGTTCATGACTTTTTCTTGAATATTTAGAATAAAAGAGCCATTTCAATATATCCATCACAACATTTTCTATAATAGAACATAGGCAACATTTCTTGCACCCCTTCCATCTTATTGTCTTAATGGGAATTAGTGGTCATTTTGTCACCAAATATTGAATTCAATGAAAGTTGCCCTATAATAGATATTATATATTAAAGTAATAATTATGTTCCCCAAACAAAGTTTGGGAACATATTGTTTTTACTCTGTTTCTTCTTATTTTCTTCTTCTTATTCTTATTATTCCTCTTCTTTAGTGAGAAATTTATCCGACCGATTTTGTGAAAGTGCTTCGACAGATCCACTTCAAACTTTGTGAGCTGATAGGGGGTCACTAGGAGGGGTGCATTCAACTTTTCAAATTTTCAAAATGGCCGCCGTTTCAAGATGGCGGTCAAAAAACGTCAAAAACTCAAGGTTGTCGAATTTCAACCAAATTCAATTTCTAGGGTACTTTAGTGACTCCGAGTCCATTTCCACCATCAAAATTATTTTTTGAGTCGCCATTTTCGAAATGGCCGCCATATACCGAAATATTTCAAAGTGTTGAAATTTTTACAACATTTGGGTTCTGGGGTGAATTGAGGGTCCACAATTCATTTCTAACATCAGTATTTCCTTCCAATCTATTTTCAAATGTTTCAAAATGGCCGCCATTGAAGAAAATGGCGGCCAAAGTCCGTCGGATTTCAACCAAATTTAGTCTCTAGGGTTTTTAGAGGATCCTGAGTGCATATCCGGTATCAAAAACCATTTCTGACATGGGGAGGTGTTCGGAGACATTTGTGTTGGCATCCCAACACAGTTATAGCTCGTTATTATTATTATTTTCTTCTTATTTTTCCTCTTCTTTAGTGAGAAATTTGTCCGCGCGATTTTATGAACATGCTTCGACTGATCCACTTCAAACTTTGTGAGCTGATAGAGGGTCATTAGAAGGGGTGCAATCAATTTTCAAAATGGCCGCCGTTTCAAGATGGCGGCCGAAAAACGTCAAAAACTCAAGTATGTCGGATTTCAACCAAATTCTATTTCTAGGGTAATTTAGTGACCCCGAGTCCATTTCCACCATCAAATTTTTTTTTGAGCCGCCATTTTCAAAATGGCCGCCATATACCGAAATATTTGAAAGTGTTAAAATCTCTACAACATTTGAGTTTTGGGGGAAATGGAGGGTCCACCGTTCATTTCTAGCATCAGTAATTCCTTCCAATGAATTTTCAAATGTTTCAAAATGGCCGCCATTGAACAAAATGGTGGTCAAATATGAAGTCCGTCGGATTTCAACTTAATTTACTCCTTAGGGTTTATGGAGGATTCTGAGTGCATATCTGGCATCAAAAACCATTTCTGACATGGGGAGGTGTTCGGAGACATTTGTGTTGGCATCCCAACACAGTTATAGCTCGTTATTAAGGTCTTCCGTCTCAACGGAAGACCTTATAGTGATTCTTATGTTTCTTTTCCTCTATTATTAAGGCCTTCCGTCTCCTGCGGAAGACCTTACTATTATTGTTCGCGTTCTTCTTCATTATTATTATTAAGGTCTTCCGTCTCCTGCGGAAGACCTTACTATTATTGTTCGCGTTCTTCTTCTTCATTATTATTATTATTATTATTATTATTATTATTATTATTTTCCTTGGTAGTACACGCGTTTTTCTCAGCCATTTCTCGATCGATTTTCACGAAATTTTCAGGAAAGATGTCGTTTGGTGACGAGACTTTGCTTGCAAAATTTCGTGCTTGACGTCACTTCCGGTCAGGAGTTATCTCTCTTTTAGTGACTTTTTGAAGGGCCTTGTTGTCCACGCATCTCCTCCGTTAGTTTTGAAGCTAGAGTCTTGAAATTTCTACACAAGATAGAGTAAACATTTTAGAAGATTTGTGGGGGATTCGATTTTACCGGAGGCGATTTGCCTAAACGCTCGCCTGGACCTGAAAAAATGGATGCCAAAATTCTTCGCCGATTTCGGCCATTTTTGACCTTTGATCTCCAATATCTTTTTTCTTGCAAATATTTTGTTAAGACATGTAGAACAAAAGTTGTGCACATTTACGAGATCTTTTCGAAAATATCAAGATTTAGGGGCTAGCCCCTTAAATTAGGGATCTAGAAGGGCTCAAAGTCTAGATCAAATATCTCAAAAATCGTTAATATTTTGGTATAAGTCAAAGAACAAAAAATGTTCATCTCAACAATCCAAATCTATTCATATAAAAATTTAGGTCATATGTTACGTAATAAGGGATTTTAAGGGCCAAAACCATAAATTTTTTACCCCTTGTATCTCGAAAACGACAAATATTTTGAAAAGGAATAAAGAACAAAAGTTGTTCAGAATGATGATCTGAACAATATGCATATTTCGTTTTTACCCTATGTGGCCCCGTTAGGGAGCTACAGTTTGGCCCCTAAAAATTACTTCTAGAAATAACTCGAGAACGGTAAAGAATTTCCAAATACTTGTTGAACAAAAAATGTTTGAAATGTCATGACCTTTCTTACGATATCAAGCAAAAGGGGCTGACCCTTTAAATTAGGGGCCCAGAAGGGTCCAAAGGTTTAGGAGAATATCTCAGAAACTATTAATATTTTGTAATAAGTCATTGAAGCGGAAATGTTCATCTAAACGAGCTTGTTCTTATCAAATCAAAAAGTAGGTCATATGTTACGTAATAAGGGATTTTAAGGGCCAAAATCATAAATAATTGACACTTCATATCTTGAAAACGACAAATATTTTGAAAAGCATTATTGAACAAAAGTTGTTCAGAATGATAATCTAAACAATATGTACATTTCGTTTTTTCCCTATGTGGCCCCGTTAGGGAGCTACAGTTTGGCCCCTAAATATTTCTTGTAGAGATAACTCGAAAACGGTAAAGAATTTCTAAATACTTGTTGAGCAAAAAATGTTTAAAATGACAAGCCCTTTCTTACGATATCAAGCAAAACGGGCTGGCCCTTTAAATTAGGGGTTCAGAAGGGTCCAAATGTTTTTGAGAATATCTCAGAAACTATTAATATTTTATAATAAGTTGTAGAAGCGGAAATGTTCATCTCAACGAGCTTGATCTTATCAAATCAAAAAGTAGGTCATATGTTACGTAATTAGAGATTTTAAGGGCCAAAATCGTAAATATTTGACACCTCATATCTTTAAAACGACATATTTTTTGAAAAGCATTATTGAACAAAAGTTGTTCAATGTGTCATAACCTATCGATCAATATCAAAAAATGGGTCTGTGGGCCTCATGGCTCGCCTGTCGAGTCGATTTTTGTCGATATCAGTCGATTTCAAAAACTTGTAACTGGTAAATATTTTGTAAGGACATATTGAACAACAGTTGTTCAGTTTATCGAGATCTATCGATTGATATCAAGAAATAGGCCTATGGTCCTAATGGCTCGCCTGTAGAGTCGATTTTTTGTCGATATCGGTCGATCTCAATAACTTTTTACAGGTAAATATTTTGTAAAGACATATAGAACTAAAGTTGTTGAGTCTATAGAGGGCTAACAAATGACATCAAGAAATAGGCCTGCGGGCCTTATGGCTCGTCTGGAGAGTCGAATTTCAAACGAATTTCACCGCAACTTTGCTTCAGAAGCTTATGATATGAAAAATTGATTATATCTAAAGTGTCTTAAAGTTGGAAACTAAATTGGGACTCATTTGTCTTTTTTTTTTTTTTAACTCCGAGTGCATCAACAAATCGGACGGAAGACCTACTCGTTGCTCGCAACGAGATCGTGTCTAGTTATTATTATTATTGTTCTTTTTCTTACCGATTTTGTGCACGCGATTTCTCAAAAACGGTTGGATAGATTTTCATGAAACTTTCAGGAAAGATGTAAAATAGGATTGTCTAGAATGGTCTTTCTTTGGTTTTGCTAAAATCACTTCCGGTCGCAAGTTACGGCTGTATTTCCGTTTTTCAAATGACATTTTGTCCGGGCGTTTTCTCATAAACGGTTAAAGATTGAGTCTTCAAACTTTTAGGGATGATAGATGGTGACTTGTAGCTCTGTAATTATTATCCGTCACTTCCGGCCGTTACCGGAAGTGAACAAAAGAAACGCCAAATTTCAAAATTATGCTTTTGAAACAAAACTTGCATAGATTAATTAGGTCTCTTGTGGCGTTTCAGAAAATGTTAGTCTTACCGGAAGTTTAACCAGCAACTTCCGGTTTTCAGAGAAAAACTTCGGAAAAATGGTTTTTCTTTGCTATCATATCTCTCGCTTATAAAGGAAGTGTTTTTGTGATTTTCAAATATATAATTGACATTATCCATCTTCAGAGTATAGTGAATTATTGTTTTTTTTTTCAAAATTCACTTCCGTTCGTTAAATATGTACGATTTCCGGGTTTTTTTCTCCAAGTGTTTTCTCATAAATACTCAAAGATTGAGTCTTGAAGCTTTCAGGAAAGTTAGATAGTGACTTGTAGATGTGACATACGTGTTTCAACTTTCTTGCTGTCACTTCCGTCATCCGCCGGAAGTACTATAAAAATATGTAATATTTCATTTTTTAAATTCTAATCCTCATAAAATTATTTAATAGAGTGTAATAAGTCATATCATTTCCACCGGAAGTTGGTTGTTTGAAACCGGAAGTTGGTTGTTCGAAACCGGAAGTTGTCCAAAAACTCAGTATTTTTTATGGAAATTTTTAGTGTGGGTTCCTACGTGGTTCAATTGGAATTTTTAGTCGTTTTATGGACTACTGAGATACTTGAAAGTGAATGAAATAAAACTGAAATTGTTTACAATTGATAAATCACGTCTTACATGTATGTGTTTATTTCTTTCATGTATAGTCGTTCTTCACTAATTCACAAATTGAATTCTTCCAGTCAAGGTCCTATCTCGTCAGAAATTGGACGGAAGACCTATTCGTTGCTCGCAACGAGATCATTTCTAGTTATTATTATGTTCCCCAAACAAAGTTTGGGAACATATTGTTTTTACTCTGTTTCTTATTATTATTATTATGTTCCCAAAACAAAGTTTGGGAACATATTGTTTTTACTCTGTTTCTTATTATTATTATTATTATTCTTTTTCTCCGGTACTTTTTTGTCCGGTAGTGTTCTCAGAAACTACAAAAGGGATCGATATGAAACTTTCCAGGATGATAGTATAGCGTTTGTAGATGTGCATGGTGATAGTCATTTTGTCTGCAGGCGCATGCACGCGCGCGCACGTGCATTGCAATTTTGGTACAAAAAATGGAAAATCAGAATATTGAAGAAATCGATATAAAACCTAAATAGGATGATAATATATCATTTGTACATATGAAAAATAATAGTTATTTTGTCAGCACGCGCACGCATGCGCGTGCACGCGCATTACAAAATTTGTACATTAACTTTGGAATCAGTCTAACTTTTTTGTTGTTCATTGAAATGGCTTGAAATTTATATCGTAGGTAGATATTGAGACCCTTAACTGATTTGCATGGTCAAAATTACCAATTTGCACGCGCATGCACGTGCGCTTCAATTTGATTGGATAATACTCAAACGTTTGTAACTATCTTATTTATGAAGCGAATGAGATGATATTCACAACATACGTAGACAATATGTGTATCGACATATTGGTTTAACAAAAAAATGCCAACGCACACGCGCATGCGCGTGTAACGTTTTTTAAATGTTCAATTTTTAAAGGACGACAACGTTTTTGTTTTTCATCAAATTCTATTGATATTAGGGGTTTTGATGTGTCTTGGTACTCCTTACAAATTGCTGTGGTTAGAATTACTGCTCATCACGTGCATGCACGTGTGCTGATTTCTGATTGGACGATTTTAAACTCGCTATAACTTCCTTATATTTGGTGGAAACGTTATGAAATTCATACTGTGGGTATATGATACAAATGCATGTTGAACGACATCAACAAAAATTCGGAATCATACAGGTGTGCGCGTGTATGCACGTGCAACGCTTTCTTTCATTTCTTGGTACTGAAATGACCATATTGAACGTACTACATGTAATTAAAGGCTAAAATAAAATGATTTTTTGCTATAGATTCACAAGGACATCACTTTTTAATTGGGGGAGGTTTGGGGAACATCTGTAACGGTCCCCGTTACAATTAGAACTAGTTATTATTATTATTATTCTTTTTCTCCGGTACTTTTTTGTCCGGTAGTGTTCTCAGAAACTACAAAAGGGATCGATATGAAACTTTCCAGGATGATAGTATAGCGTTTGTAGATGTGCATAGCGATAGTCATTTTGTCTGCACGTGCATGCACGCGCGCGCACGTGCACTGCAATTTTGGTACAAAAAATGGAAAATCAGAATATTAAAGGGATCGATATGAAACCTAAATAGGATGGTAGTATATCATTTGTAGATATGAAAAATGATAGTTATTTTGCCTTCACACATGGGAAGAAAAATCCTATAGAAAGATTTCTCCCATGGGATTTTTCATGGGACAGCTGATAGGAGTGAAAATCCCACAATAATCCCATGGGGTTTTATGATTTCAGGTAAAATATCTTAAAAACTACAACAATTACAGGTGTAAATTTTGGTGAATGTCTTGAGGGCAGAAAATCCAATCATTTTTTGTGAAGGATATACTTGTATCCTTGATAAAAGGGTTGGCGAAAGTCCGGACTTTTGTCGTGTCCAGAGTTAAATGTCGCACTGTTTGATACTTTTTCACTAGTACTCAAGTGACCGATAAGGCCTGTGAGCCTCTTGTTAGAAAATTGAGGTACAAATAACTTCCTCATGGATATATATTTGAGCAAATAGTATTTTTATTCAATAACTCATTACCGTATGTAGTTTACAATCATTGGTGGAGGAAATTGTCCATAATGTTCATTGCATGTTACGCGTTTCTCTTCAGTTTACACTGTACTCATTCAAAAGCTGGACTCGGGGTAGGAGTCTGCGGTCGGTAAGTAATGATTACCAAAAATAAAATGTAACTAAATAACATGATTGAGATTTGATAAAACTTAGAAACAATCAACCTTACATTTAGAAACAATCATGCTTATATTTAGAAACAATCATGCTTACATTTAGAAACAATCATGCTTACATTTAGAAACATTCATGCTTACATTTAGAAACAATCATGATTACATTTAGAAACATTCATGCTTACATTTAGAAACAACCATGCTTACATTTAGAAACAACCATGCTTACATTTAGAAACATTCATGCTTACATTTAGAAACATTCATGCTTACATTTAGAAACATTCATGCTTACATTTAGAAACATTCATGCTTACATTTAGAAACATTCATGCTTACATTTATAACGTCAGACACAAGTCGTGTTAATACCGTGGCTTATTTGTAGTGATCCTTTGAGATGTTGTCCGAATTATCGACAGTGGGATACATTCTGCAATCGTAAGCAATTCACTTTTGTTTTTCAATATTTTAAAATCATTGTAGTGGGTAAATATGTATTGCTACGTCATCCTATTTTCATTCCCTCGACAAATTCATTGCGAAACGGATATATTAACGGGACCGTTCGTGAGTGTGTGAGTATCTGTAGCCATATTCATGTTTGAGAGAGTGTGTGTTTGTGTGCAACTCTCCAAATAAATGCTGGATTCATACTTCACATGTAGCTTTATTATCAATAGAAAAACCCTTGATTTTCGATCAAATGTTCAATACAGAACTAAATATCAAAGGCTTGCGCACTCCATGGGCTACATTACTTTACACTCAATTGATTTGATACATCACTTGAGAAGTAAAATCTCTTTCTAAAGCCTTCAATGCAACATTTTGATATACATTTATCTACTACGTTTTATCTATTAGTAAAATTCATATTCATTCATATTTGAATCGGTATATTACAGTGAAGTCAACGTAAAAGTCACCACAAAGTCTATCACACGTGCTTCATATTTGGATATTCTATAGCACATAAATTTTATAGACAAACTGACAGCTCAACTTCATGACAAACGGGATGTCTTCAGCTTCTCCATCTTCAATTTGAACCGATTGTAAAGTCGAATGCTCACTTGTTTCATACCAATTGTTAGACCCTTCTTTACACACTGTTTATAAGTACGGGTTACTCCGTTTACCTGATCAAGCTATAGGCTCACGACGGATGTGACCAGTCTACAGGGGATGCTTACTCATCCTAGGCAACTGATCCCGCCTCCGGTATATCCAGGGATCCTTATTTGCTCAACTCTATTTTGTATTGCCTATATTAGTTATGACTTGTGAGATTGATCACTGTTCGTTATCTTCATCTTTCATATAGCAATATTCTATTGTCACCTGCATGTAATGTATTTGTCTGAGCATCTCCTGTGTGTGACCAATTTTAAAATCGAGGCAATCTACTGACAAAAAACTTGATGTTAATGTGGTTTCAATAATCTCGTTGGAAGTCAGCATTTCGTTAATTCTCTTTCGTTAGAATGATCTTATTTGCAAACACAACATGTTGTAAAGTTTAATGCTTACTTGTTGCATAACAATTGTTAGACCGTTCTTAAATCACTGATTTTGAGTACGGGTTACTCCGTTTACCTGATCAACCTATAGGCTCACGGCGGTTGTGACCGGTCAATAGGGGATACCTACTCCTCTAAAGCACCTTCACCCACGTCTATTGTGTCAAGGAGTTTGTATTAGCCCTACTCTTAATTATTGTTGAATTTAAGAGATTCGTCTATGTTCATTATCATCACTTTTCTTGTAGCTTTGTTATCAAGAGTGAAAAACACTATTGAGTTAAGGATAAAAGGGCAAGATCACTACGATACCTCATAGCGAAAACTTGTAGACACTCATTGTGAAAACTCTTCTTATTGTTTTATGTCCCATTCTCGACATTTTTAACACATAAAGATACGTCACCAGCCTCTTGTGAAATACCAGCAATTTTGATCTATGCATGACGTTTACCTCATGTCCTACTGCAGAGAAAAATCTAAGCATTTGATTGCACGACAAACCGGAAATATAAGGCCCTATATTATACCCTGCGAAGAATAGATGGAGTACAGAATGGCTTTTTCGATAGATCTAGATATATACTTGACCGCTTCGTCAAATAAACATCTTTTTAAAAAGATATTTTTCGCAGTTTCAGAAATTTAATAGTAAAATCACATTTATTTTCGTTAAATGATAAAAGTAATCGTTACGTAATAACGATGTTTACCAGGTAATGTGTGTTACCGGTCACAAATCCCTCTCATCTTTAGCTGTGTACCAACGCATATCCAGCCGTGAGAAAGGAAACTATGTGATACACTATTTCTAGCAAGTTTACACGACAATCCACATCAGCATTCTAACATTAATAGAAACGCCATTTATCATTCCACCATCAACTCAAACTCTACTTTCACTCCACACACATCGATATTTGCCTGTACAAAATTCACAACTCGATGACATAAAACCTCGCTGGTATTGTACCCGATTTCGGACGACCCTTTATCCAGCACCGACTACCAAATATCCCATCCTTGAAGGGATTTTCACAGTTCAGAATCTAAACATAGATGCCGTAAGTTCATGAATCAAAATGATGGCGATCAACAAGTTTACTGTGTGTGACGTCACAGCTGCTGCCGCATCGTTTGGGTTTAGGCTAAAATGATAAAGGCCTATACATGCATATTATATACATGTACACGTATATAATTGGTAACTTTCTCACTTCAAATGTAAAGTTAAAATTTTTAAAAATGTAATTGTTCTTTAAAAGTTGTTTCTTAAATTAGTTCTCAAATGTATAAAAAAAATTCTAATAATTTCTGTCCAGCTTTGTTTTTCAGAACGCACCCCCATCTTCATTGTCCGATTTCTACATTGATCGCTCTGCAGTAAGACATATTCGTTATATGGATTCTTGGCAGGGTATATGGACTCACATTTCCTGTCAACGTATATAACAGCTTGGGAGAATGTTAACTTTGACAGGGAATGCGAGTCCGTACCAAGAATCCATCTAATGAATAATGTATCGTGTCAAAGCCTTCCGTGACACTAGAACTCTAAGGTCGCTCGCAACACTTTTCACATTTAAAGCTGGTGTTGTTAATAAAGACTTTTCTCCCCCAAAAATGAGCTAAGCATAGCATTTCCCCTATGAAGAATAAACCCAGACCCATCTTTTGCCCTAGGTAGAAGCACCCCAATATAGAATCTCACAACTCTCCGTTTCCAGCAGAGTAGCCTTTCCCCACAATAGTTATCCTATTCTCGGATTATATACATGTAGTAGGAAAAGTACTAGATAATAGACTCTCCCCATAGTTAGGTTTCGCCCACCCCATTTTGGATTTAATTTTAGTAATATGTTCTTCGGATAACCAATTGCGTTGTCAACTATTACTTATATATTGCGTACAAAAGTATGAGGGTTTTTTTATGAAGAAGGATTTTGATGTTCATCCTTCCGTCTGTGTACAATACTTCCAGATGATATCCTTTATAGATATCGAGTCTTTTAATGAAATTTTATGTCATGAATACTTCAGGTCAGATAAGGCTATTGATTTTGAGAGAGTTAGATAAAAGATCAAAGTAAAATTATTGTAAGTTAGAGAAATTGAGGACTGATATCAGAAATTTTTGTTCATGAAATTTATGATGATGTCTCTGTGATACTTTAGAAAAGACATGAATGATGCGTAAACTAAACTATTAAAGAAGTTAGAGTAAGACTAAAATATTTTATATGCACCATTTCAAAAATATTTTCGCGAATCGACTAGCAAAAATCAAAGATAATTGAGATTTACATTGTTTATTTTGCAATGGACGATGCTTTTTTAAATCTATAATGTGAAGTACCCGTGGAATTCCAAGGGATACAGTTAATTGATAAGACCTTATTGATTTTGAGGTCAGATAATTGAATTAAAGCCCATTCCAAAATTGTTCTTCCGCAGAAAATCAGCGGTTATGGCAAAGGAATGTAATAAAACTCAAATATCACAAATAGCAGCTTACATGCAGAAATTTGGAGGAATGATTTAGAGTCTCTGAAAAGGGAGGAATTCACTATAACAAACCTCAATTGGGAACAGGAAGCACCGATTCCTTTAAATAAATACCAACTAATTAATACTTTTTCACCTTAAGCCGCACCTAGTGAAGGCCAATGAGCTTGTACATTTTCCTATAGAGTAGTTTCGAAAAAAGGGACGGACGGTTGTGTATGACTTTAAATCGGATTTAGTCTTATCTACTGTCGCGTGTGCATGCACTTGCGTATGTGTGTTTGGTTTTCCTAGCTATTTTTGCTTTATTCATTTCTTCCGATAACCAAGTAAATATTTTAGATACTATTGCTGGATCGAGTAAATGTTCTATCAACCCCCAATCTTTGCTACTCATGAAAATATTAACAGCTGTGAAAGAGACACTTTTAACGCACTGTCGCGCAACATATGCCAGAAGTGGGGTAAATCAAATGCGGATTCTAAAACAAATCTACAGAACTTTGAGTATATTTAAAATCTCAAAACCCTTTTCAAATTAACAACATCAAAATGTATGACTTTTCAACTATTTACCCCACCATTCCTCACGCTAAATTAAAGAATAGAATTTGACATCATAGACAGTTGCTTCGTCTACAAAAATGGTAAAAGGAAATATTCTGATCTAGCAATCAGCCACACCAAAGACTACGAAGAATTGTCAACGAGGAACTCCAGCATCTTTCAATATGCTTGTGCGTAGAATCAGAGTTGTGTTTGACAAAGTGATTTAATCAATGACTGATCTTAAGATATGAATATTTCCCTTTTCCATGTTTATTGAACAAGCAACTGCCTATGATGTCAAAATGTCAAGTGTGTGAAGGACTAAAATATTTAGAAACTGATGAGGGTTTTTATCACAATACACGCAAAAAATCTATCAGTTTTTCCAGGAAAATTTCAGGTTTGATTTAACATTTCAATCGACTCAAATTAACATCCTCATTTCGAAATACATGTAGCTGCTTAATGAGAACAGTGGGTCACGTGATGTCGTGAATTCACATATAACAATTGCATCTCTCACCAATCAGCTTATTATGAAGAAATCCAGTATTATTCAACTTCGTTTGATACCACTGTGATATATGTGTTTCTTTTACATCAATGCTTTTATTAAATACTATTCCTCTATTAAAACCCTAACATTTTTTGTCAACACAAAAACGAGGAATGGAATTAAGAGGATTCAACTATAGAGCCTACTGCATATCGTGCAAACTAATGTACACGCACCTATTCGTTTGTTTGTATTATTTATGATTTACAATCATTCAATTAATTAGTTATGTTCCTCGTTTATATTACTTAAAATAAACTATTTCGTATCTATCTGAATATTTTCCTCCATAATCCATTGAACAGTCAAGGATCAATCGAACAGATGTTCAGGGGAGAATGATGTAACCATGGCGAGATCAAAGTAAAAGCAGTTGCTAAAAATAATACCTGAATTAGGCAGATGTTTTTATTGTCATATATGATATATATTTAATCTTTAATTATGTATGTTGTCATAGCTAAATTAGACACAATGACCCCTTCCTAAAAATGTGTAAACGACGTTGCTCAATGAGGATTCAATTATCTGTCTGAGAAAACTTTGAATATAATGAATACCTGTTTAAAAATCACGCTTTATGGTTCAATCGAGATTTTACGTTCTATGTAGGAAAGAAATATGGATGTTTCTCCACAGAGATAGATGCAAGGTGAAGATAACGAACAGTGATCAATCTCATAACTCCTACAAGCAATACAAAATAGATAGTTGGGCAAACACGGACCCCTGGACACACCAGTTATTGTATTTGTAATAATTACAGTAGTGGTCTATACCATACCACCCCCTAGCAAAATAAAACTATAAACATTTTGTCAGTAATAATTGTAGTAGTTGTCTGTATCATAACCACCTGTTTTACTAGAGGTGGTACGGTATAGCCAGTACTATTACTATCACCTCCAGGAATTCCTCGTTGATCAGAATACAAACAACATCAGGTATGTATCCAGTTTGAACTTCACGCAAGTGATTTGAAAAGAAACACTAAAGGACATATTGTAACATAAAGAAATATTTAATTTGTGACAATAAAAATCGCAGCACATCACATATGCATAATATTGCAAACCACAATTATAACATCATCACATTCCGTGGGGATCCGGATTGAAATAGGTGCACAGTACCCCTTGCTTGTCGTAAGAGGCGGTTAATGTTGTATGGTCAAAATTACGACAATTTTTCCCATCTTGCAAAAACGCTATTAAATCATCGCACGTATGTAGTTATGAGGATGTATGACATGTCATACATAATTTCACCTGTTTTAACTAATTTTAAATCTGTATTTACAAATAAACGCGTCACTCTGCCATTTCAAGTGACAGTCACGTGATCAGTTCAAACTTTCAAATTATCAGTGGTCTTGTCTGTGTAAATATGTGTATTTTGTAACAACAGTACCTTGCCATAAGTTGTAATAGAAATAAAACTATAAAATAGCTCTTAGTAATTCATTGTTTTACGCTCTTTCAACCTTCAAATTGTACAGAATACGGCATGTTGGGATTCCACTGACGCGCGTGGGGCTATTTATAAACACCTAATAATTAATAACTTATGCGTCATCCGGAACATCTCGAGCCTTTCACCGTAAAACACCGTGTTTTCGGTGAAAAGCCCGAGGTGTTCCGGATGATTTTATTTTATGTATCCTTGGACGAATTTGACTCCAGTTTTGGCACTCTAGTTTTCCTTTTAGCTCTTACAAATTTTTTGTTATTTCGAATTTCCAAAATTTCGGCTTGAGCATCACTGAAGAGACATTATTTGTGGAAATGCGCATCCGGTGCATCAAAATTGGTACCGTATAGATTTTACATTACGACCTCTTGGTCGAGGTATCTGCTGGTGTACTGTTAGTTTCCGAGGGTCTCTACAGCCTAATAGCCAAGTACTTCGTTACTAGCTTGGAAATACGGATGTATATTTAATTTCTGGGATGAAATTTAGAAATTCATTTTAAAATTAAGGATTATCTCCTATATGTATAACTCTTATCTTTGGACGAATTTGGCTCCAGTTTTTTTTTGCACTTTAGTTTTCCTTTTAGCTCTTACAAACATTGCTATTTCGAATTTCCTAAATTTCGGCTTGAGCATCACTGAAGAGACATTATTTGTCGAAATGCGCATCTGGTGCAACAAAATTAGTACCGTATAAGTCTTACATATACCACACTTGTTTACTCTCTAAATAATCTAATCACTGTTTTCAAACAAGTAATTAAGGAAAAGTTAATAACTTTTAACATTAATTGATCTGCTTGAAAGTAATTATGTACAAAAATGATACATGAACATCAGATCATACAGCTTTAACTTGGGTGAGAACACAATAAACGAGGTCCCGTATCACAGCAGATGTGGTATGATAAAGAGTCCTCCCTACTCAAAGGCCGTAAGCATTGGTCATATGCCTAAATTTGCAGCCCTTCACAGGCAAAGATTAGTGATGTCTCCATATCAGTGAAAGATTCTTTTAATTTCATCAATAAAATATGTTCAAAACAAAACAAAGATTCTCGAGAGGGACGTCAATCATATAATCAATCAATATATCACCATCAAGAAATGTCTCCGTGGTTTGATGCTTAATACTTAGGTCGTCAACAGTCACCAAACAGTAACACGTGCAAACCTGGTCCGTCTTGTGGAAATGAGTTAATTTTTATTTAAATAAGCGAAGGAAGAAGTGGTGGTCTATAAAGATATGCCTCTGCTGGACAAGAGGGAAACTGAAGACGGCGTTCCATTAAGTTGGTGCGCAGAATCTCCTATAGTCTGAAGATGTAGTGAAAATTCTTATTGAAAATATAAGTAGCATCAAAAGATTTTATATTAATTGAATATTATTTATATTCATTAATCAAAATTAATAGAAGTACAAATTGTATTTCAACAGCATATAAAAGTATGGTGATGACTTGAGAATTATAAAAATGTAGGTGTATAATAACTTATCATAGCTAATTGGAGTTTTGTCAGGTATCACGACTATGATATCCCCTTAAACTCAAATGCCACCGTGCTGCTCCAGTCGTCCTAGCTTGTTATCAGGTGCCATTTTCGTTGGAGTGTAGGGTGGCGACACAGAATCTGAAGAATATACATTAGAACATGTTGATATTGTTCCTATCATAGTGCCCTTTGTAATATTCAGATGCCAATGAGAGTTCATGTAGAAGCTTTCCTAATCTTGATTCTGATACAAGGAACATCTTTTGGCTTCACTTTCAGTCGCAATGGGAAATATTGGGAGTCCTCATTCTCACTATCACTTTCCTCGGGAGCATCATAGTAGGGATCTTGATAATCACCCTCGTCACTGTCAACATCTTCATCACTGATTTGATCTGACTGGTGGACTGTCTAGACTGTTGATGTGATGGTAAAAGACCAACAGCCACTTTTAAAGGCATTTCATCAAACAGACTCGAACACTGAACAACAGTATACACTGTAGTCACAATTGATGATAGAAACGGTACTTGAATGTGTCTTGTCCGTTGAGAAACTGGGATGAAATCTTGACACCACTTGCAGCGGGTTTCTATTAACCCTTTCTCTACCGGTACTTTTTAGAGGTTTTTAAAAACAAGATGACAGTGTCTTTTAAATCGATTTAAATCAATATGTGCCTTCATTTGATGTAGGCATATGACATATAATTTTGTTCACAATTGGACGGGGAACAATTTTCTAAAAATGTTGTCAGGATATTCCATGACCTTAAAGAGGTCTACAGGGTCAAAGGTCAAATAAGTGCAGATTTTTCAAACATTTTTTTCCAGAAATATATATATCATGACCCCTCTCACTAGATTAGAACCAAAAATAGGAAATTCTAAATGTATGAGCTGATGTGCCTTTTAAAATACTACAACAACATTACAATCAAATTAATTAATTTTATTGACATATAAATATTTTTGGTTGCTAAGTAACAACATTCGCAGTGCAATTTTGACCAAAATTTGCCTTTCTGCAGCCATTTAATACAATTTAAACATAATTGCATATCATGGTTATTAGTAAATGCCACATTATTTTGAAAATATAATATGTAGACAGATCTTAATGATTTTAATTTTTTTTTAACAAACATTATGAACACATGGGAGATAATTAAGGTCAAAGGTCATAAATTCAAAAGTTGTACGTAATGTACATTGACATCGTTTTTTAACAATATGATATTCTGTGAATATCTTCCACTAGATAGAATACTGCAACATGAAAAATAAAGATCTTTAACTGTTCATTCAAAATAATTTGATTTTTTTTACATCAAATATATTTGGTTGCTAAGCAACAACACCGTAACAAATGTTATCATAAAGTACTACCCGTTTTTCCTCTCCACGTAGGAATGTTCAAGTACATGTACATGTACTTGCTTTGAATCACTATATCTAACTGCACTTGCATCATGTTTAACAAGAATGTGCTTATCATATGCAACCTTTTAAAACCTCTGGTGGTTAATTACACAAGCCATTTAACATATTGAAACAAAAATGTACATGCAGTAAAATATTCCAGATTTTAAGAACTACACACATTTTATGTGTATTGCATTACATTCACTTGTGATAGCTCTGACATCAGAAAAAAATATGCATTGAGAACACAGTATATTCATAATTTTCTCTTTTTACATGACAAATTTGCACAATTTCTAACATGTTCCCCTTCTTTACTGTGCCATTTTTTAAAACAATTTCTGTCATTTGATAAACAAAGAGGAACTTGACATGATACACAAAATACAGATGTCTTATAACTTGGAACCTTCTCATTCATAAAAATTGCCTCAGCATTACAAAATGTACAGTCTTTCCTTTTATCTAAAAATTCAGGTATACATGCAATAGGACTTTCTTTTGATACACACTTTTCATTTAAACCCATCAGTGACATGGCAAGTGATTCGCGGAATTCAAGTTGTCCATATACAGAAGAACAATTTGTAAACTGATTGGCATGTAATTTTCTAAATTCTTCAAAAATAATATAAGAATTAACAACCATGATATCAAGCAAATGAAAAAACAGAACTTTCCACCAATGATACTGTGTTCTAATATAAGACGGATATTTACTTGTAAACTGGTTTGAAAGATCTACAGCTCCCATACATTGATTGTAATCATTAGCAACTACAGGTTGTACAAGTCCTTTTTTGTTCCAAGTTAATCTAGATTTCATAGTGCGTTCACAAACAGTTGTAGCTGAGCCATGGTGTAATGGCGACATAAAAGTAACTACCTTACAATCTTTCCATTGCACAAATACAAATTCATCAACTCTGTGCCATCTAAAATCACCTCTAGTGGCTACTCTTTCCCACATTTTCACATTTCTAAGTTCATCAGGTATAGACAAGCTATTAGATTTCAGTACACCAATAAGATAAATTTTCCTAGCAAGTAATTCTTTGCCAAGAGCTATAGATGTATAAAAACAATCAGTAAACAACCTATATCCTTAATCAAAAAGAGGTTTACACAATGTAATAGTGACATTAAATCCAATACCCTTTGTTTTATCTGTAAAAATAGTATTATTTTTACCAAGATAGACAAAAAAGTTGTATGTATAGCCAGACATATTACATGCTACAACCCAAAGCTTTATTCCAAAGCGAACAGGTTTGTCTTTAATGAACTGACGAATGCCCGAGAACTTATGCTTAGAGGCGACCATTCTCTCATCTACCGCTATTTCCCTGTAAGGCTGGTATAATTCCTTCGATTTCTCACAAACATGATCAACCAATGACTGTATGCGTGTTAACTTCTCAGCTGATGAAATAAAAAAATAAAACATAGCATTGTAATACGTGCTTTACTGTACAAGAAATCATTAGAAATGATATACAATATATTAAATATAAAATGCAATAAATGTAAATGCATTTGACAAACACCAATGCCTTTTAATATCAGCAAAGTTAAAGTCACAAAGTATAAACATTTGGTAACACCGGAAAGTTCTTTCCAAATGCATACAAATGTAAAATTGTTACCCATTCAAAAGCTGTGGCTTTTAGCATAGACAAACAGACAGACCAAAAACTATATGCCATATAAATTTTTTTGCCGATACATTTTCGAAAAGAAATGTTACCAATTTATATATTTGCGTTTTAGTGTATGCATGAATCTCATCATATAATATATAACGAATTATTCACATAAATCCCGCACATGCAAATATTATAACTGAACATTTCATAAAATGTGCAATAAAAACAGTAGTAGAAACCTTTGTTGATATCAGCTGGTGGAGTTACTTGTAAGAAGGACAAAATAGCCTGGAATCTATTTCTAGACATAATTCCTGGTACTGGGTTGTTCCGATATAGGGCATGCGTTGACCAATACCTATCTATCGACTGGAACTTTACGACAGACATATATAAGATAATGCCCAAAAATCTGAAACAAAAAGTAGTTATCAAAAGTAAGTTTACTTAGCATGAAAATAATTGAATACGCAATTGGCTGTGTAAATGTTTCCTATAATCAACTCTTTCTGAAGATTATACATTTATAAACTTATGATAAAATTTTATCAGAGGTAATTGCAGTACACATCATATGAACATGTAAGATGTATAGCCAGATTAATTGTGGTAGAGGGTAATTTTATTGCAATGCAAATTATAATTCACTTCAACCTGAAAATCATTGTAACAATACTGGTACTTTAGAACTATTAATACCTATACAGTTCCTCTTCAGTGAGAGGCTGCCAACTTCCTTGGGAAGCATACGACAATCTTTCCCCTCTAGATATGGCCATCTCAGCATAATGGTTGGTGGCAACACAGATGGAAAAAACAGCTTCAAAAAATCTACTGGTTCTCTGAACAATCTGGCCCCATATCTAAAAGAAAATTCCAAATAAAATTAGTATTAGCCGTCATTCCCTATTTCATGCTAAAACAAATCAGTTATAGACATCTAAAAATTCTGTGCACATGCACGCACGTGCTGTTGAGTAATTTGACCATGTTGATGTATTTCAAGTCTAAATATACATGTATGACTACAACAGAAGTTTCACAACAGTTCAATGAAAAATGAGAAATTAACAGCACCTCAAAACTACGAGGACCAAAATCAATGCATGTGCGCATAAGTAAGACACATTATTTTTGTTGATGCTATTCAATAGGTATTTGATCGATATACTTACAGTATAAATTTCATATTGTTTCCATCATTTAATATAAAAAAGTTATGGTGATTTGAAAATCGACCAATCAGAATTTAGCACACGTGCATGCACGTGCTGGAAAGTAATTTTGACTATAGATTTGAGTTAAGAACATCAAGATAAATTTTTAACCTAAGTTTCAAAAGATTCTGTTGAAAAACAAAGAAAGTCATGGTCATTCAAAGAAATGAACCTTCAAACGACAATGCACGTGCATGCGCATGTGCATTTGCAATTTTTATTACACCGATCTGTAGATATTTGGCACGTAGACAAAAAAGTCACAAGAAGAAGGAATAATAATACTAAGAAACAGAGTAAAACCAATATGTTCCCAAACTCCGTTTGGGGAACATGATATGTTTTTGTATCTTCTATGTTTCGCATGTACATTTATGTGATATCTAGTAATGCAACAATGGGTTTCACCCTATACACAACCTCAAGAGTCGTCCCATCTGAATGCCAGGTTGTCGTACCGGGTGAAAAGCCACAGTTCTTGGATCCGGTGCCCCTGTGTCCTCTACATTAGCATCCTTCCAATGCATGTCTGGATTTGCCAATGGATCCTCGCTAGCGGAAGATAACTGGGAACTTCCCACTGAGGACTGGGATTCCAATACCCTTTTTAAAGTATTAAACATTTCTGATCTAAGCTTTAAAGCAATGTAAGCTTCAAGGAAGCAGTGGATAACTTCGCTTGGAAGTATTGGTCAATTCATTTACAAATAGAGATGCCCAGTGGCGGCTTTAAGGGGGATGCAGCCTCCCACCCCCCTTAAAATTTTCAAAATTAAGGTAAATCGTGGTATTGTGCTCAGAAAAATGTACTAAAGAATGTAAGAAGCAATAATTTCTTCCACTCCCGGAGAAATAAATAACACAATCTAATGATTTCTTGAATTACTTTATTGGGAGAAGTTAATTTTTTTCAAAAACTATTAAAATTTGCGTCATTTTATTAATTTCACCTCATAAAAAAATGATAGAAAATAGTACAAAAGACTAAATAGGAGATATATTTAGTCAAAATTAGAGAAATCTAGGCAAGATGGGGCACTTGCTCATCATCTCATAGCACACTGGTTTTGAATAATCAAACTATGTCTCAGTAAAGGCCTCGGTTCCATAGGACATAATCATTTCAACGATAGGCCTAGAGCATTCTAATACTAACAGCACACCTGCCACACCAGCACCAGCAGGTATGGATAACATGTGATTTATTGTCATATATGATTAACTACATGGGTATAAAATGCATGTACTTAGATACAATGTAAAAGGGAACCATGATTTTTCTATTAGCCTTTCGAAAATCGACCCCCCCTCCCCCCCCCCCCCCCCCCCCCCGCATTTCGTTTTTGCTACGATATGAAAAAAATAACTCAAATTATGATAATGAATTATATCATCACAATATGATTTTTCCTAATTATTCATGTTTGAATTTTTTTTTTGAGGAAATAGAAAGATAAGATTTTGATCAACATAGAAAATCAGCACACGAGCGCCCATGAATGCCGGACCCGGACAAATTGAACACATTAAATCATATATGTTCAGCTCTTAATAAAGAGTTGTATGTTGCATACTTGGTGTAGATATCATACATATAGATACTTTCTTTCACGAAACGACAAATTATGGCATCATATTGTAAATTTCCATAAAACGACAAAACCACAAACAGCTTTTCGCGCACTTTTTCCTAGTCCTCTGTGACTACATCAACTTACATGTCATTTATAGTGAATGCAGAGTCGCTTGGATCGTCATCAAATGTATCCTGCAAAAGGAGGTCCAATGCATCTTCTTCATCTGACGATATCAGGTCGTTTTCCATAGTGAAGGTTGTATATAAGCGTTAAAGCGTTGAAATCTTAGCGTTCGCTGTGTTGTTTTCAGTCAAACGGAAACACGTGTTACTCCTGCACACTCAGTAAACCCCGGATCCAGATCACGAAAAAAAGCGTCGGACTTGTTAATTTTTTTCTTTGTTTGGCAGAAAAAAATTATAGCTGTACCGAAAAATGTTACATATTTATATCTAAATCTGATGTATTTTTTTTTTCAATGTATACGTACTCTACCGATACATTCTCAATATGTGTTTCATGAACTTACAAATGGTTTGTGTAAAGTTCTGATATATAGATCTACTTGTATCAATAATGGTTTTATTGGGTTTGTTTTTTTTAAAGCAGAGAATACCAGGGTAATTATTTCATACATGTGTGTATATTGATTTAGTGTATCAAAAGCAAGTAACCAATAGAGGTCAATACACATATTTTACACTACCTTATTGTGCGACGCGGGTCGATCGGATTCAGTGACGTCATTTTGTCAGTAATTTTGATAAAAACCGCACCGCATGTCCCAATTTCATTTTATCGTTGTATAAAAACTACCAAGAATTATAACACGAATAAGGGCTCATAAAAAAGGAAATTCCCTCTACTTTTACAGGCTGTATTTACTTTTCCCTATTTCAATATACGAATATAGGTAAAACGCCGATCTGTTTTAAAATTGAGAAATTAAAGCGTAAGAACACGTATGTGTGCAAACAATTGCTATTTTCTTATTACATTGCCGGGCATTATAAATAATTTTTATATACACTGAAGGCAGGGAATATATGCTTTTCAAACATATAAAAAATATTGCATTCAGAGGGACAATAAAAAAAAATGGTATCGAGGGGGAAAATGACCTTGCGACAAAGCGTTGCGTCATATTTAGACGAAGCCATCTTTCACTTTAAATGCTTTTATTGATTTCATGGCTTTATTTACTTAATTAAAATTTACATAGTTAAAAAATAGAGAAAATTTCCAAAAATATGATATATAGATCATATATCTTATGGACGTAGTTTCATAGATTTAGAGGCACTCTTTTTGCGTAGTCTTATTTTTACGCGCCATCGGTCAAATTGACCGGTACGGTAGAGAAGGGGTTAAACCTATTCTTACTGAATTTATGACTACATATTTCTCATTCGTTATTGTTACAGAGTTAGCCTGGACCACACCCGACACTGTGTCTGTAGTAGATACTTTGTATGCGGTTGCCTTAGGGGTACTGAAATGGATGGAATCCAGGTTCTTATCTGTCGCATTTTCAACTACCCCCAACTCTTGGATTTTCTGAAATGAGTTAATAGTGTTTAAAAGCAGACATAAACTGTATATTTATAGATACATGAATAATGTATCATGCCATACAGTTTGCATAGAAAAAGTACGGGGGATACTTGTTACAAATGAAACAGATCTAATCTAATCCCTGTCATATTCTTTATAATTATCAATTTTCTAATGAAATCTTTATAAGTTGTTATCTTAAACTTCAATGTTGTAAGATATTAAAACTTCATTTTTAAAGGGAGGGCAGCCGAAGAAGAAAACGGTGATTTATTTAAGTTACAAAAAGACAAGCAAATAATAACAAACACAAAAAAATAAGTTTTCTCTAATCAAATTTCTAATTCCTAGTGAAGGAGGGGGGGGGGGGGGCAGGATATCCTTATTTCCTTCACAACCTCATTTTGTTCGATTGGGGGAGATAGCACTCGTCCTTTGGTCTTCGAGCTTACATTCTTAGAATTTTCACTACCACTTTTAAAAAGTAAAGGGGTCACTTCAATATCTCATTTCATATGAATAGAAATGTTTTGAAAGGTAGGGGACCCCTTCACTGTATCTACGTGCCTCATTGAGATGGGGTATTTGAGCACTTCACCCCCACCTGCTGACTACGTCTTTAAAAACGGTACACTGCTGAGTAGTACAGCTGTAGGTTTAAAGAATGCTCCTATACCACTTCAAACCCAAACATTCCATTCTTCATTTAAAAAAACTTCCAAACAAAGATACATTCCTGGATCCAGTAAATGTTCTACCAAGCCCCTATCTTTGCACCTCACAAAATTATTAACAGTTGTGAAGGAGAAACTTCAAACGTACTGTGTGACTACATATATGCCAGAAGTGGTGTAAATCAAATGTGGATTCCAAAAATTCTTAAGAACTGTTAGCAAACTTGAAATTGCAAAACTTTTCTCAAATCAAAAACTTCTCTAGAGTGTCCAGGGGTTTTTGTTTGCCCAATTCTCTATTTTATATTACTTATAGGAGTTATGAGATTGAGCACTGTTCGTTATCTTCATCTTTCAGTGATTAACATCTGGGGCAAAATGAAACAGTCTTTCTGATTGATCAGTGTACATACGGAAACCTCATGAACATGTATGTCTAAAAATGGAGGAATGTCGAAAAAGGACGAAGATAACGAGTAGATCAATTGTAAACAGAGTTATCCGTAGTCAAACTGTGCCAAGAACAGCCCAACAATGATACATGTCAGACAGCATTTGACCTAATGATAGGTTGCATTGGCAAACAAAAAGATGCATCTGATGCAAAAACAATGTCAACTGCTTCTGCGACATTACCCCATAATTAACTTTATGCTCAAAGTGGTGTGTAGAAATAAGAAAGAGGAAGAATGAAAATGTAGGACACAAATCAACTGATACCAATCTATACGATGTCCTTTATTCTATTTGCGTTTTAAATGAATTAATTTATTATGATTATCTACGTTTCGTGGACGAATGATAAAATTGCTTTAAATGAAAGGTAAAGATAACAACCAGTGAGCAATCTCATAACTCGTACTAGAAACACCATAGGTGGGAGCAGGTGCCTAGGAGGACCAAACATCCCCTGTCGATCGGTCACACCCGATGTGAGCCCTATATCTTAATCAGCTAAACAGAGTAATCCTTAGTCAACATTAATTTGCCAGGAACGGCCTAACAATCGGTATGAAATACGTCAGACAGCATTAAGCAAATGATGGACTGCATTTGCAAACTAGATCAGTTTAACGACCATGAAAGTTGCTATCAATACTGCGAAATATGATTTGAAAATTATCATTTCGATGATGACTCATCAGCCCAATTTACCCTTTTATGAAATTGTGTCTTCGTTTATCAACGTATTTTGACTTCAATAACGTTTTGTTTATTTTCATTTCTCTGTGGTGTGTTTCTATGTAACGGTGGTGATGAATCTTTGTACAACTTCAAACGATATACATGAGATTTGCATGAACTGACGAGCGATGTTCCATGTCATCATTATAGCACCGTAACCTAAATGAATGCTTTTAGTTTACCTTTGGACTTTCCAATTAAGGCCCGAGCTTATGTTTATTTCCCGGTTTTAGTTTCATAAGGTTACATGTACGTAATACTTGACCCCTTGATTGAAATGGAGGAAAAATTGATAATTTATCATATAGCTCTTTATTTGTGTTGTGTACCTCTTCAACAATTTCTTCTTCAATGATTTTCACTTTATTCATCACATTTTGTTTAAGCGCTTAATCAAACTATTCAGAGAGTATTTAAGCAATATGATTTCTAATCTCAAATCTGTCACGATTATGCCAGACAATTGGTTGAGTATGAAACAGAACTTGATACATTGTCAGAATGGATAACAGAGGAATATCACAATCACGCATAAACACACCAAAACAAAAGTGCGTTCTTCTGTGTTTAGTAAACGAGAAATGATCAGATAGGTGACATGAGGATGAAGTTAAATGTTGACAAAGCTTGTAACAACATCTCCGTTCTTTGTATGACTCATGATTACAACTGTATATTAATCGAACTTGGCATTTTTCCACATTTGGTAGTCGTACATATACTCCAACTTTCCTTTCAAACGATGAAATTTTTCAGTTAAAAAAAAAGATATCACAATTAATAGTACGGATATATGTATGAGTTACCGTACCTATATTGGATTCATAAACTTCCCAAAATCCCTCAGAAGTATAGATGCATTGCAGGATCCAATAAATGTTCTAAGTCCCTATTTGTGCTCCTCACCACAATGTTAACAACTGTCAAGGAGAAACTTCAAACATGTTGTGCTATGACATCTGCCAAAAGTGGTATAAATCAAATGTGCATTCTCAAAATTCTAAAAAAAAAGTTTAGTAAATTTAAAATCCTAAAATGTTTCTCAAATCAGCCACATTAAACATGACTTTTTTTTCAACACTTTACATGATCATTCCCCATGATAAATCCAAGATTTGACTTTTTGACACCATAGAACTTTGCTTCTCTAATAAATAAGAAAAGAGGAAATATTCATATATTGTGATCAGTCGTTCAAAATATTAATTTGTTAATCACAATTCTGATTCTATACACAAGTATATTAGTGTTAGAGTCTTGCATGATAATACCTTCGTACTATTTGGTGATCAGGTCTTCCAATAGTCTATTGGAATTCCCATGAACACGAATTGTGCTGCTTGCCTAGATGGTCGAGCGGTCTAGCGCGATGGTTACATCCTGCTAGGATATTTGGTTCCGCAGGTCGTGAGTTCAACCCCGGGTAGGGGCGGAAGTGGGTATCCAAATAAAGTGAAATTTTCTGTGCTTTATATCAAATATTTCTTCACTTAGGGCAGTTATGTTCATTTAAGAGTTCATTGCTATTTATGTGCTTTATATATATATATATATATAGATAGATAGATAGATAGATAGATAGATAGATAGATAGATAGATAGATAGATATGTAAAACTTATACGGTACCAATTTTGATGCACCAGATATATTTCGAAAAGTATTTTAATGTCCACTTTTTTTGGGCTATATTTAGCTCTAACATTTCATAGTTATTTCGGATTTCAAACATTTCGGTTGAGCATCACTGAAGAGACATTATTTGTCGAAATGCGCATCTGGTGCATCAAAATTTGTACCGTATAAGTTTTACATTATGAGCCCTGGGTCGAGGCCTCTGCTAGTGGACTGTTAGTCCCCGAGGGTCTCTACAGCCCAGTAGTTGAGTACTTCGTTACTAGCTTGAAAATACGGATGTATATTTAATTGCTGTTATAAAATTTAGAAATTCTTTTCAAAATTAAGGATTATCTCCCTCATGCATAGCTCTTATCCTTGGACGAATTTGGCTCCACTTCTTTTGGCTATATTTAGCTCTAAAACTTCATAGTTATTTCGGATTTCAAACATTTCGGTTGAGTATCACCGAAGAGACATTATTTGTCGAAATGCGCATCTGGTGCATCAAAATTGGTACCGTATAAGTTTTACACACACACACACACACACACATATATATATATATATATATATATACTCAGGCTGATGAAAGGTGAATATTGTGGATCAGTTCTTTGAATATATATATATCCTATTTCGCTCCGCTTTAACAATGAAAACCTACATATGTAAAAATCCAAAAACATGTAGTCTGTGGTGTAAATACGTTTGTAGATTAGTGTAGTTGAAGTGCTAGTTGTTTTTATATGCACTTTTTATTGTTTTGTTAAATTCTTTGTTAATATTGACAACATTATATAATTCTTTTCGTTTGTCATGAAGAAGGGAAAGGTCGTCCCGAGACAATTTGGTTGTTCTTGTCGTTGGTCATTTTAGTGCTTTGTATAATGTTTTGTATTTGACCTTGTATCCACATTGTTGATCCAACACTTCTAGGTATCGGGTGTTGTTGGAACGTGGTGATTTACGCTTTCTGAAATACTATATACTAATATTAGTGAATATCAGCCCACACTTAAACGTACGCTTGATTTACGTCTACGAATTTCAGTAAATATGGATTCAAACATCTCACCTCTGGTGTCCCCAGTGGCTGGTGATTGCCCTACTTTCAATTTTGTATTCTAAATAAGATTTCATGAGACTGATCACTGTGGTCTTGAATTTTTCATTTTCGAAATAACTTAATTCAGCGTTAAATTTTTCATTTTTTTAATATGAAAAATTAATTGTTTCAATTCAGACATTCGACGCAGAATGTAAATGTATAAATACAACTTTTATCATTTTATAAACTAAAAATATGAACATGGAATTGTTAAACCAATAACCAATGCTGAATTATAAAACGTAAATACCGGTATGTGAATATAATTATTAAATAAATTGAATTAAAATCACAAACCAATCAATAAAATAAAATTCATACTCAGAAGTTAAAGCGCAAGCTCAATAACTATAAAATTGTTGCACTGGTATCTGTCTATACTATGACTGACAATCATAACAAAAACTTAAAATTCCTGTACATTTTTCAGCTTGTGATACAGGTACCTTTGGACACAATTGCTCTGAAGGTTGTGTTCATGGATCGTATGGATTTGGATGTTCAAAGAAGTGTAACTGTTCACGTGATCAGTTTTGTGACGCAGTTACAGGATGCTCATATAATACCACTGGTAAATATATACTCAACGAATTCGTTTTAGCAATGTATATTAGTTATTTGCATTTTATGTCACCTGAGTCATTCAATTCTTTATTGTCCTTGAGTTATACAATTCATCGGAATGCATCTAGTGCATGTACATGTATATACACAATGTGTATATAATTGTATAAGATAAACAACAGGTGATTGAACAGGAGTTAGGTACCTATGGACACAATTGCTCTGGAGGACGGTGTGTTTATGGATCGTATGGATTTGGATGTTCAAAGAAGTGTGACTCTTCACGTGATCAGTTTTGTGACGCAAGTATAGGATGCTCATATAATACTAGTGGTAAATATTTACCCTAAAATGCTAAAATGAAGTTTAACAATACATATACATGCTATATTGCTGCCGACCAGGCATATACATGTATATCTATTCATGATCATCCATATATGATACTATACTGATAAGATTAGGATTGATTTCTGGGTTAGTGAAGCTTTGTTTGGCCTCCTACAGTCTGTAGACTATGGAGTAGCGTCTGATGAGGTAGCTGTTGGAGTTATCTTTCCATGACGTACCTGGACTGTTTTATGGAGGTGTCGTATCACCCAGAAAACTATCCCTCCCGGTCTTCCTGATATGATCCAGAGGAATGGAAGATCCAATACATCTGGTATCAGGTTGACTGTTGGGACTGCCAAAGAGAGCACCATGTTGATGGGACTATCCGCTTATAGGGCTCTACTCCAGATTTTTCTGTCGGGATTGTCTCCCTTAGCCTGTGGCAATACAACGCCGAACCACAAGGCAGTGTTCTTTCTACTTGACCCAGTAGGAGGGGGTTACTTGATGGACATTAAATTGTTTTCCATCCTGAATTTTATACATTAGGCAGTATTTCCTTCAAGTACCTCTATATCATTATGTTACAAATTTTCCTATCAGTTCCTCTCAATTCTTAGGCAATCAAAAAGCAGTAATACGGCCACTTGAAGCTTTCGCCATTTGTTTGAAAACAAGCAGGATTTTCTCAGCGACGTTTTTACACTTTTGATTGAAGTTTAAAAAATACTACCTATTCCATTTATATTATAAACTGCTTGCGTTTTATCATAGATTAATTGGTGCATACTAAGGTGCATATATAATGTGTGAATTTAGTGCCCTGTAATGTAAAAAATCAGCACCTTTCACGGCAACTTGTTCGCATGTGTCTTTGTTTTGCGGTCTCTTTTGTGCCACTTTTTGATAATTAGTAGTGTTTTTTACATGTATATTGGCTGGGATCAATTTGTGTAATTTACATGTTTATTTGCTCATTTGCAAACCTAGTCATTAGTAAACGGTTGTTTGTATTAAGCTGTCCCAGGCAATTAATTTTGTATATGTTGGTATATTACGTCATTTTGTTTGCACTTGGTTTATTACGTCGTTTGTTTGATCATGATAATAAATCACATGTCGGCGCGGGTTCGAATCCCGCTCGCGCCGATAAATGAGAAAGTTTCCCAGTTTACTTTCGGAAGGTCGGTGGTCTCTTCCCAGATACATTATATCTGGGTTCTCTCTTCCACCAATAAAACCTGGGCTCCACCAGATAACTGAAAAATTGTTGAGTGTGGCGGAAAACATTAAATCAATCAATCAAATGCTGTGTTATTTCATTAGACACTTCAATGATTGTCCAGTAACAAAAACCGAGCTATGGAATGCCAGAGTTTTTGCTCGTGTATGGGTTTTTCTATTTCAAAATTGCGGAATATAAAAATGTTTGTTTTGTGTGTACTTGTATATAACATTTTGAGATATCCGTATGTCTTTTTTTAGTACATTGTTTGTAATAATAAAATATTATGTAATGGTTTTTAGCACAACAGTTTTACCATTAAATAACACACGTCACTGCTATCATGTGTATATCTTGTTGCAGGCGAAACAGAAACAAGTGGAGGTATGTAATATCAATTTCTTTTTCTTAAAAAATGAAATGTAGAGTTAGGAAGAATTCAAATATACTAACCTTTACTCATACTCGGAATTGTAATGATAGTCATTACCTAACGAATGTGATGCAGTTGGGAAAAAGGAGCGTATTAATCTGAATAAATAGTTCGTCTCTAAATTCACGGCTGGGAATCCCCATAGTTTTGAGAGAATCATGGATTGATTGTATGCAAGGTGAAGATAACGAACAGTGATCAATCTCATAACTCCTACAAGCAATACAAAATAGATAGTTGGGCAAACACGGACCCCTGGACACACCAGAGGTGGGATCAGGTGCCTAGGAGGAGTAAGCATGTATCTTGCTTAACGTCTCGCTTGAGAATTTTTAACTCATATGGAGACGTGTATTAAACTGCATTAAAAATCGTCTCTAAATTAATGGCTGGAAATTTCCATAGTCTGAAAGAATCATGAAAGTAGCCAAGTTGATAGTAACTATCAGAAATATATATATATATATATATATATATATATATATATATATATATATAAGCACTAAAGTTCCAACAACACCGATACCTCAAAGTGTCGGATCCACAACATGGTAACAATGTCAAATACAAACATACAAAGCACTAAAATGATCAACGACACGAATAACCAGATTGTCAAATTTTCGGCACTAAATGCACTAAATGCATAGTGATGAAGAGCAGGAAGGCCTCTACCAAAATTGTAAATTTCATGATCCCCGGGGTAGTGGTTCTGACCCCAGGGCGGGGCGAAACTTAGTATATATTGTTCATGTGTAAAACACTTAGATAATATCTTCTTTAGTTCTATTGATACTAAATTGAAACTGAATGGATATTTAGAAAGAACAGGTAGTCCTTTACAAATATCGTGTTTAGTGTAATTAATGTATCTGAACCGATGATTTCAATACATGTAATAGATAAGATTTGTTTCCTTTTAATATACAATAGAGTAGATAAAATGTAATATTTTGATACTTCGTCATAACGTAACCATACGTATGAAATGTTTAAAGCAAGAGAAGGGTTGCAAGAACGCAGTTCTGAATTCTTCTTGCCGAAACAACGCTTAGGAAATAAAGATAAACAGGTTTCTTAATATTTGTTAATCCCTCCATTTTTTAAAAATTGAAATGCAGAAGTGTGTGTGACAAAGGTAAAAAAAATCTCAACAAGTTGTATTAAACGTGTTGATTTTAACTAATTTTCAGCATTCGTGTATAAGCTCATAAATTCTAATATTTTTCGATGATTTGTTAATGACTTATTATACAAGGTACAACCTCGAATCACTAAAGCGTCCAAACTGTTTAACATCGATCGACCAATTAATTAGACAATGAAGAATTTGTAGCAAACCCGCACTTACAGCAAGGAAGCTAGTTACAGGTATACAGACATACATGTACATCCCATTTTGCGTCTGTGTAAACAATAGCTTTACTTGTCGCTCCATTGACCACACATCGCCATTATACTCGCCGCTCCAATGAAGAGATATCGCCGTTACAAATCTTCTAATTTTGTCGACGCCCCTCCCCAATTCCTTCATAAGTTTAAATAATCGTGAATTAAATTTTCTCTATGACTTTGAATTAGTGAAAATTTAATTAGCGTAAATTTAATACACTATTTAAGGTTCCGATTTGCGGGGAAAAAACATGACGTGAAAACCCCCTGATATACGGTAATATCTTCTTTAGTGCTCTTGATTCTGAAATGAAGTAAATAAATGTTTACAAAGGGCAAGTAGTCATTTACTAACATTGTATATTTGATGATCCCAGGGATAGGGGTTTTGGTATCAGATTGGACCAAAATGACCAGTTATTAAATGTGTGAATAATACACCATATTTAACTTCTTTTTGATAAGTACCATTGCAATTCCTTTTAATTTTGGTATGAAGCATATTTAGGACAAGGGGACATAATTCGTAAAATACAGGATTCCTGAACCCCTGGGGCCTTAGGGTGGGCAAAAATTGACAAATTTTCAACAAAAAGAAGAAAAAAACATGCATAGTGATGTATAACAGGAAGGCCTCTAACAAACTTGTAAATTTCAATGATCCTCGGGGTAGACGTTCTGACCCCAGGGCGTGGCCAACCTTGGTACATGTATATAGTGCTTATGTACAAAACACTTAAATAACATCTTCTTTACTGCTATTGATACTAAATCAAATTTCCATGGATATTTTAGAAGGGCAGGTAGTCCTTTACCAAAATTGTAAATTTTATGATCCCATGGGTAAGTGTGTGGAATAGATTGTCAATTTCAGGACTACTGCACCATTGGGACCTTAGGGGTGGGACAAAAATTGACCAATTATCAAAAACCTTCTTTACAACCATAAATGTGTAAGAAAGGTTCAGACCCCACGGTGAGGCTTAGTATTACATGTATATTGTATATACACTGTATGTGTAAAACATTTAAATGATAAGTTCTTTGATGCTATTGATACTAAATTAGAACTATATAAATATCTTCAATGTAGGAGTAGGTCGGCCTTTACCAAAATTGTAAAGAACAAGGGACGTTATTGGCTAAAATTGACCACCCTTCAAAAACCGATCAAATTGTAAATTTCATGATTCCAAGGGGTAACGGTTTTGGTTCCAGGGTGGGGCCAAATTATCATAGTGATTATTGTATTTACCATTTGAAAGACTTCTTTGTGTTTGCTTTTACGGTATAAAAACTATCCGCATATATAGGTAAAGCAGGAACGCGAGTACCAAAATTAAGAATTTTATAACATTAGGGTTTTGACTCTAGGACAGGTCCAAATTAGTCATATCATGTTAATGGTAAAGCCTTTCATTAAAGCTTTTCGAAGAAATTAAGTTTTAAGAACACATCTTGATTTATACTGTTGATAAACATCAGAATTTAGCTTAGATATGCAGAACAGGTTTTCATAGCCCTTGTCACTAGTCAAGTGATACTTTTTAAAATTAATAATCAGGTGACCGATATTGGCCTCTTGTTACTTTATTGTTATTGACACGGTGGCCCAGTTCCACCTTAGGCCTCCTTGGACTTGTGTTCATTGGTAAATACATGTAACACACCGGGAAACACGGAGGACACGATGGACTTCCGTGTATTTTCCACCATGGGATTTTTAAAACTCGTGTCGTGTACTTTGTTATGTTGTATGTGTGTGTGCGTGCGTATCTTGTTACACGTATCCATTTTGTATTTTGGGGAATACCGTATAAGCAAATAGCGAAGACTTAAAGGGAAAGGCAACCCAAAAGCTTTTTACATGATAAATGATAGGATTAATTAAATGATAAAGTCTGTTGTTATACGGCCTAGATAAGCGTCAGTACTAATTTGAAAACGTTAAAAATTGAAATTCCCGCGATCTACAGAGTCTGCCATGATGTGTAACGCTTTTGTGTTCAAGACCAAAAAAAAAAAAATCAGTAATTTTGACGTCACACCGTCTGTTCCGGTTTTTATGAGATTCTAAGATCATCAAAGATATGCATGTGGTAGATCTTACGAATAGATAGATTGATGCCTTCCTGTCAAGCAGTTAATTACACTAATGCAAACGGGAAATGTGAAAAAAGTTTGTTTTTTTCTCTCGAAATTCCCGACCCAACCAAGTCATTTGAAAAGAAAAGACTATGTAAACTGTGGATCCATCATTTGTGTAATGAGAATTTGAGATTCGAAACATTTGTATGAAGAAATGTTTGCCGTCTGCCTGGTTTGCGACTCGACTGAACGCATTTTCTCAATTTCTTCTTGCGAAAGAACGGGCTGAAATCTATACAACTCAAAACTTAACTGTTCGTTACTTGTCATGTTTACAAGGCTACTGATGAAATAAACCGGAACAGACGGTGGGACGTCATAAATTAAACATCAATGGCCGCTCACTTAGCGGCGGGTAATTTAAAATATATGATAGATTAATATTGACTTAATCGTTAAGCAAGGATTTTTGTTGTTAAATTTACGATAGCACGATAGCAATTAGTGATACTTTATTCATAAAAACAACAATGTGATTCAGGTTTTCTTTCCCTTTAATTATGTTCCCCAAACAAAGTTTGGGAACATATTGTTTTTACTCTGTTTCTTATTATTAAGGTCTTCCGTCTCAACAGAAGACCTTATAGTGATTCTTATGTTTCTTTTCCTCTATTATTAGGGTCTTCCGTCTTCAGCGGAAGAACCTTCTGTTATTGTATTGTTGATTTTTCACTTTTCTTATTATTTGCATTCTTTTATTTTTCCTTACCGATTTTGTGCAGAGGATTTCTCGGAGATGGTTGGATCGATTTGCTTTGCTTCAAATTTTCAGAGTTGATGCGTTGCCATCTGAAGTTTATATTTCCGTTTCAATTTCTGAAAATTCACTTCCGGTCGCAAGTTACGTCCGATTTACCGTTTTTTAAAAATGACATATTGTCCAGACGATTTTTCATAAACCGTCAAAGATTGAGTCTTGAAACTTTCAGGGATGATAGATGGTTACTAGTATCTTTGTAATAAGGTATATCATTGCGATCCGTCACTTCCGGCCGTCACCGGAAGTGAACAAAAGAAACGTCAAATTTTAAAATTATGCTTTTGAAACAAAACTTGCATAGATAAATTAGGTCTCTTTCGGCGTTTCAGAAAATGTTAGACTTACCGGAAGTTTAACCAGCAACTTCCGGGTTTTAGAGAAAACCTTCAAAAAAGTAGGTTTTTCTTTGTCCTAGTATATCTCGCTTATTTATCAAGTTTTTAATAAAATGTTTACAGAAGTTATTGGCAATTTCCATATCTAGAGTACCCTTTAGTACTTTTTCAAAATTCACTTCCGGTTGTTCGTTAGAGCTAAATTTCCGTTTCTCAAATGACATTTTGTCCAGGCGTTTTCTCATAAACTGTTAAGATTGAGTCTTGAAACTTTCAGGATGATAGATGGTGACTTGTAGCTCGGTAATAGGGTTTATCATTGCGGTCCGTCACTTCCGGCGGTCACCGGAAGTGAAAAAAGACATGTCATATTTCAGAGTTATGTTTCTGAAACAAAACTTGCATAGATTTATTGGGTCTCTTTCGGAGTTTCAGAAAATGTAAAACTTATCGGAAGTTTAACCTAAAACTTCCAGCTTTCAGAAGAAAATGGGTCTTTCTTTGTTCTCGTATATCTCGCTTATCTACGCAGCTATGTTAAGGCTTCCGGGAGTTTGAAATGCGTTCAAAACATACATTGGATTGCGAGGTCGGTTTTTGGTTTTCAATTGCAATTTATATACTTAAGTACAGACAATTTATATAGAAGGTTCTTTCGGCTATATATTAACATATCTGTTATGATATCACATGACTTTGTTGATCACATGACGGTCATTTATAATTGTTTAAAGTGTTTCACATAAATCGCTTCAGCGAAGCTCATTTAACAATTATTTTTAACTCTTTGTTTGATAAGTGAACTCACCGTATCCTTGTGTACCCGAAATGTGCTTGGGAAAAATGGTAGTATTACTTGCGTACAAAATACACGTATTTCATGAAAAGTTCAACTTACTGACACACTTACCTACACATTTGAGAGTAATCTGTATTCAAGCAAAGCCATCATACATTTAACCAAGCAAGATTCAGATAGAGAACAAACTCCTCTTACGATTTCCGTAATAGATCTCAAATGAATCCTCATAAATTACATGTACCTGCGCTAGACTCTTTTATAAACAAATCATAAATTGTACCTCTTATCACTTGTATAAAACAGAGTACATTTCAAAAGTATATTTTTCGAAAGTATTGTAAACACGCTGAATTTAAATCAAGGGTAATTAAACAAATTATTTTAAATTATTCGGACATATAAGATATTAAAATACAATTCAGACACGTGAATTTTGCAATAGCGTTCTGACATCTGATAGGCAGTTTGAAATAAGGTCTAGAGTTTTTGACACTCTCCCCGTCATAACAGCTCAAGTTTCCAGTGACGACGTCATTTTCCATTATGACGTCATATTGGTAGTTCAGAGAAGTGAATCCTTAACCTACCCGCGTATCAACTTTATATTACGATGTTTACAGATATTATTGACATTATCAATCTCTAGGAAACCTTTAATAATATTTCAAAATTCACTTCCGGTCGCGAGATAGGGCCGAATTTCCGGTTTTTTAATGACATTTTGTCTGGGCGTTTTCTCATAAACATTTAATGATTGAGTCTTGAAAATTTCAGAGATGATTATTGGTGACATGTAGCTTTGTAATAAGATTTATCATTGTCATCCGTCACTTCCAGCCGCCACCGAAAGTGAACGAAAGTAACGTCAAACATCAAATTTACGCTTTTGAAACAAAATGTGCATGGAATAATGTAGTGTCTTTTGGAGTTTCAGAAAATGTTACACTTGCCGGAAGTTTAAACAACAACTTCTGGTTTTTAGAGAAAAGCTTCGAAAAATTGTTCTTTCTTTGCTATCATATCTCTCGCTTATAAATCAAGTGTTTGATATAATTTTCACATATATAATTCATATTATCCATCTTCAGAATATAGTGAATTTTTTTTTAAAAATTCACTTCCGTTCGTTGAATATCTACGATTTCCGGGTTTTTTTTTTCTCTAGACGTTTTCTCATAAATAATCAACAATTGAGTCTTGAAACCTTCAGGAATGTTTTATGGTGACTTGTAGATGTGGCATACGTGCTTCAATTTTGTTGTCTTTACTTCCGTCATCCACCGGAAGTAACTTAAAAATATGTAATTTTTCATTTTTTAATATTCTAATGGTCATTACATTATTTAATAGTGTGATAATCATACCATTTCCACCGGAAGTTGATTGTTCGAAACCGGAAGTTGTCTGAAAATTCAACATTTTTCACGGAATTTTTAGTGTGGGTTCTTACATGTACATGGTCCATTTGGAATTTTTAGTTGTTTTATGGACTCCTGAGATACTCGAAAGCAAATAAAATAAAACCGAAATTGTTTATAATTGATAAATCGTGTCTTACATGTACGTGTTTATTTCTTTCATGTATAGTCCTTCTTCACTAGTTGAATTCTTCCTGTTAAGATCCTATCTCGTCAGGAATTGGACGGAAGACCTATTCGTTGCTCGCAACGAGATCATTTCTGGTTATTATTATTATTATTGTTCTTTTTCTTAACGATTTTGTGCACGTGATTTCACAAAAACGACTGGACAGATTTGCATGAAACTTTCAGAAAAAGAATGTAAAATAGGATTCTCTAGAAGTTTTTTTAGTTATGAAAAAATCACTTCCGGTCGCAAGTTACGGCCGAATTCAGTTTTTCAAATGACATTTTGTCCGGATGTTTTCTCATAAACGATTAAAGATTGAGATTGTGGGTGTATGGTACAAATGCCTGTTGAATGACTTCAATAAAAGTGCGGAATCATACACGCGTGCCCGTGTATGCACGTGCAACGCTTTCTTTCATTTTTTGGTACTAAAATGACCATATTGAACGTAGTACGTGTAATTAAAGGCTAAAATAAGATGATTTTTTGCTATAGGTTTACAATGACATCACTGTTTAATTGGGGGAGGTTTGGGGAACATATGTAAAGGTCCCCGTTACAATTAGAACTAGTTTTGGCATTATTAGCTAGAGTAGTGAGATCGCTAAAATTGAATGATGCTAACAATTTAGTCCATATCGAAGGTAATAGGCATTATAAAGTCGCTAAGATTAGCTCTCACTATATATATATATATATATATATATATATATATATATATATATATATATACATACCCATTTCTACGCAAAAATCGCTAAATTTGTGTCTCATTAACAATACCACTTATACGCCATGCTATTTATATATGTCTCCATATTGTTTGTCTTAGGAATATGGACGGTGAATGTACCCATCATGGCCGTCGGTTTTGCCGGAGCAGTCCTTTTGGTGGCTATTGTCGTTATTCTTGTGAAGAGGTAAGTTGGTCATTGATTAATCTAATGGTCTCCTTGGATGATCGTCTATTCCACTCAGTTATACTTCGAATGGTTGTTAATGTATTGTATTCAAAGTAAATGTTTACAAATCGATAAATAATTGCGTTTTGATAATCGAAATCTTCAACAATAATGTTCATGTATCACATAGATGTACACAACAGTGAAATGTCAGCGTTTTTGTCCTACATTCTTCGTTTCAATTCAAATTGATACTGTGACAATGTAATATAAAATTAGATACTTCGGAAATAGAAAGATAGTATCTGACAAAAGATTTACAACTGAATTGATTACAGGATGAAAGCCCACACATATTTCAAATAAGATATCACTCATATGTTGAATTGATGTATTCCGAGTCGTTCACTTCTGCTTTCATCTTCGCTTGCCAAGGGTTTACGATCCGCTCCGCTTCTCTACAACCCTAGGCTGCGTTACCGCGATTTTCGTGACAACAATTTGCTACATATGATTGGATGCAGGCCAAGTCCATTGCAGAGAGCGTGTTAAGTCAGAACACGTTCAAGACGGAGGAATGTGTAAACAATTACTTAGTTTTAGTTGTCTTCAAAACGCTTCCATTTAATCAGCTTTTTATAGTCTCCATACAACATGGTGGTGTGTAGACTGTGGAACGAGCTTTTGCCTACAAAAAAATGTGTAACTCACTGGTTGCAGCTATTTTTATTTTACAACACACAAAGTGTAGCTGAAAAACGCATTTTCATTGGTTGAACATGATGTAAACCAAACAGTTTGTTTTCTCCATCCGCTAGAGGACGCCACTCAAAGCTAACGCAACCAAGAGTTAGACCTACTTTTTAAAAAAATTAAGCTTGCTAATAACTTTTGATTAGTGCTAGAGCTTTGATATTTCACATAAGTACTCCTTGTGACAAGACCTTAGCGTGGGTACTAACATTTTTGACCCAATGATCTTGGAGTTTTTGAAACCTTCCTAACAACCTTTGAACAGTAAGTGCTAGAGTTCTCATATTTAACATGAGTATTCCTTATGACAGGGTCCCGTGGGGATACGGGTTAGAATAGGTACTCAGTACCCCTTGCTTGTCGTAAGAGGCGACTAAATGGGGCGGTCCTTCGGATGAGACCGCAAAAACCGAGGTCCCGTTTCACAGCAGGTGTGGCACGATAAAGATCCCTCTCTGCTCAATGGCCAAAAGCACCGAGCATAGACCTAAGTTTTGCAACCATTCACCGGCAGTGGTGACGTCTCCATATGAGTGAAATATTCAATCAATCAATCAACCTTTCCGTGGGTACTAAAGCTTTTGACCTTGGTATTTGACCTACTTTTTAAAAAAATGATATTGGTCATAACTTCTAAACGGTAAACATTAGAGTTTCATTTTGTCCATGAGCATTTGTTGTGACAGGACCTTTCTACTGTTACCAAGATATATGTCCTTGTGACCTTGGCCATCTTTGGAATTGGCCATTATCGGGGGCATTTGCGTTTCACAAACACATCTTGTTGAATTTTTGAACTGTACTTCAAGATGAAGAAAATTCATATATCATGTTAATTATGTAAAACTTACACGGTACTAATTTAGACGCACCAGATGCGCATTTCGACAAATAATGTCTCTTCAGTGATGCTCAACCGAAATGTTTGAAATCCGAAATAACCAAAAACTTGATAGAGCTCTTTTAGGGAAAAACAGAGTGCCAAAAAGTGGAGTCAAATTCGACTAAGGATAAGAGCTATGCATGAGGGAGATACTCCTTAATTTTGAAATGAATTTCTAAATTTTATCACAGCAATTAAATATACATCCGTATTTTCAAGCTAGTAACGAAGTACTTAGCTACTGGACTGTAGAGACCCTCGGGGACTAAGAGTCCACCAGCAGAGGCTATGCAACCTGTTGCAAAATCTCAGAATTAAACATCTGCAATGACATTTTAGATTTTATGATTGATTATTTCTACACATACTTAGAACAAAATCAATATAGATCAAAGGAACGAGACTGCAACTAATGTTGTCTCTTTGAATCTGAAACCAAAGGAGACCAGTCAAGCAAATGAAAATTGATGATAATCAGATTTTTAAATAAAGTTATCAACTGCTGATAAAAAAATAATGAAATATGTATTTATTTCAGACAGAGAGTGATGAATGTGACTACCCAAGGATTTTATCTGGGAGTAAGCAGGCAAGTTGCTGATACCACCTCTGAAAGCTATATGAGAGTGGAAGAAAATATCTACGATGAACCTGAACTTGTTTCTTTGGATTACATTGATCCTGTTGATGATAGCGATAAAAATAACTATATCACGAACAGGCATGACAGACCACGAGAAGAAAGAGAAGATAGGACGAAAGAAAAATCTACAGTACTGTCCCTCCTCATGAGGAAAAGAAAGGAATCTGAATTCGATAAAGTGGACAAGGAATACATAGATATTATGGAAATTGGTTCCGGTACGGATTCGCTTCCAGCATCACCACCACTGAAAACATTAACTACAACATCAACTCTCCCACTACAAACGACATCACAATTAACAACAGAACCACCAGTACGATTTCCACCAGTAGAAAAGAAAAAAAATCAATTGACGACAGCACTTTCAAAAAAATTTCACCAATCAGTAGCACGTGAGACAAACACCACGACACAACCAACTGTCGCAAAAGCAAATACAAGCACATCACCTTTAGACTCAGCAATAGATACACAATCACCAACATCTCTTGGAGTGAAAGTAACAGAACAGCCATCATCTCCAATCACCATCACAACAGAAATAGTAACACGGCCACATTCAGCAAAACCAGAAACAACCAAGCTATCATCAGTAGCACTGATAAAATTACCGTCAGACACCCTATCAGAACCAACAAAAACGACAGATTCAACCACACTACATATACCACGTACGAGAAAAAACGTAAAAACAAAGACGTTTTTGCAACCACAACCTACTACAACAGGACAACCAACGACAACAAGACAAACCAATTCAAAAAGCATACAGCATATGATAGATTTTCACGAAACCGCACAGAGAAAAAAATAAGTTACATTTCATATTTCAAGACTTATAATACATACATATGTGGACGTCTATGTATACATTCATTATGATATGTGTGTACATTGTATATACATGTACAACACTTAGCTTTCGCTTACTGTTCCAGAAATAATTTATGCGAATAGTGTAGAAAAATATTTTCAATTGAAAATACATTTCCAAATCATCAGCATCATCATTAATAAAAGATAGTAATGAGATGGTGGCAAATTGGTTTCGGTGGTAAAATGTTCTCGATAATAGTTCTACCTGTGTGCAAACCTGGCGCTATTTCGACTTCTGTCAATTGTGTTTGGAGAAGAAATTAAACAACGAAATGCATAACGGGGGAATTGAACAAGAAACTACACATATTAAGATTGGTCTAAGCTTGAAAATTCTTATTCTTCTGTTTCTGTCAATCTTTAGAAGGATGACGAGGCCCAGGTCTCACTGGTAGGACAGACACCGTTTGAAAATTGCAAGGAAAAATACTTTTTCCCCCAACAAATTCTAAATTCTCTGCGGTTTTTTCCTATAATACTTTTATCAACTATCTGCTGAAAGTCCGCTGTGACAATAGTAGTTCTGGTGCGTATCAGATGACATATTTGTCATTGGTTGGTGGATGCAAAAAAAGATTTGGTTTTGGAAAATATCCCACAATGTGTAAACTCACAAGGATGAACAGTGGATTTCACACATACAGGTTTATTTCCTTATTTTTGTTTATTACCTGCATATATTCATCCCTTTGTTCTCTGGTTATTATTGGTCATTAACGACATATTAAATTCATAAACTGCTCGTGAATTGTTTTTAACATTCTTGGCTTTTACCATTAAATTTATCACTACTTGGTACAATGTGACATTCATCTCACTGAATATTAGTCACATATTCTAGTGTACATGTTGGGATTGTGGCAGAGGTTTTCCATATAATTTAAAGTATGGCTAAGGTGAAAGGAAATAATACCGCACCATGACATCAATCTGTACTTATAAATTAACACATTTTGCCAATAAACTCCGAAATGCTTTTTCCAACGTTACTGCTTTCACCTTTAATATTGTTTCATATGTGAGGTGAAGTCCCTAAGCTATGATAGAATCTTATTTCATTAGAGAATACCGTAAAATTAATCAAAAATCTAATTTCGTTTTCGATCAACTACCCCGAAATAGCAAAAAAGTGGCGGATTTAAGCCCGTTTCATTTCTTTTGTTATTATGACAACTTAATATAAAATTATATGAAGTTATTCTGTAGTTAATCGATGCTTGATTTTGATGTTATAGAGGATATAAGTTTTGATCATTGTCGAATAAATAAGATATGCCTGTTCGTTTCCTCAATCTGTTATTTTAGTTTTGAATCAGCTTATGGAAACTTCCAGAACGAGGCGAGGCAACATTATACAACCAATCGCACATTCACGGGCCTTTCCGGCAAGCGTAGAAGTTGCGATTGGTTGACAACATGATCAGCATAAAATTTTGTGGGTTTTCAGTGTTAGTTATGATAGTTTTGGCTAGACCCATATTAATTATTTTATGAAGATTTATAGTTATATTATTCATGTATATCTCATTCAACTAATGACCCTTCCTCCCCTCCCCTTTTTGATGTTCTTAACCTTTTCCGTGTTTATAGAAGTCTGTTATAACTGAATTTTTGTAATGATTTATTAACATGTACTGATATGTACAAACAAATGAATAAACACAAAAAAGTTTTTAATTTGGTTGAACATGTTTTGTGATGACATAGATCTTGAAAGTAAGTAATAAGTTGAAAAATATCCAATATGTCAGATATCGAATGATCCGGGACAGTTCTTGGAAGTTCGCGCCTTATAACTTACAAGGTTTTATTAAAATTATGTTGTATACTATCTCACAATGTCTAAGAAATCATGACACTGTTGACAATATAGCAATTTTTCTGTTTGTCAATCCAGTGGCGCATCCAGCGGGTCGGAAATACCCTCTTTCGTCAGAAAACCTTGCTACAAAGGGTAAAAGTCACGCATTGTGATCCCCCTTTGAACACCAAAATTAGTGGTAGAACCCCTTTTTAAAAAGAAAATTTCTGGACACGTCACATGCATTCATATACATGTGGTGCATCATGTTTTTCATTCTTGCATTTGACGAGAAGAAACGACATGAATCCATAATTTCACCCTTAAATTGTTGCACTGGACAAAAACTACCATTGTAAACACATTCGCATCACCGAGTTTGAAATTATGAACAACCGTTTATTTTGTCCTTCGTCAACTATTTGTCATGATGGATTACAAGTGCATTCGTTAAATCATTATCTAATTTTCAATGCGGAGAGAGGTCATCTATCCCACCTCTGGTGTTTCCAGGGGTCCGTGTTTTCCCAACTATCTATTTTGTATTCCTTTTAGGATTTATAAGATTTATCGCTATTCGTTATCTTCACCTTTCATATGGAATATTTAATTTGGAACTCCAAGTGACTTCCTAATAATCAAGTTTTATTTACTGTATATGCTGTCGATAAATACAACATAACTAATGCGCTCAATTATTTAAAAAAAAATTCATTTGAATTAAAAATATCGATCAATCCATTCATGTGCGCAATAATTCTAGCACACATAAAAAATTCCTCTATGCAATATTACTTGATTCTGGGATTTCATACAAGGTGAAGATAACGAACAGTGATCAATCTCGTAACTCCTATAAGCAATACAAAATAGATAGTTGGGCAAACACGGACCCCTGGACACACCAGAGGTGGGATCAGGTGCCTAGGAGGAGTAAACATCCCTTGTTGACCGATCACACTCGCCGTGAACCATATATCCTGATCAGGTAAACGGAGACATCCGTAGTCAAAATCAGTGTGCCAAGAACGGCTTAACAATCCGCATTGCATGTGATGTATTTTGATAAAACATTTAATTTCATATTGTGGTTCCATCCTACTCCTTGGGGCCATTATTTGAGTAAACTTGAATAGTCACCACCTAATGATATATGTATAGTTGCATATTAATATGCAACTAATCCAGACTGCTATTCTTGAGAATTTTTTTTATACTATATCCAATTTGAAACTTCCATCTCTCATTGTTTTTCACCACACATCCGGTAACTGAACAATTTTGAATCGGTATTCTTTAAGGATGTTGTCCATAACATAAGTTTTGTCTTTTGTGGCCCAGTAGTTCTTGAGAAGATGATTTTGAAAGAATGCCACAATATATTCACCATTTCTTAATTATCTCTCTTTAAAGGAGGCGTGATCCTACATATGGACAATTGTAGATTCCCTTTTTCCAATTATGCTTTATGGCAGGTTTGGTTGAAATTGGTCTAGCAGTTCTGGAGAAGTTCCAATGTGTAAAGTTTACGAACACTGGGCAAAATGAGATCAGAAAGGCTCATTTGAGCTTTTACCTCAGGTGAGCTAAACAGAGAAATTTTTTTCTGAAAGAAAGTAACCGCAACAAAACATAATTCCTTCCAAATATTCCGTGAAGTGTAACGTATTATTTCTGGAAGTGAAATATTGGATGAATACATAATTTGTGTACAATGTTAAAACACAATATTAGGTCTTCATTTAAACATCTTACATACGCATACAACACCTTTTAGCAGATAAACTTGTATTAATCAAAAAACGTCCTTGTATGAAATTACATTTTAAAAATATATCACCAACATTCATAAATAACAAATCAATCATTAGAAAAAACAAATAGCCTCGCAGTGACCTCCATGCACACCAACAGCTGGGTATATTTCTAGGGGGAATACTTGTATATTTAAATACCATATTGTAATATTTCTAAATACTTCAGAAGCCTTTTCAGTCACATATATCTATTTTACACATGTTGTAAAGTTGTTGCTCATTCTAAACTTTTTATGATTTCAGTCCCCATGTCCTTAAAGAATTGCACATATATATTACTGTTCCTGATTTTCATCGCATGCATACTAATCAACAAACACAATTTGTTAACCTTGAGAGTATTATTAAAACACCTACCTGCTTTGATCAGAGTAAGGATCTGTAGCTACTGACAAATTTAGTTGTAAAGATCTAGACCTATATGCTATTCTTAACAACAGTCACTGATTGTACAAACTGTACTATATACAATGAAATATGTTGAAGTCTAAGAAAAGTACGTGAATTTGATTTGGAAGACAGAATAATACATATGACAGGAGCAAGGCTGGTTTATAGTCCATCTTCCAAAAAGTAAACACAGACCTAAATAATCGCTAAAATACTTTTGTTTCTAATTTCAACAACGCCTGCCTGCAAAAACATCAACAGCGACAATTTTATCTTATGTATTTTTGTTTCTTTCTTCTTTCTTTAGCACGTAATAATGTGAATGAAAATTTGGCAGAGTGTCATCATAAGTATCCGAACTTTCTGTTTGTGGTGTCGTCAATAGGCTATTGAAAGTACCGTTTGAATTTTGTCCTGTATCCTCCTACTCATTAACAGCTACTGTAATATAGCTGTCACCATCCTTATCATCAGCTGCCTTCGTAGCATAAGAATGTGCATTCTTCTCAAATTCGACGTCGATCATCCTTTGGTTCCGCTGAAGAGCAAGTGTTACGTAGCTGTCCTGAAAGTCATCGTTTCTGTTTCCGACAACAGCGCCACCTTCGTCGTAGACGTCTTCTTCCTCAGTGGCGTTGAAAGTGGAAATTGCGTTGCGCCTATTAAAGTTAAGTACGTTGTAACTGTTAGATACTCTTGTCATCTGAGAGTAGTCTTCCTGAGGCTCGTCCGAATTATGGGTGGCAGAGTTGTTAAAGACACGTCTGGTCCTCAACTCTTTAGAAGTACATAAATTATTAAAATAAATTTCTGTGTATACTTTGAATGCATCCTATTTAAGTATTTGGTTGTACATGTTATTCAACAACTGCAGAAATAATACAAGCCTGATTAATTGCACGGGTAACACACGATGGTCCATGTCGTGACAGGCGTTGACACAAGAAAGAACCCTAAACGTTTATCATAGGTTTAAATCTGTACTCACCTCCAGCTAGTGACGTCGCAATTTGAATGAAAAATTCTGGAAGGGACGCAAAGCAAAGGAATAAATAAACAATTGCACTGTATATAGAAAGTAAATACATTGTACTCTGTTTGATGCCTTTGTGATATAAATTTATAGGGTTCATAATGAACATAGAAACCTGAGAAATATTGTCCGAGAAACTTTAATCTGCAAATAGAAACAGGAATATATTTATTATTCTCATATATTCCGTGACGCACGGTACAGGGATACACAAATGATATCGTGCTAGAACGTATATGTTGATCTTGCATGGCAACGCTTAATTGTATGTGCTATGTTACCAAACTCACTTTCACAAAATGATGTATTTTAAGTATTTCATCAAATAAATTGTGTTATCTTGTTAAATACCATTCCCAAACATGCTGTTCATTTGTCCTGTTTCGTGATATAAGGATTATATAAAAAGAATTAAATATAAAAAAGAATTAACCTTTGATTGTACAGTTCGACGATGATAACTAAGATTGATCCGGCGCTGAATATCACAGCCAATAAAACAGGTAAAATTATGCGTCACTTGGGCAACTCTTGTATTCAAATTAATGATTGCTAAAGACGATGTATTTCTGATACAAAAATGTCTGCCTGATTTGAAAGCTATTTTTCAGAATGAAGTTAATACCCTAGTACCAAAAACATATATTATTGGATTAAATCTATGATGTTTTTTAGTGGAGAAATAACAAAACAGGTTAATAAAGTGAAAGGAAGTTAATAAAGTGAAAGAAAGTTAATAAAAAAAATGTATGCACGTTTGCGGATATTTACTTAATTAGATTTATTATTTTCGTGTCATTAAAACAACGGACCACTATACAATGATATAAATAATCACAATTAATTTATGCATTCATTTCCAGACAATCATGGAGTAACATTTAGCCCCTCCCCCTTTTGGGTTTAAAATTTTGAGGTTTGATCTAAGATTTTTCTCCGTTTCCTACCCATCCCTTAACTTTCAAAATCGACAATAAACTGTGCCTGGGCTCACTATATCTGATACTAATTATAAATAACCCTAAGTGCTCGTCTACTGAAAGTGCCCAAGTTATCGCAAAAAAGGTAATCTCATTGGGCATACTAAAGATAAAAACCGCAACGGAATCGTAGACGAAATAATGGTTGCGATATTCCGTATTACCGTTACGCAATACTGATAACGTGTGATTCCACCCCGCTATTATGTTATTGTGTTACCAGTTATATAAATCTTTAAGCAAGTGAGTCGTTCAAATATTTTTATCTGCTAGACCAGCTTTAACACTACTGTCTACGGTTCCAAATTATTATTATTTACACATACACTGTAACACAATAGTCTCCTAATAATAAAAACACAATTCATCAAGTCATGCTCAGCCGAAATGATAGAAGACTGCATCCGATGTTAACAAACGTTATCGAGGATTCAATGAGTTTTCAATTTAAAAATATTACATTCGTGAGGGTTTTTCTGTTATCAAACATTACGGACCTATTTCTTTCATGGCGATACATAAGGTTTTCTAATATATTCCAAACAGCAATATGAAATCAGCGAACATTCATGAACATGTGTAAGCACTCACGAAAAAAGACATGATAGGTGCCTACATATTGGACGGGCCTTATATAAACAAATTCAAAGTTTACCATCAATAAAACTTAAACCTGTTTGATCCTAGTATTCTTACTCACCTCAGATTCGCATGCAGTCCTTTTCTATATTAACATCAAAACACCATCAAATCTTCTATATCAACTTTTTCTTTATTGACATGTGCTTCGAATGAATGGAAAATATGGCGCCAACTTCTGACGCAATTTATCACGTAATAATAACGATGTCATTAAGCCCGAATTGTCAGATAGCGGTCCATATGTAATTTTGCGCTTTATAAATGAATAAAATAATAATAATAAGATAAATCTGGATGAATCTCATTCCTCTCAAATCCGGTGCATGTGCAGTATTCTTGTTAATTACAAAGCCATCATCTTATGAATCGAGAAAAGTAACATATCATTAATTGGGAATTACCTTCGTGTATATTGATTGATTGATTGATTGTATCTCTCGGCCACCGCGGCGTCTTCGTGTATATAGCACAGATTGTTATTGTAAAGGCTTCAATACCTGCTTATAATCATAAACATTTAATTTTGATAATAAAAACTCAAATGTCTTGATATTCTGCTTGCACATTTCAGCCACTAGGATCCCGTGTATATACAGGAACGCCCACAGGCCCACAGAAGCGGCATCTTAAGACAGTTGCTATAAATAGTCACCGTCTTAAACAAACCGACACATATTCATTTTGTTTTATTGCATGTTTAACCCAATCCGTCGCCCACACTCACATTTATTGCTTTTTAGAAAATTCAGGTAGAAATAACTTCCTGATGGATATGTATTTGAGGAAATATTATTTTTTATAACATAATTCATTACCGTATGTAGTTTACAAGCAATGGTGGAAGAAATTGTGCATAAACCATGATGTCCATTGCATGTTACGTATTGCTCTTCTGTTTACATTTTGTTCATTCAAAAGCTGGACTCGGGGTAGGAGTCTGCGGTCGGTAAGTAATGATCACCATAAATAAAATGTAAACCATTTAACATGATTGAAATTTGATAAAACTCAGATTTGGAAACAATAATGCTTACATTTAGGAACAATCATGCTTATATTTATAACGTCAGACACAAATCGCGTTAATATCGTGGCTTATTTGTAGAGATCCTTTGAGATGCTGTGTGAATTATCGACAGGAGTATACATTCTGCAATCGTAAGCAATTTAACTTTTGTTTTTGAATAGTTTAAAATCACTGTAACCATATTCATCATTTCTCCCACCAAAAAAGGTGATCGGGTATACATGTATCGCTACGTCATCCTATTTTCATTCCCTCAAAAAATGCATTGCAAAACGGATATAGTAACGGGGCCATTCTTGTGTGGGTGAGAATGTTTCAGAGAGACTGTGTGTGTGTAACATTGATTGATTGATTTAACTCTCAACTGTAAAATTAGTTTTGTATTCCTTAGTTACAGGAGTTGTGATCGTTATCTTCACCTTTTCACTGAGCTTGTAAACACTTTACAGACAGCATTTTCTGCTTGATTCATTCTTCACATGTAGCTTTGTTATCAAAAGAAAAATCCTTGATTTTGGATCAAATGTTCAAGATCACTACAGGACTAAATAGCAAAGGCTTGCAAACACTACACAGGCTAAATTACTTTATGCTCAATTGATTCAATACTTCACTTGAAAAAAATATCTTTCTAAGGCCTTTAACGCAACATTTACATTCATTGGTATTTCGGATTTCACATATTTCGGTTGAGCATCACTGAAGAGACATTATTTGTCGAAATGCGCATCTGGTGCATCAAAATTGGTACCGTACAAGTTTTACATGATGACCCCTGGGTCGAGGCCTTTGCTGGTGGACTGTTAGTCCCCGAGGGTCTCTACAGCTCAGTAGCTAAGTACTTCGTTACTAGCTTGAAAATACGGATGTATATCTAATTGCTGTTATAAAATTTAGAAATTCATTTCAAAATTAAGGATTATCTCCCTCACGGATAGCTCTTATCCTTAGACGAATTTGACTCCACTTTTTTGGCACACCGTTTTCCCCTATAATAGCTCTAAAACTTCATTGTTATTTCGGATTTCAAACATTTCGGTTGAGCATCACTGAAGAGACATTATTTGTCGAAATGCGCATCTGGTGCCGTATAAGTTTTACATTTAGATATACATTTATCTACTACGTTTTATCTATTAGTAAAATTCATTTTTATTTATATTCGATTCGATATATTACAGTCAAAGCGAAAGTCACCACAGAGTTTATCACATTTGCTTCATATTTTGATATTTTATAGCACATCAATTTTATCGGCAAACTGAGAGCTCAACTTTATAACAAACGGGATGTCTTCAACCTCTCCATCTTCAACTTGAACCTGTTGTAAAGTCGAATGCTGACTTGTTTTACACCAATTGTTAGACCCTTATTTACACACTGATTTTGAATACGGGTTACTCCGTTTACCTGATCAAGCTATAGGCTCAAGACGAATGTGACCAGTCGACAGGGGATGTTTACTTCTCCCAGGCACCTGATCCCACCTCCGGTATATTCAGGGATCCTTATTTGCCCAACTCTATTTTGTATTGCCTATATCAGTTATGACTTGTGAGATTGATCACTGTTCGTAATCTTCATCTTTCATATAGCATATTCTATTATCACGTTTATGTGATGTATTTGCCTCTCAACGGATTCGATACGCTAGAGCATGTTCTGCGTGTGACCAATTTTAAAATCGAGGCAATCTACTGACAAAAAAGTTAATGTTACATTGGTTTCAACAATCTCGTTTGAAGTCAGCATTTCGTAAATTCTATTTCGTTAGAATGATCTTATTTGCAAATACAACCTGTTGTCAAGTATGCTTACTTGTTGCATAACAATTGTTAGGTCGTTCTTTACACATTGGTTTTGAGTACGGGATACTCCGTTTACCTGGTAAACCTATAGGCTCACGGCGGATGTGACCGGTCAATAGGGGATACTTACTCCTCTAAATGACCTTCACCCACGTTTATTATGCCCGTAGGTTCGTATTATCCCTACTCTTAATTATTCCCTGTGGGATTTAAGAGATTGGTCTATGTTCATTATCTTCACTTTTCTTGCAGCTTTGTTATCAAGAGTGAAAGAACACTATTGAGTTTGGGATCTAAAGATCACCACGGGACCTCATGGAGGAAACTTGTAGGCACTCATTCTGAGAACTCCTATTATTGTTTTATGTCCCATTCTCGACATTTTTCACACATAAAGATACGTCACCAGCCTTTTGTGAAATGCCAGAAATTTTGATCTATGCATGACGTTTACCTTATATCCTACTGCAGAGAAAAATCTAGACATTTGATTGGACGACAAACCGGTAATATGAGGCCCTATATTATATTCTGCCAAGAATAGATGGGGTACAAAATAGCTTCGATAGATCTAGATATATACTTAACCGCTTCGTAAAATAAACATCATTTAAAAATATTTTTTTAAATCCATCGTTTAGTTTTCGCAGTTTCAGAAATTATAGTAAAATCACATTTATTTCCGTTAAATAATAAAAGTAACATAATAACGATGTGTACCAGATAGTGTGTTATCGGTCACATATCCCTTTCATCTTTAGCTGTGTACCAACGCGTATCCAGCCGTGAAAAAGGAAACCATTGGATACACTACTTCTAACTATTTTTACAAAACAATCCACATCAGCACTCCAAGATCAATAGAAACGCCATTTATCATGCCACCATCAACTCAAACTCTACTTTCACTCCGCACACATTAATATTTTCCTGTACAAAATTCGGAGCTCGATGGCAAAAAACCTCGATGATATTTTCCCCGATTTTTGCATGACCTTTTATCCAGCAGCAAATACCAAATGTTCCATACTTCCAGTGATGCATAATTCACAATTTAAACACAGATGCCGTAAGTTAAAGAATCAAAACGATGACGAACAACAAGTTTACTGTGTGACCTCACAGCTGCTGCCGCACCATTTGGGTTTAGGCTAAGGTGTTAAAGGCCTATACATGTATAATATATATATTATTGATAACTATCTCACATCAAATGTAAAGTTAAAATTAAAAAAATAAAATGCAATTGATCTTTAAAAGTTATTTCTTAAATTAGTTCACAAATGTATAAAAAGAATTATAATAATTTCTTTCCAGTTTTGTTTTTCAGAACGCACCCCCGTCTTCATTGTCCGATTTCCACATTGATCGCTCTGCAGTAGGACATATCCGTTATATGGATTCTTGGCAGGGTATATGGACTCGCATTCCATGTCAAAGTATATAACAGCTTGGGAGAGAATATAAACATTGACGGGGAATGCGAGTCCATATACCCTACCAAGAATCCATATAACGAATAATGTATCATGTCAAAGCCTTCCGTGACACTATACCTTTAAGGTCGTTCGCAACACTTTTCACATTTAATGCCGATGTTGTAGATTAGACCTTTCTCCGAAAAAATGGGCTAAGCATAGCATTTCCCCTAGGAAGAATAAACCCAGACCCATCTTTTGCCCTAGGTAGAATCACCCCAGTGTAGAATCTCACAACTGTCCGTTTCCAGTAGTGTAGGATTTCCCCACAATAGTTATCATATTCCTGGAAACCTGGCTGTATACAAGTAGTAGGAAAAGTACTAGATAATAGAATTGCCCCATAGTTAGGTTTCTCCCACCCGATTTTGGATTTAATTTTAGTAGTATGTCCTTCAGATAGCCAATTGCGTTGTCAACTAATACTGTATATTGATTGATTGATATTTTCCGCCACACTCAACAATTTTTCTGGTGGCGCCCAGATTTCAATGGTGGAAGAGAGATCCCAGATACAAAGTACGTGGGAAGAGGCCACCGACCTTCCGAAAGTAAACTGGGAAACTTTCTCACTTACCGGTGCGAGCGGGATATATTGCATACAAAAGTATGAGGGTTTTTATACCCCCCGCAACAAGTTGGAGGGGGGGGTATACTGGAATCGGGTTGTCCGTCTGTCTGTCCGTCCGTCCGTCCATCCGTCTGTAGACGTAATGGTTTCCGGGCTCTAAAGCATTATCCTTTCCACCTACCGTCACCATATCATATATATGGACTACCCATGGGATGAAGATGTTCCCTATCGATTTTGGGGTCAAAAGGTCAAAGGTCACGCGCACTGGACATCGAAGTAGCAATATGGTTTCTGGGCTCTAAAGCGTTATCCTTTCCACCTACAGTCACCATATCATACATATGGACTACCCATGGGATGAAGATGTTCCCTATCGATTTTGGGGTCAAAAGGTCAAAGGTCACGCGCACTGGACATCGAAGTAGCAATATGGTTCGGTTTGTCATGCCATTTGTTTTTTACACTCAGAAAAGAGATAGTTTATACCTATTACCAACACCCTTTGGGAGATTGGGGTAAGCTGGGGGTATTCTTAGTGAGCATTGCTCACAGTACCTCTTGTTTTTAATGAAAAAGCATTTTAAAGTAAAACTTATACGGTATAATCTTTACTCCTTACACCCCGCACTTTTAAATCTACACAAAATAACTACCATATCATCGTAACCCAGGCGAGCTTGTTGGAGCAGCCGGCGTTTATTATGTAACGCCATACAAATGCACATATATACATACAATGCCATATTTTTTATGAACGACGCCAACATATACAGTATTACGAAAATATTTGAAACGAAAATATGAAGTTCTGCTTTGTATTAAGTGTTTAAATTGTTAACCCCATCACTGACATTAAAAACCGCCCAGGAAAAACCATAGATGGTTAACTATGGAAACCTCTGTCCGTGCAAGTGTAAATAACATCTTTAGGGCAATGCCGGACGAGCATTTAAGCGGAACTACCGTAGTAAACATTGAATAATGATAGTAATGTGAGCTAAACTTTGATATTTAAAAAATAAAGCTCGAGCGCCTCGTGTGAAGCGTTGGCTTAGAATAACCAAACACAAGACTATTACTCGAATTCACTAGAATTTTATTGGCCTTTCTATGGCCTCGCCTACTTTTTTGGCGCTTTAATACGTTTCTATCATACAATATTTTCCCAGTATTCTACGGAATGAGGGGAAAATCTAGTATAATTTTTACTCCTTACACCCCTCACTTTTAAATCTACACAAAATAACTACCATATAGCCGTAATCCAGGTGAGCTTACAATTTTAGTCGTCCAAAAGTTAGATATGAAAAGCAAAATGAATAATTTTCCCACAAACAGGAAAATATTAACCATTGATGTCACAAGATTTTTTGAAAATGACATCTGATTTTCAATACTGTCTTTGACATAACTGTCTTTTGATGAATCTGAAATCTGACGTCCGTGCTTTTTTTCAAATTCTGTCATTAACGTTAGAGTTCGCTGCGGTAGTAGCTCCACCAGAACGCAAAAATGCAGACCGATATTGACTTTATAAGAAATTCGCAAAGTTTCTTTGCTAAGAGGGCGTTGTCCGAGTCGTCCAAGGCAAATCCAGTGGAACTCACGATGTCCTCAATGTTCCTCTCCAATCTTAGCTCTGAAAATAAATATATGAACGAAAATAAAGCTTTAGTCAAATAATAATCTTACTATTATCGTATCGAAGATGTTGGAACTCCTAAGTGTTCCGTTTTCTCCCTTGCCCTTTTGGGTAATATAGGACGTAAAACACTTTTTGTTTTTAACACCATTCTCCCATGTATCCCCTTTTTTAAGCATTGACCAAAAAGGTGCAGATTTCCCCAACGGAATAGCTAAACTTCCTCTCCCCAGTCTGATATGAGTTAATTTATCAGTCCCTTACCGACGAAGTCGAAGGGGACTTTAGGTTTGCACTCCGTCCGTCCGTCCGTCTGTCTGTCCGTCAGTCCAGTTTTCCGCACTTTTTTCTATGTTCTTGCAGACATTTATTTTATATTTGGTACATGATATGGCGTTGTCATAACACGTTACTGATCAAGTTCGAATTTGGTCCCGGTCCGTTGATTTTTTTTACTTCGTTATGGACCTTGGACTTAATTAGAGAAATAGTTTGAATTATCAGTTTTCCAGACTTTTTTTGGTTGTGCTTGCAGATATTCATTTGATATTTGGTACATTGCTTTGCTATAGCAAGTTACAAATCAAGTTCGAGTTTCGTCTCGGTCCGTTGATTTTTCATTAAGTTATGGCCCTTGGACTTTAAAAAATAGCATGAATTATCAGTTTTCCGGACTTTTTTTGGTTGTTCTTGCAGATATTCATTTGATATTTGGTACATTACTTTGCCATAACAAGTTACAGATCAAGTTTAAATTTTGTCTCTGTCCGTTGATTTTTCATTAAGTTATGGCCCTTGAACTGAGAAAAATAGAAAAGAGTACTACACTCATTAAAACTTCTAGCACAGTAATACAACATATTGCTAAATTATTCATATCACCTACATGTCAGTTTATTGACTTGGTTAAATACCTAATTAAACCTAATTATAAATTTCTCTTTTTCCCCTGGTCTTGTCTCTACTCGAATAGTAGTTGATTCCTATCCTGGTTTCCCAATTTTCCCTTTTATCATAACCTACATAATGAACTTTGAATTTTGTTGTGGTAGAGTAAATTTTGCAACTGGTAGGGACTATGCATTGCCATGCAATACTCTCAAAATGCTTGTTGTTTTACAAATAAGTCTAGATGGAGGACTACATGTAGCCAGTTATTTTCCTCTCCCCAAAATTGCTTTAAAGCGTCTACCTCACTGGTGTTATGACACCACCATCTTGAATTAATTTTAATATACTTGGTATTATAATCTGTTGCGAACCTGTCGCATGTGTGAGGCCTCCATAAAGTATCCATATCTTTGAAAATGTGATTTTTGATCCCCCAGTCATCAATATCATAACATCTACTCAATGTATCCGCATGAACATTTTTATTTCTTGGTACCCAAACACAGTTAAGTGCGACATTGCTGCGAGAACATTTCTTACGAATTTCTTGTGCAATCCTATGCAAATGAGCCTTTCTACTGCCCACCTCTAATATTCTACTGACATTTTACTGTCTGTGTGCCAATCTACACTTTCACCGTGATTACTTTCTCCTATAGTATTCAATGATCTATTAACCGATTCTAGTTCTCTCCAAGTAGAACTCTCACAGTATTCGTCTCTTGTCCACAATCCTATAACTTCTGAATTATCATTGCCTTCTATAAATGCACCATACCCAGTATCAGATGCATTGCTATAAACGTTCAAGTTCGAGTTACTCTTGTGAACTTGAATATGATCTGAATTAAGGCTCAACAGATTTCAATTCCTCTGCTGACCGTGAATTCAACTCAATATAAGAGTGCCAACTAAAATTTGACAAAATATCTTGATACAAACACCTTGTGTAAAAATTGATCGCGTGTCCTACCGCGGCTTCCATAGATATGTAACACCTCCAAATTGTGTTGTAGTTCTTTATTCCATGGTGATGAAGTATATGTACAGTGTTCCCTAAAATATACATCAAGATGTCATTAAAATCTTTCCCATACAAGTCAATAGCATTCTTGATTAATCCAAAAATAATTCTATACTTTTTTATTGTTTGACTTACAATCAATGACCTCAAACAATATTCATATAACTGTATTATGTATATCACCATTACACAAATATTAAAACTTTGTACACAACACTTCCATCAAAATACACAACAGCAATATGCAAACACATACCCTAAGTAAGGTGCAAACGTGGTGACTAACAGCTATGGGCACTTCCCTTCTGAATAGTGTTGTATCGTACATGTAAGATGTACTATATCAAAATAAAAATATCAAATACAGACTCTATACATATTGCATGACCTTAGACTAATTATTACACTAACTGATTTCCATACATGTGCTATATTTAAAGTAACAATTAAATCATCTCAATACCCTTGTCTGTATAACTTTAGATGTAAACAATGAACTGCTGACACATACGGTGAACATTTAAACATGAAATTTATCTTCATAATTACTTCAAAGAACCGGTGCATCTATACCTAGAAAACTACATACTATGTTACTTGTTCGAAATATACAAAGTGCTAGTTGCATCACTATAATACAAATTTTCACAGTACCTTAGACCATTTCCTGTCAACTAAATGGCCACAAAAATATCACGAGAAATGACCAGCATGCAATGCACTGTTTCATATGACATTATAAATATTAATCAATAATTAGTTTTATGTCAAAGGTTTTCTTTAAATAACATAGCCCGAAATAATTTTCAACAAATAATGAAACTAAGAAATGATTACAAATAAATCCAATATTTCCAAACCTCATCAGCTTATCATTTAATGTTACATAATTTCACCCAATATGCCAACACTTAAAATAAAATGGTCAAGAGATAACGACCTCGACCCCAAATAAAGAGGTCCCCGGTTCAAATCCAATCATCACACAATATTTTGTTAAACTTGAAATTAAATTTCCTCTCTCTTAGAAATATAAGCTGACATGTGGCTCTAGCAATAGCCCTAACGTAGAACGTGTTTTGACCTGTTTGAATTAGTTTTAAAACATTTTTATATACTTCATTACCATCTTAATTCGCTCAAAAGTAACTTTCAAATTACCTGTCTCTGTATTCCACTCCAAACCCAACCAAACGGGGGTTTTGGATGCCATTCACACTTAGATTCAACGATCACAAAACCCAATTCAGAAAGATCCTTTCTTACAAGTCTACTAATAGACTCTGCCTCTGAAAAAGTTTTAGATCCTGCCAAACCATCATCCAAATATATGATTACGTGTAATCTTAAATTCCTCCAATACTGAACACCTTTTCTCAAAACGTTTGTAAAAATAAAGGCTGTCGAAGAAATGCCAAAAGGTAAAACGTTAAACACGTAATATTTTTTCTAACCATAATGCTCCTAATGAAAACCCAAATATTTTCTGTGTTCTTCAAAAATTTCTATATGATGATATGCAGACGTAAGGTCGAAACAAAACGCAAAAATATCCAGTATCAAAAAGTTCCCGAGCAGTTCTAGTATCTTCCATCCTAAATACAAAATCATGAAAGAACTTATTGATGTGTATGCAATCTAAGACCAAGCGTGGTTTACCTGATTTATTGAAAGCCACGGTCAATGCATTGGCCATAAAAGAAATGTGAGTTACCTGTGTTATGCAGCATTTCTGAATAACCTTTTGAATTTCTTGGTAAACAATACTCACATTGTCACTGGCAGATTTGTTGTTGTTAAAAAACTCACTTGATGGAACGTGCTTAAATGGAATTATGTAACCATTCTCTATAATACTCAAGACATAATTGTCTGTGCACATACTCTTCCATTTCGACAAATGCATTTTCAAACGTAAATATGGACTGACATATTCAGTATCATAATCTTTTTTAGAAACTATAAACTGATTTTGTGCTATATCAGCTTTAACAGAATTACTATTGTAATGAACATTAGCATTTTCATCTAGAATACTAGTACTTATCTTAATTAGCGTTTCCTTGTTACAATCCCGTGCCCAATGCTCCGGGAAACCGCGCTTGTAATAGGTCCCTGGCTTCTTGTTGCTGTAATTTTTGTTTGACTTCTCAGGTGCTGATTTTGCGGGAGTTGTATAAGGTGTGACTCTGGCTTTTTGAGCTCGTTCCTCCTTCAATTTCTTTTCCGCGCGCATCTCTGCTTTAAATATTCTTTTCTCGTCTTCCTCGTCCGATGATATCTCGTGTTGAGTATATTCTTGTACGGTTCTCCAACCATTTTTGACGAGTCAGCAAGTTTTACTAGCCTTTGTATGTCGTCTATAAGCTCTATACCTTCCGTAATGCTTTGGAAAGCGGCTTCGGCTTCACCGTCGTTTATGTGGGTGTTGGCCTGTACCATTTTATCTCTCACAGTGTTGTTAAACTTGAACTGTGCCTCGTTGCCTTTTCTTTTAAAAACGAAAGTCTTATCGGAAGCTGCTTGAATTATGCACATTTACTGTTCGTGCTGTTGCTTTTCTTGCTTCGAGATCTTCACCTCTAAAGAAGCCAATTTGGAATCTATAACGTCTGACACTCTAGATAACAATATATCCATTTGTTGGGACTCCATTTTGCTGCTCCAAAAATAAAGCTCGAATGCCTCGTGTGAAGCGTTGGCTTAGAATGACCAAACACAAGACTATTACTCGAATTCACTAGAATTCTATTGGCCTTCCTATGGCCCCGCCTACTTTTTAGCGCTTTAATACGTTTCTATTATACCATATTTTCCCGCTATTCTACGAAACGCGGGAATAATCTAGTACCAATTTTGATGCACCTGATGCTCATTTCGACAAATAATGTCTCTTCAGTGATGCCCAACCGAAATGTTTGAAATCCGAAATAACAATGAAGTTTTAGAGCTATTATTGGGGAAAACAGTGTGCCAAAAAAGTGAAGTCAAATTCGTCTAAGGATAAGAGCTATGCGTAAGGGAGATAATTTTTAATGTCCATCCTTCCGTCTGTGAACAATATTTCCAGAGGATATCCTTTATAGACATCGAGTCTATTAATGAAATTTTATGTCATGAATACAATTTTTGGCAATGGAATTTATGATGATGTCTCTGTGATACTTTAGAAAAGACCTGAATGATACGTAAACTAAACCATTACAGAAGTTAGGGTAAGACTCAAACATTTATATACACAGTTTCAAAAAACTATTTTCGCAACTTGACTAGAAAAAATCAAGATGATTGTGATTTACATTGTTTATATTGAAATGGATGATGATTTTTTAAAATCTATAATGTGAAGTACCTGTGGAATTCCAAGGCCTACAGTTAATTAATAAGACCTTATTGATTTTTAGGTCAGATTATTGAATTAAAGACCATTCAAAATTGTTCTTCCGCAGAAAATCAGCGGTTATGGCAATGAAATTAATGTTATAAAACTCAAATAGCAGGGTACATGCAGAAATTTGGAGGAATGATTTAGAGTCTCTGAAAAGGGAGGTATTAACTCAATTGGAGACAGGAAGCACCAACTCCTTTAAATGAATGCAAACTAATAATAGTAAATATTAATACTTTTTCACTTTAAGCCGGACATAGTGGAGGCCAATGAGCTTGTACATTTTCCTATAGTGTAGTTTTATAAAAGGACGGACGGTTGTGTTTGACTTTAAATCGGTCTTCTCTTCTGTCGCGTGTGCGTGCGCTAGCGAATGTGTTTGGTTTTGCTAGCTATTCTTGCTTTATTCATTTCTTCCGATAACCAAGTACATATTTTAGATACTATTGCTGGACCGAGTGAATGTTCTATCAAGCCCCAATCTTTGCTCCTCATGAAAATATCAACAGCCGTGAAAGAGACACTTCAAACGCACTGTACCACAAAATATGCCAAAAGTGGTGTAAATCAAATGCGGATTCTAAAAACATCTACAGAACTTCTAGTATATTTGAAATATCAAAACCTTTTTAAAATTAACAAATTAAAACGTATGACTTTTCAACTATTTACACCGCCATTCCTCACGATAAATTAAAGATTAGAATTTGACATCATAGACAGTTGCTTCGTCTACAAAAATGGAAAATGCAAATATTCGTATTTAGCGATCAGTCACACCAATGACTACGAAGAATTATCAACGAGGAACTCCAGCATCTTTAAATATGTTTCTGTGTAGAATCAGAGTTGTGTTTGACAAAGTAATCTTTTCAATGGCTGATCTCAAGATATGAATATTACCCTTTTCCATGTTTATTGAACAAGCAACTGCCTATGATATCATAAAGTCAAGTGTGTGAAGGACTAAAGTATTTAGAAACTGATGTTGGGTTTTATCACAATACACACAAAAAACTATCAGTTTATCAAGGACAATTTCAGGTTTGATTTAACATTTCAATCGACGCAAATTAACATCCTGATTTCGAAATGTGTGCTTAATGAGGATAGCGGGTCACGTGATGTTGTGACCCCACATATAACAATTGCGTCTCTTACCGATCAGCCTATTGTGAAGAAAAACAGCATTATTCAACTTCGTTTGATACCACTGTGATAGATTCGATGTGGCTTTTTTTACATCAATGTTTTTATTAGATACTATTCCTCTATTGAAACCCTAACAATTTTTGTCAACACGAAAACGACGAATGGAATTAAGAGGGACTCAGCTATATAACCTACTGCATATCGTGCAAACTAATGTACACGCACCTACTCGTTTGTTTGTATTATTTATGATTTAGAGTCATTCAATTAATTAGTTATGTTCCTCGTTTATATACTTAAAATAAACTATTTTGTTTCTATCTGAATATTTTCCTCCATAATCCATTGAACAGTAAAGGGTCAATCGAACATATATTTAGGGAGAAATGATGTGAACATGGCGAGATCAAAGTAAAAGTAGTTGCTAAAAATAATACATGAATTAGGCAGATGTTTTTATTAGCATATATGATATACATGTATATTTAATCTTTAATTATGAACATTGTCATGGCTAAAATAGACATAATGACCTCTTCCTAAAAATGTGTAAACGACGTTGCTCAATGATCATTCAATTATCTGTCAGAGAAAACTTTAAATATAATGAATACCTGTTTAAATATCACGCTTTATGGTTCAATCGAGATGTTTCGTTATATATAGGAAAGAAATATGGATGTTTCTCCACAGAAATAGATACTTGTTTTTGTAATAATTACAGTAGTGGTCGATACCATACCACCCGCTAGCAAAATAGAACTCACAGGAACCGGTAACTTTGTCAGTAATAATTGTAGCAGTTGTCTATATCATACCACCTGTTTTACTAGGGGTGGTATGGTACATGTATTGCCAGTACTATTACCATCACTTCCTGTGATTCTTCGTTGATCAGAATACAAACAACATCAGGTATGCATTGAAAAGTGGGCATTTCTATAAGATCATCATTTATTGAGAACCACCAACAACCAGTTTGAACTTCACGCAAGTGATTTGAAAAGAAACACTAAAGGGCATATTGTAACATAAAGAAATATTTAATTTGTGACAATAAATATCGCACCACAGCACATTTGGATAATATTACAAACCACAATTATAACATCATCAAATCCCGTGGCGATCCGGATTGAAATAGGCCCACAGTACCCCTTACTTGTCATAAGAGGCGATTAAAGTTGTATGTTGTATTACGACAATTTTTTTCCATCTTGCAAAAACGCTATTAAATCATCGCACGTATGTAGTTACGAGGATGTATGACCTGTCATACATTTTTTCACCAGTTTTAACCAAACTAATTTGATTTTAACCAAAATTATTTCATTTTAACCAAAATTATTTGATTTTAAATCTGTGTTTACAAACACACGCGTCACTCTGCCATTTCAAGTGACAGTCACGTCATCAGTTCAAACATTCAAATCATCGGTGATCTTGTCTGTATAAAGCTGTGTATTTTGTAACAACAGTACCGTGCCTTAAGTTTAATAGAAATAAAAATATCAAATTCCTCTTAGTAATTCATCGTTTTACGCCCTTTCAGTCTTACAATTAGACAGAATACAGCATGTTGATTCCCGTGACGCGTGTGGGGCTATTTATAGACGCCTGACAATATATAATTTAAAAGTCATCTGGAATACTTCGAGCCTTTCACAGTAAAACACCTTGTTTTTTCGATGAAAGGCCCGAAGTGTTCCGGATGATTTTATTTCATATATCCTTGGACGAATGTGGATCCGGTTTTATGACACCCTAGTTTTCCTTTTAGCTTTTACAAATTTATTGTTATTTCGAATTTCCAAAATTTCAGCTTGAACATCACTGAAGAGACATTATTTGTCGAAATGCGCATCCGGTGCATCAAAATTGGTACCGTGTAGGTTTTACATTACGACCCCTGGGTCGATGCCTCTGCTGGTGGACTGTTAGTCCCCGAGGATCTCTAAAATCCAGTAGCTAAGTACTACGTTACTAGCTTGCAAATACAGATGTATATTTAATTGCTGGAATAAAATTTAGAAATTCATTTCAAAATTAAGGATTATATCTCTGATGCATACCTCTTATCCTTGAACGAATATGGCTCCAGTTTTTGACACACTAGTTTTCGTTTTAGCTCTTACAAATTGATTGTTATTTCGAATTTCCAAACTTTCGGCTTGAGCATCACTGAAGAGACATTATGTGTCGAAATGCGCATCTGGTGCATCAAAATTGGTACCGTATAGGTTTTACATGTACCACACTTGTTTACTTTCTAAATAATCTTCTCGCTGTTTTCTTTCACATGCAAATGTTTTCAAGCATGTGATTAAGGAAAAATTTATAACTTTTAGCACTAATTGATCTGCTTGAAAGTAATGATGTACAAACATAATACATGAACATCCGATCATACAGCTTTAAATTTGGGTGAGAACGCAAAAAACCGAGGTCCCGTATCACAGCAGATGTGGTATGATAGAGATCCCTCCCTCCTCAAAGACCGTAAGCATTGATCATAAGCCTAAATTTGCAGCCCTTCACATGCAATGGTTGGTGATGTCTCCATATGAGTGAAAGATTCTTTTGATTTCATCAATGAAATATGTTCAAAACAAAACAAAGATTCTCGAGAGAAACGTTAATCATATAATCAATCAATGTAACAGCATCAAAATCTGTCTCCGTGTTCTGACGCTAAATACTTAGGTCGTCAACAGTCACCAAACAGTGACACCTTGTCCGTTTTGTGGAAATGAGTTAATCCTTATTAAAGTAAACGAATTAAGAGGTGGTGGTCTGTAAACATATGCCTCTGCCAGACATGACGGAAACTGAAGACGACGTTCCACTAAGTTGATGCGTAGAATATCCCATAGTCTGAAGATGTATTGAAAATTCTTATTGAAAATATAAGTAGCATTAAAAAACACTTTATATTAATTGAATATTATTTATATTCAATATCAAAATAGAAGTACAAAATGTATTTGAACGGCATATATAAGCATGTTAATGTAATGACGTTGTTTGACTTGAGAATGATAAAAATGTAGGTGGATAATAACTTAACATAGGTAATTGGAGTTTTGTCAGGTTTCACGACTACGATATCCCCTAAACTCAAATGCCACTGTGCTGCTCCAGTCGTTCTAGCTTGTTATCAGGTGCCATTTTCGTTGGAGTGTAGGGTGGCTACACAGAATCTGAAGAATATACATTAGAACATGTTGATATTGTTCCTATCGTAGTGCCCTTTGTATAATTCAGATGCCAATGAGAGATCATGCCACAGATGCCACATTTCCGTAGAAGCTTTCCTAATCTTGATTCTGATACAAGGAACTGTCGTACATCGTTTAGCTTCACTTTCAGTCGCAATGGGAAATATTGGAGTCCTCATTCTCACTATCACTTTCCTCTCGAGCAGCATCTTGATAATCACCATCACCACTGTCGACATCTTCATCACTTATTTAATCTGACTAGTGGATTGTCTAGACTGTTGATGGGTAGCTGCAGAACTGTAGCTCTCTGAAAAAATATTTTGACATAACAGAGAGCTACAGAGCCACCCCTTATAAAAACCTTCGATTTACGGCGCACAAAAAGCTGCGCACGGTTGAGGCCTTATATCGTTAAGAATTTTCCTACTATACTTGTGTCTAAACATACCTTCAAATATTCATTAAAGCCCCACACGACCTGAAAACTCCCAGCTTCAAATGATTTCGTTTGTTGACGTAGCCATGTTAGGTAGCCGGTTAATTCGAATCCTGGTTAATTTCCATACTTGCACAATAACGTCTAGATGTGAACTAATATCCCCACAAATATTTTAGTTAAATATTTTAAATAATATATCATCCCAGTGCCTTTAAATAATAATTATTCAAATAGCTAAACTCACGGCAATGCGGCTTTCATTAGTCTGGTGCGGTCTCCATCCCTGCCACACGAGTGTTAAGGACTTTAGTAGCATTTTCATGAATCAAGAGCTTATTTTACCTTTAGAAAAACTTTATTTTTTTAATTTCTATAGATTATTCGTATTGATAATAAATGAAGAGCGAATACATAACATATAACGAATTTTATGAATATATACTAACAACAACAGGGTACGAACTGACCCGGCTACCTAACATGGCTACGTCAACAAACGAAATCATTTGAAGCTGGGAGTTTTCAGGTCGTGTGGGGCTTTAATGAATATTTGAAGGTATGTTTAGACACAAGTATAGTAGGAAAATATGTTAAGAATTTTTTGATATTAAATTCATGAGACAGTAACTCAAGAATACAACGATATAAGGCCTCAACCGTGCGCAGCTTTTTGTGCGCCGTAAATCGAAGGTTTTTATAAGGGGTGGCTCTGTAGCTCTCTGTTATGTCAAAATATTTTTTCAGAGAGCTACAGTTCTGCAGCTAGTTGATGGGATGGTAAAAGACCAACACCCACTATTAAAGACATTTCATCAAACAGACTCGAACACTGAACACCAGTAGACACTGTAGTTGCGATTGATGATAGAAACGATACTTGAATGCGTTTTGTCCGTTGAGGAACTGGGATGAAATATTGACACCGCTTACATCAGGTTTCTATTAAACTTACCGGATTTATGGCTACATATTTCTCCTTAGTTATTGTTATAGAGTCAGCCTGGGCCTCACCCGACACTGTGTCTGTAGGAGATACTTTGTATGCGGTTGCCTTAGGGGCACTGGAATGGATGGAATCCAGGTTCTTATCTGTCGCATTTTCAACTACCTCTAATACGTGGATTTTCTTAAATGAATTAATAGTGTTTAAAAACATACATAAACTGTATATTTATAAATATATGAATGTAAAACATATAAGGTACATGTATCATGCCATACAGTTTGTATAGAAAAAATACAGGGGATACTTGTTACAAATGAAACGGATCTAATCTAATTCCCTTCATTTTTCTTAAAGAGTTTTATCACTGTTCGTTATCTTCATCTTTCATTCATGTAGGTCTAAATTTGTGGTACTTAACCTAAAGCTGTTGGTATCTTAAAATAAGAAATGAGTGAAAACTCCTCAACCAGTCGTAAAAGCAATCAATCATTAACCCTTCCCTCTCCTGAATTTTAAAAGGTGTGAAAAACTATATATTGAGGTATAATAAGTCGTATGCCACTATTTAACCTTCATCCATGCATTTTAAATTTGAAAGATTTTGAATATTAGTCAAATGAACATGTTAGGATTTGTTTGTTTTGATATATCTATTTATTCTTGTCAAGAATTTTAGACAAAGTCGTGTGAAGGCATCTTCTCTGACTATCCACCCCCTTTCCCTGAAAAACGATGCTACGTCAATATAGAATTGGGCACACACGGACCCCTGGACACACCAGAGGTGGGATCAGGTGCGTAGAAGGAGTAAACATCCCCTGTTGAACGGTCACATCCGCCGTGAGCCCTTTATCCTGATCAGGTAATCGGAGTAAATCTTAGTCAACATGTGCCAGGAATGGCTTACCAATCGGTATGAAACACGTCAGGCAGCATTTAACCAAATTATCAATTGCACTGGCTCGGTTTAACGACCACTCGATTTGCTATAAATACTGCGAAATATGATTTGAAAATTCCCATTTCCATTTTGTCTCAACAGCCCAATTATTTTATGAAATTATGTCCTCGTTTATTAACGTTTTTTTTTTACTTCAATAACGTTTTGTTTATTTTCATTTCTCTGTGGTGTGTTTCTATGTAACGGTGGTGACGAATCTTTGTACAACTTCAAACGATTTGCATGAGATTTGCATGAACTGACGACCGATGTTCTATGTCATCATTATAGCACCGTAACCTAAATGAATGCAGTTAGTTTACCTTTGGACTTTCCAATTAAGGCCCGAGCTTATGTTTATTTCCCGGTTTTAGGTTCATAACGTTAAGTAATACTTGACCCCTTCATTGAAATGGAGGAAATGTTGTTAGTTTATTACATATCTCTTTGTATGTGTTGTATACCTCTTTAACAATTTCTTTTGCAATGTTTTGTACGATTTTTTACTTTATACATTAAATCTTGGTTAAGCGCTTAATTCAACTATTCCGAGAATATTAAAGCAATATAATTTCTAATATCAAATCTGTCAAGATTATGCCAGACAATGGGGTTGAATATGAAAAAAACCCACTAGATACCTTGTCTAAATGGATATCAGATATAAAATGAATATTAAAATCACGCATAAACACACCCAAAAGTGCGTACTTCTGTGTTTAGTACACGAGAAATGATTAAAGGATTAAATAGGTTAAACGAGGAATATGTTTTAGTTGCAGTTGACAAAGCTTGTAACATTTTCTGTCTTTGTATGGCTCATGATTACAACTGTATATTAATCGAGCTTGGCATTTATCCACATTTTAAAATTGTACGTATACTCCAACTTCCCTTTCAAAAGATGATTTTTTATCAGTTAAAAAAAATTAATATCGCAATCATTGGGACGGATATATATGAGTTACCGTACCTATATTGGATTCATAAACTTCCCAAAAACCCTTACAAGTATAGATGCATTGCTGGATCTATTAAGCCCCGTTTTGTGCTCCTCACGAAAATGTGAACAGTTCTGAAGGAGAAACTTCAAACATTTTGTCAGAATGGATAATAGAGGAATATCAAAATCACGCATAAACACACCAAAACAAAAGTGCGTACTTCTGTGTTTAGTACACGAGAAACGATAAAAGGATTAGATAGGTTCCATGATGAATATGTTTTAGCTGCAGTTGACAAAGCTTGTAACAATATTTCCTTTCTTGCTTCACAAAAACCCTTACAAGTATAGATGCATTGCTGGATCCAGTAAATGTTCTACTGATAAGTTGACGATATAGGGTTTCCAATAGTATCGTATTACGTCAACATTTCGCAAATTTTATGATCGTTATAACGATTTAATTAACTTTTAGAACCTGTCATTGGGTAAAATGTTTTCTGCCACGTTTCATATCAGTTGAGGCCGTTTTTTGTACATTGAATTTGACTACAGATTACTTTGCCCGAGCGATATATAAGGCTCACGACGGGTGTGATTGGTCAACAGGGGATTATTACGTGTACTCCTCCTAGGTACCTGATTCCACCTCTGGTGTGTCCAGGGATCCGTGTATGCCCAAATCACTATTTTGTATGGCTTATAGGATTTATGAGATTGATTACTGTACGTTATTTTCACCTTTCATCAGCCTATTGACATTGATTCTTTTGACAGGAAGCGCGAAGAAATTCCCAGAGAGTTGAATTTATACTTTGATACATTGCTTGGTGTCAAGTCTTGTAACCTGAAAAAAGTTTGATACTGATTTGCATATCTATCTATCTATATATATATATATATATATATATATATATAAGTATGGCACGCACAATTAATTTTTAATTTTTTAAATTGAATATCTCAATTCAGACATATAACGCAGAATGTACATGTAAAAATACAACTTTTATCTTTTTATAAACTAAAAATATGAACATGGCATTGAATTGTTAAACCAATAACCAATGCTAAATTCTAAAAGGTAAATACCGGTATATGGATAGAATTATTAAATGAATAGAATTGAAATCACAAACCAAACGAAAAACAGAACTGATACTCAAATAATTAGAACTAGAACTTAAAGTGCAAACTCAATATAAATCTTAGTAACCATAAAATTGTTGCATTGGTATATGTCTATACTATGACTGACAATCAAAACAAACACTTCATTACATGTTTCAGCTTGTGATGAAGGTACCTATGGACACAATTGCTCTGGAGGACGGTGTGTTTATGGATCGTATGGATTTGGGTGTTTAAAGAAGTGTAACTGTTCACGTGATCAGTTTTGCGACGCAAGTATAGGATGCTCATATAATATCAGCGGTAAATATTTACCATAAAATGCTGAAATGAAAAAAGAAGTTTAACAGCACAATTACATGCTAGATTGCTGCATTTTGATAATGTTATTATCAAAATACAAGTCTTCAAGGGGGAAGGGAGATACTTTTGTTCATGTGAATGATGTTATTGTTAATTGAAGCAGATGATTCAATATCTTGTTTACGTTCCATTTACAACTTTATGAAAGTGATATTTTGAGGTTTGAATAAACACATTTACAAATGAGGAAAACTAGATTTAAAACGAGCAAGTATTGAAAAATATAGATTTATATCAGGCGTATATAGTATTTATGGTCATCCATATATAATACCATACTGATAAGATCAGAATTAATTTCTGGGTTAGTCAATGTTTGTTTGGCTTCCTTCAGTATGCAGAGTATGGAGTAGCGTCTGGTGAGGTAGTTGTTGGAGTTATCTTTCCATGACGCAATCCTGGGCTGTTTTGTGGAGGTGCTGTATCGCCCAATAAACAATAACCCCTCCCAGTCTTCCTGATATGGTCCAGAGGAATGGAAGAATCAGTACATCTGGTATCAGGTTGACTACAGGAGCTGTCAGAGAGAGTATCATGTTGATGGGACTGTCCGCCTGTGGGGCTCCACTCTAGATTTTTCTGTTGGGGCTGTCTCCCTTAGCCTTTGGCGATACAACGCCGAACCACAAGACACTGGTGTTTCTACTTGACCCAGTAGGCGGGGGTCAGTCGATGGGCACCAGGGCATATTCACACACCGGTGGGTCATGCATGTTACTCCTGAGGGACTGACCACCTTTCTTGTCAAGTTATCCCGCCCAGCACCCGGTCGCTCCGTCAGTAGACTCTGTGCATAACCGACTAGAAGGTGCTACTGAGGACACAATTGTACAAGAGAGTCATACGAAGAGGGACCACCTGGCTAAAACATCGCATATTATTGCCTTCTAAGTTAGCGGGTCGTCCAGCCCAGACCCCACAGCTACCCTAGGTAAACTGCAGATATACGGTATTTTCGTTTTTATATCCAACAAAATTCTTAAAAATCCTTTGCTCTATTGCCCAAACGTACTGTGCGACTACATATGTCAGGAGTGGATTCAAATGTGGATTCTAAAAAAAGAACTTTTAGTGAACTTAAAATCACTTTGAATCTGAACAAACTATCAGGGGTGACAAATGATGTGAGATCTTTATCCTCGACCCTCATAGGAATTTGCCAGTAACCGTTACACAGATCTACTTTTGCAAAATACTTACTCTATCCAATCTTGGCAAAGATTTCCTCGGGATCAGGCATTGGTTCTGCATCGAACACACTCACCTTGTTTAGCTTTCTAAAGTCAATGCATATTCGCTTGGAACCATCAGCTTTTTTTTTGCAATTACAATAGAGCTGGAGTATCGAGACTCGGACGGTTCTATAATGTCCATCTCAATAATTTCTTGATTTCACCCCTAACGGAATCACGTAAAGCAAATGGAATCTGACACGACTTGTTACGGATAGAATCTCATGTTGTCAGATGAATCTCATGTTGAGCTAAATGAGTACGATTAGGTAGATCCGATAAAAACATCTTTGAATTCTGAAAGAATCTCTCTGATGTCTCCTTGTTGTTGTGTCGTCAGATTCTTATCAACATGCACGTCGTCAAATGTTTCCTTAGCTTCGGCAGGCGGTACCTCTAAAGGAAAATCACCCTCGCTATCTGAATTCTCAAATACGTCTTCCTCTATGACGGCGCAAGAACTTAGAACTTCACGAGTATCTATTTTTCGTTCGATGTATTTTTTCAAAAGGTTGGCGTGGAAAGTCTTGATTTTGCCCTGAACATCAACTTTGTAATCAACCTTACCAGATTTAGAAACAATGGTAAACGGACCTTTCCATTGCATGAGTAGTTTATTGTTGTCTGTAGGGAGGAGGATTAAAACCTTGTCTTGGACACTAAACGAACGTGACTTTGTTTTCCGATCTTAGTATTTCTTGTAGCGCTGACTGGACTTCTGTAATGACTTTTTTGCTAATTCACATGTTTCTTCTAAACGTTCTTTTAAGTCTAACATATACTGATAAGTGCTCTTGACCTCTGGATCCTTTAGTTCCTTTGTCCACATCTCTCGTAGTACTGACATCGGTCCACGAACTGCTCGTCCATATAATAATTCAAACGGGGAAAATCCCATGCTCTCTTGAGGAACTTCGCGATATGCGAAAAGCAACGGTGCTACATACCTGTCCCAATCCTTGGGTCTTTCAGCGGCCATACGTCTTAGCATTTGTTTGAGTGTTCCATTGAACTTCTCCACCAAACCATTGCAAGCGGGATGATATGGAGTTGTTGTTAGCTGTGCAATAGAAAGTAAACGACCTACCTCTTTCATCAGGTGAGATGTAAAATGGGTTCCCATATCTGACAGAATCTCCTTAGGAATACCAAGTCTAGTGAAGAATTCAAACAATGCTTCAGCAACACGTCTTGTCTCGATGCCCTTGAGTGCAACAGCTTCAGGATATCTAGTACTGTAATCAACCATGGTAAGTACATACCTGTTTCCATGATCGGTTGCTGGAAAAATGGGTCCAATCAAATCTACAGCAACTCGCTCGAATTGAGTATCAATGAGGGGCATGGACTCTAGCGGAACAGGAAATACCTTACCTTTTGGTACGGTTCACTGACACACATCGCAAGACCTACAGTATCTTCCTACGTCTCCTAGTACTCCTGGCCAATAAAAATTTGACAACACTGTCGTCTTTTTCACTCCCAAGTGACCAGACAATACACAATCGTGTGCAAGGTTCATGACTGTAATACGATGTGGTGATGGAACAACAAATTGTTTAAAGTTTTTTTTTGCTACTCACCTTAGGAGATTGAAAATATCAGAACAGCAAATTATCTTCCATGACAAACCAAGACACACTATGTTGTCCTGTGAACTTTCGCGTACCAGTCCTTGCATACTCCCAATACTTATCTAGTGTAGCATCCTCTTTCTGTGCAAGTCTCATACCATCTGCTGAGATCAAATTGTCAGTGATGCTCGTTACCTTCAGTGATTTTTATTTCACCTTTTCCTTCTGAATGTGACTTCTAGTCTGCACGGCTAAGCCTTTCACCATTTCCTGCGGATTTTTTTTTCTACATCCTTATAATTTCTGTAATTGTCCCATTCTGGGTCAGGATTTGTTGGATCTCCAGCGCCAATAATGTTACCTATGATTAAACCATAGACTGGATTGTTCATACATAGAGCTTTTACCTTACCTGATATGAAAGGTGTATACGTTAATATATACCTCTGGAACTCTCCGGACAGTTCCGTTAATGAGAACACATTCCACACTTCGTCCTGTCAGCTGATCTTGAGAAACGAGACTGTGTTTTACCACAACACCACTGCATCCACTATCTCGCAGAACCTCGACAGAATGATTACCTACATACCCATCTAAAACTGGCATACCATGAGAAAGCCGACAAGCTCCACCAATGACAGGTAATATATGTCCACAACGTAATGTTACTTGGTTGTCCTGTATGCAACAATCTCTTTAACTTATCCGACAATATACACAAAGAACCAACATGTTTACCTGACTTAAAGGATTGATTTCTTTGTTGATTCTCATCCCTAACATATATTTTCGGGAGTTGTGCCTTTCCAGATCGGGAAGTGGTTTTAGAGGTTGCACCAGTAGTTAACATTGCCGCACACTTGTTAGCGTTGGGACGATATCCTTTCTTTAACCTATCAAAACAATCCCTAGCTATGTGACCTGTACGTCCACATTCGTAACTTTTTTTCTTTCTTACCTGCACTTGGCAAAGATTTCTTCTGAACCTCTGCTGAAACTGATCTCACATCATCGGTCTCTACTCGATAATTTGTGCGGTCATAAGAAAATGAAGAACCACCGTGCGCTTCAATAAACTGTTCAGCTAAACGCGTCATTTCTTTAATGTCTTTTGGATGACGTTCACGCAGAAAGGTAGCAAGTGTCTTGCTACATCTTGAAAGGAATTGCTCGCTCAACATTAGATCTTTTAACCCTTCAAACGTAGGTGGGGATTTCGCGAGCTCCATCCACCTTGTTAAATAATAGTCTATGCGCGCGAGGAATTGAGGAGAATTCTCGCCCTTATCTGACTTAGTACCTCTGAATTTCTCACGAAACCCTTCCTCAGATAATCTAAATCTCTGAAGCAATGAACATTTTAGCTTGTCATAATCAAATGCATCTCCAGCCGACAAACGAGAATAAACCTCAAGAGAAGTACCTGTGAGCAATGCACTAAGGTTTATTGACCATGTATCCCTAGACTACTCAGTATTTTCTGCAAACCTTTCAAATCTTTGCAGATAAGCATCAATACAATCTCTTTGATCATTAAAAGGAGGAAGCTTTGGCAACTTAGTACGACCTTGAACACCTGGGGCTATGGGGACACCTTCATGTTTAGAGTTAATTTCTAATGCTAATGCTTCTGCTTTAACTCTCTCTAACTGGATTTGTTTCTCTAACAATGACATTTGATTATTTGATTCTTTCATTTGCATTTCCATGCTTAACTCTTTTTCTTTTCTCTTCGCTTCTCGCTCACATTGTACTATCTGCAAATCCAGTTCCTTCTCTTCTCTTTGTACCTCTCTTTCCCTTGCTCTCTCCTCTCTCAACAGTTTATCTTCTTCCATTTTTCTCTCAGTTTTCTCTAACATAGTCCAACAACTTATTTCCTTGCAAACCTAACTTCTGCCCAAATTCTCTAACTCTTTCTCCATTTTCAAAGCTCAGTTTAATCAGCGTAAGGAAGTTGTTATTCAAAATATTTCCATCCCGGACGAGCCCCCAATTGTCACAATTTGTGATATTGGCATGGAAATAATCCCTCGCTGCAAATCGTTCTTTGAAGAAAGATCAAGAGTATGTGCAAATAAGTTTATTATCGTGCTCACTAATTTAGCAAGTAACATCTACACTCATACACACGCATGCACACAACAACTCTCATACAAACAAAAACAACAAAAAATATAATAAAACAAAAAAATATGAATTTACAGACGATTACACGTGTACCCGACTAAAGCTAAATGTTAAGTTATGTTGCCTTATGTAGGAAAACCAGCAGACTTGTCTCTTAAATTCGAAATAGATTACATAGGATGGCAAAACACAATACGTTGACTAAAGAGTTCCCACACTTTACACAAAAGTCGTTGGCTGTCTTCAGACACGTGGTGACACTTTGTCCATCACTCGCTCAACGTTTCTGTAGCCGTACACGTATTTCCTGTATTTCTATAGGTCGTTCTCCAACGATGTTCATCAAATATCTCAGAACGCCATAATATACATGTTGCGAGCACCTTCTCGAGCCATACAATAACACACACACACACAGAGCTGGTCACTTATAATTACACAGTAACAGTCGGGGTTTTTACATATACATTATATACACTGAAAACTTGCATATGTCGGGTATATTGTGTAATACAAATAATTTAAAAAGAGTAACAAAATTTCCTAATGTAAACAAAAATAAACAGTTCACACTCACCGCTGTCGAAATGCTCAAAATTGTGTTCTCACTTTCCACACAGGAACATCATTCGAACACCCGTACTAAATGTACATACAATGCAGGCCCAGTAAACCACACAGGTAAAACTCTCGACCACACAGGTCTATCATTTTCACACATTGGGCGGACACACGTTCCCATTTCCACGGCCTGGTCAGAACTAACACGTAAGCATTTACAAACCGGTTTGACAGCCGTGACCAGCTATCCGTAACGACTATATGGTGAGAACAAACTATGGAACGTCATAACAAGCATAATAAAACAAACTCAAATTGTGACAATCATTAATTCAAAATATTGATCAGACAATCTCTTCCTATGTCACGAGTGGATTGAACATGTGACCTAAAATCAATAGGGGCCATCTACTCTTTATGCTGTACCAGTGTACCAAGTTTGGTGTCAATCAAGCAAATAATTCTTAAAATATAGGAGACAATATATTACTATTTTCAGTTCAACAATTGACTTTTGACCGTGTGACCTCAAAATCAATAGGGGTCATTTTCTCTTGAAGATGTACCAGTGTACTAAGTTTGATGTCTGTCAAGCAAAGGGTTCTCAAGATATTCAACGGACAGTATATTCCTATGTCCAGTTTGACTCTTGACCTTTAACCATGTGACCTTAAAGTCAATAGGGGTCATCGTCTTCTGAAGATGTACTAGTGTACCAAGTTTGATGTCTTTCAAGCATAGAGTTCTCAAGATATTCCGCGGATATTATATTCCTATGTCCAGAGTAGATTGACCCTTGATTTTTTACCTTTTGTCCTGAAAAACAATAGGGGTCCTCTTCTATTTATAACCAGCCCACATATGAACTATCATTTTCATCACGTGAATCGTTCTCAATATATTGAGCGAACAACATGTGGTCTACCGACCGACCGACAGATGCAAACCAATATGCCTCTCTTCTTTGAAGGGGGGCATAATAATATTTTTCATTCATATGCCGATTCGATGTATCCAAGTGAACTCAAAATAAAATACACCACAGAGTCATCCATTTCTACTTCATACTTAGATATTTCATTGACAGTAGATATTAACGGCAAACTAACCACTCAACTTTATGACAAACGGGATGATTTCAACTTCTCTATCGTCAACTTTCCATATTTATTTAGCAATATTCCATTAACACTTTGATATAGTGTTTATATCTCTCAACTCATTCGATACGCAAAAGCTTTTTCTGCTTATCGTCAGTGTTTAAATCGAAGCAGGCTACTGACAAACAAGTCGATGGTGCAGGGTTTCCAACAGGCTCGTTTAAAATCAGCATTTCGCATATTTTATGGTGCCTATGTTGGCAATTTCTTTCCTTATTCTTATGTATTTATTGAGCAGCCAGAGTATTTTCTCTCTCTATCTTATTTCTCTTTACTTCTATCTCTGGTATGAAAGTCTATCATAAGTGTGAAAGTGAGTGTTTGTGTATTTAACATTGAGTTCCTATACCCACTGGTCATGTAGGGGCAGTTGTAAAATTTCTGACTAAAAGAATTGAATAAATGTGTTGAACAAAACAAATTATGGTGGTTATAACGATCTAGTTTGCCAATACAACCTATTATTGGGTCAAATGCTGTCTAATGTTTTCATAACGATTGTTAGACCGTTCTTGGCAAACTGATTTTGACTATGGATAACTACGTTTCCTGATCAAGATATAGGGCTCACAGCGGGTGTGATCGGTCAACAACAAATGTTTACTCCTCCTAGGCACCTGACCCCACCTCTGGTAAATCCAGGGGTCAGTGTTTGCCCAACTTTCTATATTCTATTGCTTATAGGAGTTATGAAATGGATCACTGTTCGTTATCTTCACCTTTTATGTATCAATTTACTGGAATCAATCTTTGTAACTTACATGTTTATTTGCTCATTCGCAAACCTAGTAATCAGTAAACGGTTTTTTGTATTAAGTTGCCCCAGCCAATTAATTTTGTATATTTTGGTCTATTACGTCATATTGTTGTTCCCCGCCGTAACGCGGAAGGGGACAGAAATACCGGCGTCCGTCCCACTTTATTTTGTGGACCCGACTCCTCAGATACCGCTCAACGGATTTTGGTCATATTTTGTAGGATTGTTAGTAACCATGTGTAGTTGATCTTAATACGACGCCATTTTGATTCGACAATTTTACAGGAGTTATGGGACTTTGTTGAATTTGTACATGCTACACTATAGGAACACTTTGTGGACGTAACTCTTCAGAAACCGCTCAACAGATTTTGTTCATATTCTGTAGGATTGTTAGTCACCATGTGTAGTTAATCATATTGTGCCGGCATTTTGATTCGACAATTTTCACAGGATTTATGGGACTTAGTTAGAATTTGTACATGCTACTCAATAGGAACACTTTGTCGATGGAACTCCGTAGAGACTGCTGTACGGATTTTGTTTAAATTTTGCAAGATTGTTACTCACAATATGTAGTTGATAACATTCCACCACAATTTAGACTTTACAAATTTTACAGGAGTTAAGGGACTTTTGTGCTTCAACCTATTTTTAGGCGGCGGGGGACATATGGCTACGCGTAGCAATCTTGTTTGAACTTGGTTTATTACGTCATTTTTTTTATCATGATAATAAATGACATGTTCACTTGAAATGTTGTGTTATTTCATTGGACACTTCAATGATTATCAAGTAACAAAAACCGAGCTACGGAATGCTAGAGGTTTTGCTCGTGTATAGGTTTTTCTATTTCAAAATTGCGGAATATAGAAATGTTTATCTTTTGTGTGTACTTGTATAACTTTTTGAGATATCGGTATGTCATTTTAGTACATTGTTGGTAATCATAAAATATGATGTCAGAATTGTTGTTAGCAATTTTAATTTTTACCATTACATAACACACGTCATTGATGTCATGTGTATATCTTGTTGCAGGCGAAACGAAAGCAAGTGCAGGTATGTAATATCCACTTCGTTTTCATAAAAAATAAAATGCAGAGTTAGATGAATTTAAATATACAGACCTTTAATCAGACTCGGAAAGGATTGATATTGTAATGATAGCCATTACGTAACGAATGCGACGCAGTTGCGAAAAAGGAGCGTATTAATCTGAATGAATAGTTCGTCTCAAAATTCATGGCTGGGAATTCCCATAGTTTTGAGAGAATCATGAAAGTAGCCAAGTAGATGGTAACTATAGCGCATAGTTTAATTTACTAAACGAGTGTTTCAGTACTCAATTTGGTAAATATCGCGTTCAATTCGCCTTAATGGCAGCCTAAGCGACGCGTGCTTAGCAACTAATTAGAATTTCTTGCAATCATTGACAGCATTCATTATATTGAAACAGAAAAAACACATTGGATTTTGGAATAAAATTTTGATTGAGATATGCCTGTCATGACTGAAAATGATTGTTAGCGTGCTATTGGGATGCTGGAAGCTGGGGTGTCTCAAAGCAAAGTGGCAAGACAGTTTGGAGTTTATATTAAAACTGTAAATGCTTTATAGAGACGATATCAGCAAACTGGTACCGTACGAGACCGCCCACAATCAGGACGTCCGGGTATGACGTCACATTGGCAAGATACGTATTTATGGACGCTACATTTGCGTAATCGATTCCAATCGGCTTCTTTGACCGCTAGGGCATCGACGGGTAAATCCCCTGTATCGTAAAAAACAGTTTGCGAGAGGCAACATCCGTCCACAACGTCCTACTATTCGTCCAGTTCTGCTCTAACGTCAACGTGCGAGGTTAGCGTGGTGTATGAGGCATTGTTGTTTCAATAACAGATATTGGGCGGTTTACAAACGAGTCGATAGTCTTATTCGGCTTACCGTCGTGCCGGGTAACGTTACATTGACGCCTACGTTATTCAGCGCCGCCAATTCGACGGAGGGAGCGTTATGGTCTGGGGTGGAATTACAACACATAGAAGAAGGACAATTTAACCGGCGTACACTACCTACCGTGACGAGATCGTACGTCAGCGCGTCATTCCATTAATTAATTACAACCAGCGTAGCACCATTCTACAGGAGGACAACGCACCACCACACGTGTTGTTAGTGACTATCTACAGCAGAAAACCTTGAGTATGTCACTCTGGCCTGCGATATCACCCGATTTATCGCCTATAGAAAATGTTTGGGATGAATATGAACGATGTGTACGTCAAGAGCCAAATCCCCCTGCTACGTTAGATGCTTTGCGTCGTTCTTTATTGCGCATATGGCGAAACATTCCCCAGGTATTTCTGCACAACTTGATTCAATCAATGAGCCGTAGGTACAGTAGATGTGAAGAATGCATCGGCGCAAATGGCGGTCATACATGCTATTAAACTTGTGAAACGTTTTTGCATCCCCTTGTTTTCAGTGGCTGTTCGTATCAACCATAATGGCCATAAACGTTGATTTGATGTTTGAATTGAAAGACAATGAATAAATTTACATATACTTTCTAATCCTTTAATAAAATGCATTAGAGATTTTTAAATTGATATTTGCTTATAAATGCAAAGACCGAATCACTAAAGTTTGTTGGGCGTATGAACACTGTCAGCCATGTCGTCTGCATCTCGGCCCACAAGAACCGATAATTTTGTAATAATAGTAGGGGTCTATATCATACCACCCATAATAAAATTGTTATTATCCTTTATAAGGGGTTGGTATGGTAAAAACCCCTACTATTATTATTACAGACGAAATTACCTGTTCCTGTGCACGGCCGCGCACGTGTGCAAAATTATGACAGATTTGTTGCCAATTCCCATATCAGACAACATAAGTGCACCACATTCGATGCCTAGAGAAGTTTATCATACCTTTAATGTGGTTAATAGTACCAACTAAACACAAGGCATTAATCCAAGTGCGGGATTTTTCAACAATGCTTGGTTCAGTAGTTGTACTTTCCATTTCTCTAAATTACAACACGGTCAATTGGCACCTATACTGACTACATCTGTTTACAATTAGATAGGGGATGCTTACTCCTTCTAAACACGTGATCCTACCTCTGGTATATCCAGGGGTCCCTATTTGCCCAACTCGCTATTGTGTATTGCTTATACGAGTTATGACATTGATCACTGTTCGTTATCTTCACCTTTCATTTGAAAATATATGAACTGTTTAAAGTTCAGATTGTACAGCTTTGTTTAAAAATAACTGTTTATGATATTTAATGGAAAGTCAGTTCGAAATTGGATTATTACATTTTTCCAGCATTGTCCACTCTTTTCATTTCCGTTACGACATCACATTTTCCTGTTCCAGGGCTGTTCCGTTAATCACTACTTACATAATGAATTAGGCGGAAATTTAAAATATATATAAAAACCACACATTAAAAAGGTTTAAATTTGTTAATATAAGCAATAAATTATTATTTTTGAAAAATGTGGTCTTATAACTGAAACGATGCAAACAAATTTTCTTAATGCTTCTTTTTTAGCTAGTATTTATATTATTTAAAAGAATAAAATCCAAAATGACCACAAAATAATCAACGATTGTTAATAGATAAAACTTCGTCAATATATCTAAATGTCGAGTTGAAGCAAAAAAAAAAAAAAAAGGATTTTTCTCATGTAGAAGCATTATAATAAACTCTTCTTCATGAGAATATAAAAACAGGTCAGCTAACAAAGTAGCACAATTCAACAAACTGTTGGAAGACCTGATCACCAAAGACTACGAAGATATAATGAGGAAGCCCAGGATATTTTTGGTTCAACTTTAGAGTACATTCGTTGGGCAAAATTGTGATTATATATAAACATTTATTGGTACTACAAATTGTTTTATATTCAATTTCTTAAGTTTCGTAATGATGTAATGTAGCTGAAGAAAGTTTGCAATTTTCACTAATTATTCCCTGTAATGCCTATTAGAACTGACCGCTATAGGATGTCACTGACCAATCAAATTAATTTATTGCTTATGACGTATTCAATTCATTCCGGCAAATTTTTCCTTTGTTTTCAAGCCACGGAAATTTCCAACAACTACTACTTCCCCTCCCCCTTTTACTATGCTTGTGGGGTCAATTTTCTGTATTTTGTGTGGGGTCGGTTTTGTGCATCACCTTTTTTGCAATAGTGATTTTTAGCATTTGTACATGATTTATTAACTAGGCTGCTTTGTGTCATGTGAGTAGGCAGCCTGTTTTAAACTCAATCGAGTCAAGTTGTACTTATTAGTGAATTCTCTGATAGCCCAGCCAATTAATTGTTAAGTAGGATGATGTAGTATGACATTTTAGTTGCTAGTCATTTGTTATTTTAATACATGACAAATTCACACAACAGTATTCTTTCTTATCTTTTCATTTGTAATATACAGCAAAAGAAGCTGAAAATTGCCAGATTTTTTTCCCTATTCTTTGGGCAAAATTTTCTATTTTTGACTGAGATGAAGTTGAACAAACACGTTTTAGAAAGGGGACGGAAGGTAGCGAGCTAACTCTGATCCAGATAATTTAACAAGTAAAACAAAATGGATACCACGGAGGAATTTCATTTTAAGAATACAAGGTTGACTTAAACCAATGTCAACGTGCATAATCTGCGATTTGAACATTCATTGAAACGCTGGACGATAATCACTCCTTACGTACAGTGTACGTATTCTTTAAAACAGATTATGATTACCTACACTAAATCATAATGTAGTTTTTCTAATACACAGAGTCGTCCACTTCTGCTTTATACTTAGAGATTTTATTGAAAGTAGACATTAATGGCCAACGGACAACTCAATTATATGACAAACGGAATGATTTCAGCGTCTTCATCGTCAACGTCCCATATTTATATAGCAATATGCCATTATCACCTGCATATGGTGTTTATATCTCTTAACTGATTCGATACGCAAGAGCTTGTTCGACAGGGGATGCTTACTCCTCCTAGGCACCTGATTCCGCCTCTGGTGTGTCCAGGGGTCCGTGTTTGCCCAACTATCTATTTTGTATTGCTTCTAGGAGTTATGAGGCTGATCACTGTTCGTTATCTTCACCTTTCATTATAGAATGGTACATAAGATGGCTTTTTAGTGTTCAGACAATCATGGATTTCTTCGAATACAAAAAATGTTTTACGATATCATTGTGTTAAATCATAATTTACATTCAGGATGTAACAAATTATTTACAATGAGTTAAAGAGACACTACAGCTCATTTTGCGCAAAAATCATGAAATGACAATTTTCCCAGCGCTTTTTCAATTTTTGTTGCATTGTTGAATGTATGAACTTTGCGAAAATAACACTTATCTAAAGTCAAAAATTCTCGTTTTAACGTAAAATTTAATACTTTTTGATGGCCTATACAAAAAATATCGAGTCTCCTCCTTTCGGTCTTCAGACGCATGCGCATAGACAGTAAACAGTGCAGCATGTCGTCCAGTGAGAGAAAGTGTAGTGGATGGATAGATCCAGAATTTTGACAGATTCTGTAAGAAAAGAGGTAAAAATTAAATGAGATAAAACTAATATGTGAAATAAAATTGACCTTGCGATCAGTATGACTGTTGGAAAAGAAAGGGCTAGGAGAAACGATTGTAACTCAGTGGCGGATCTAGCTAGGATTTCCGAAAGGGGATGAGAAAGTCAAATATTAGCCAAAGTAATCGGCTTTCTGGGTGCAAAATTTGTATTTTCACTCACAATTTGTGGCGAGAGGGAGGGGGATCCTGTCCCCTCCCCCTAAATCTGCCATTGGGACTAGCCGCGAAGACACTGCTTTAAAAGTAAACTTGTGCTATTTTTATCTGAACACGACACGTGTTAGTTGTAAAAACATCGGTCAATTGGAACATGGAATGGTTTCTGTTTAAACAATGATTTATATAATTACTTATTATAAGGAGCAGGGAATAATCTTATACTTGAAAGGTGAGTGTGGACCCCCTTGAAGGGGAATTTAAATAATTTCCTACACAACACCTTTGCTGTCATTCAAAACCACGTGATGTAAATAAGCATTCAAAAGTCCGAGTCAGCATGAAGAAACCTTTGAGTTCCGGACGATCTTCAACGCGTATTTGAGAGTAAATTGATGCATCCAATTGTTCAAAATCGTCAGTATCGATATGATATTTATCATTTTATCAATACGTGTTTTAAAAAACTCTTTATTAAAATGTGGAAAATGAGCTGTAGTGTCTCTTTAAGTAACTTTAATTGAAAAATCAAAAATTAAACCGAAATTATCAAACAGCTGATGCGGTAATATTTCTACTATCTTTTTATTGTAATTGGTATGTACCCCTCATCGTGCGGCGTCCCTCAACAATCGAACATTTTTTAACTTCTTGATAACTACGATTCTAATTCTTTACAAATTTGGTGTGATGCATCTTTGAGACAAGGGGACGTAAATTGTAAATATAAGGACTCTAGCACCCCTGGTGCCTTAGGGGTGCGGCAAAAACCTCCAAAAATTCATCAATATTCAAAAATATTCTCTAAACCTGCACATTATTAAGAAAAACTAAAACTAAATGCATAGTGATGTATAGCAGAAAGAAATTTCCTGATCCCCGGGGTAGAGGGTTTGACGTTTGGGAGGGGCCAAACTTGGTATATAGTGTTTATGTGTAAAACATTTAAATAATATCTTCTTTAGTAGTGTTGATACTAAATTGAAACTGAATAAATATTTAAAAAGGGCGGGTAGTCAATTATTAAAATTGTACATTTGATGATCCCAAGGATAGGGGCTTTGGTATCACGTTGGACCAAAATGGTCAGATATTAAATGTGTGAATAATATAACATATTTAACTTCTTGTTAAGTACCATTGGAATTCCTTCAATTTTGGTATGAAGCATATTTACGACAAGGGGGATATAATTTGTAAATTACAGTATTCCTGCACCCCTGGGGCCTAAGGGGTGGGGCAAACTTGATCAATTCTTAACAATATTCTCTACAACTACGCGTTTGAGGAAAACAATGCATAGTGATGTATAATTGATGTATAACTGTTCGTTATCTTCACCTTTCATAGCAGGAAGGCTTCTAACAAAATTGTAAATTTCAATGATCCTTGGGGTAGAGGTTTTGACACCAGGGCTGGGCCAAACTTGGTATATAGTGTTTATGTATAAAACACTTAAATAACATCTTCTTTAGCACTATTGATACTATATCGAAATTCAATGGATATTTAAAAAGAGCTGGTAGTTCTTTACCAAAATTATAAATTTCATAATCCCATGTGTAAGGGTTTTTGTACTGGTGTGGGGCCAAAATGGTCAGTTATCAAATGTGTGAACAATAGTACATCTTTAACTTCCTCTCTATAAGTACCATTCCGATTCCTTTCAATTTTGGTATGAATCATCTTTGGGATAAGGGGACATCAATTGTCAATTTCAGGACAACTGCACCCTGGGGCCTTAGCGTTGGGCAAAAATTGACCAATTATCAAAAATCCTCTCTACAACCATAAATGTGTAAGAAAGGTTCTGACCCCAGGTTGGGCTTAGTATTATATCATATATATATTATCTATCTATCTATATATATATATATATAAAGAGGGCCTCCGTCACCGAGTGGTTAGAGCATCGCGCTCAAAACACACGGCCTCTCACCTCTATCGGTGCGGGTTCGAATCCCGCTCGCGCCGGTAAGTGAGAGAGTTACCAAGTTTACTTTCGGAAGGTCGGTGGTCTCTTCCCATGTACATTGTATCTGGATTCTCTCTTCCACCAATAAAAACTGGGCGCCACCATATAACTAAAAAATTATTGAGTGTGGCGGAAAACATCAATCAATATATCTAGAAAGAGTAGGTCGACCTTTACCAAAATTGTAAATTTCAGGATCCCAGGGAGTAACGGTTTTGGTTCCAGGGTGGGGCCAAAATTATCATAGTGATTATTGTCTTTATCATTTGAAATACTTCTTTATGTTTGCTTTTAGGGTATAAAAACTATCTGCATATTTAGGAAAAGCAGTGTGTACCAACATTAAGGATTTTGTAACCCTACGGTTTTGACTCTAGGACAGGTCCAAATTAGTCATGGTGAAGCCTTTTATCAAATCCCCTCAGGACATTTAAGTTTTAAGAACACATCTTGATTGATACTGTTGCTAAATATTAGAATTTAGTTTAGATATACAGAACAGGCTTTCATAGCTCTTGACACTAGTCAAGTGATACTTTAAACTAATAATCAGGTGACCGATAAGACCTGCTGGCCTCTTGATACTTTATTGTTATAGACACGGTGGCCCAGTTCAAAGTGTCGGATCCACAACATGGGTACGTACAAGGTCAAATACAAAAAATTATACAAAGCACTAAAATGAACTATATATATATATATATATATATATATATATATATATACATACAGTACATACATATATATATATATATATACATACAGTACACGACACGAGTTTTATACACCCCCACCGTGGAAAGACCACGGTGGAAAATCCACGGAGATACACCGTGTACTCCGTGTTCCACGGTGTGTGTTATTTGCGAATACACACAGCTGCTAAGAGCTTTGTTCTGGCCACGGGCCTTGCGGGAGATGTGAAAATGTGCCGTAGGCCAAATAATCAAGATAAGGATGGAATTTTAAGAAAAGAAAAAAATGTCAATATTTTCCCTCCGGATACTTATATTGTTTTTCAGCATTTTGTGCCAATTCCAACGATACCAAACACTATATATTATGTTTTTAAGAAAATCTGGTTTGGAATTTTTTTCTTTTTAGTCTTCTTTCTTCATTAAAATATTCTTAAATTCTATGTTTAAATAATGCGTACTTGCAGGCAATTCCTGTTTTGAATGCGAATTAGTATATTCTGTAAATGAAAATCATACATGCATGTACAACATGTGATAGGGATATTTAATAATTACCGATGTGCTCTCTCTCTCTCTCAAATGCACTGTTTAACATAATTACTTCCATCATATTGTGTTAATATGCATCTTGACGAATATAACTTGATCCAATATAAAATTACAAACCATCGAATGATTGATTTTTTAAATCCCGAGTTAATTACATTTGACCGAGACTTATGTTCGATGTACTTTGATAGAGGTTTTCATAAAAAAAAATGTTCATCGGGAGTGTCTGGATAATGCAATGATTTTTGTATAGTATATACCATGCAAATTCCTAGTGTCTTTGTCACAGTATAACTAAATTATGGTTAGCTAGTTTGGGTTTTGACTTCTTATGAAAAGTATGAAATATATTGGGTCGGCGCGATATCAGATCTAGTCTAAGATCACGGGTATCTTGCGCCGACCCAATATATTTCACACTTTCCGCAAGAAGCTAAGCACTTCTGTTGATTTCAAATACACGGATTAGCTCACCCCCATTGTTCTACTGAGGCGAAAAACCCTTCGAATTTGCATGGAATGTACAAGTTATACACAGGTCATTGTTATAGTCATACATCAGAGTACCGCTAACCCGACAAACATTTTTTTTAAATTTTGTATGAGTTATTGAATGACGAAGTATGACCAAACTGCAGATAGAACTTTATAGAGCCCCGTGCTAACATTACTTATATTTTTCAATGTATCAGAAGGGGTATGTTGCCGGTTAAGTTGTGTAAATTTGTTGACAAGAAATAAACTAACAACAAAAATGGTGCTTTTGTCCGATTACGAAAACCTTAAATTGGGAGCATGTGTGTGTGTGTGTGTGTGTGTGTGTGGTGGTGGTGGTGGTGGTGGTTGGGGGTAGTCTGAAACTGTCTCGACCCCCCCACCCCCCCCCCTTCTGACTTCAATTTCTTAAATCGTGCATTGGGTAGGTCGCTACAAGCTACAAGGCTAAATCCTTAACTTTCAAGTTTTCAGATTACACCCTCTCCGATTCTACGTGCTTGTAATCAATATTTAAGGATGTAAATCCCCCGCGTCAAATGCAACTAGTTCATGAAAAAAGACTAATGTCAATATAAACAGAAATGACTTGACGATTATTTGCTTTTATTCATATACGCTATCGATTATTAAAATCTTTAATGTAATCTTTAGATGTATTAGATGAGAGAGAGAGAGAGAGAGAGAGAGAGAGAGAGAGAGAGAGAGAGAGAGAGCATTCTGGTAATCATTGATTATAATATTCATGAATGTATGCAGATACGGGAAGTTTATACGTTCAGTATAAATCTTGAAATTACAATTTCTTTCTGATTAATTATCCATCCCCTTTCATTCTGATATTGTATACTGCAACATCATTGGATTTACTGGATAATTCTTCGATTTCACCTTCATAATACATGTTATACCCCCATCACACTAGGCCACGTTCGCACTACGACCATGTAAAAATTGATGATCGTAGTGCGATCGGGTACGTCGTAGTAAGGTCGTAGTAAGAACGTAGTAAGGTCTTTATGGTCGTGATGGTCGTGGAGCAACTTTGAACATGCTCAAAACAAACGTAGTACGGTCGTGGTCAAATTTGATCGTAGTGGAAGCGTAGTAAGGACGTACTAAGGTCGTATTTAGATCGGCATGGTCGTAGTAGCATCGTAATGGGATCGTGATGCAGAAGAAACCGACTGCACTGCGATTCCACTACGCTCTCTATACGACCATCCCGTTTTCACTACGTTCTCATTACGATCATCCCGTTTGCACTACGTTTTATTCACGCTTCCGCTACGATCACGGCACGTCCATACTATGTTGTTGAAGACTGTAGTAAGTTTCTACCAAGATCATCCCGTCCTTAATACGTACTCACTACGATTTCACTGCGCGCAAGCCACGACCGAATCACGTTCTGTTCTCCCCCACACACTGGTATAAAAACTGAACAAAAGTTGCATATGACCATTGCTTCTTTGGAATCATGGAAAGGCCAGACCAAGAAATATTGATGGAGATGTTGATGCATATTCAGTATATGACACTTAACGACCAAGCTGCTATATTGTTACTAAGGCGAAGGAGGAGGAGAATCGTAAGGCAGCGTAGATCTTGCTGGGTACGACCTTGGATTTCTGTTGAAAGACTTCAGTTTGGCCATTATGTTCAACTGATGAATGAATTGAGGATGGAGGATCAACAGTCCTGAAGGTTCTGAGCTGTATTTATACTGAATCTGGATCTGATTCACCTGCTGCAAAGCGTGGCGACATCGGCGCGGAAACGTGGTAGAACCGTAGTAAGATCGTGGTAGAAACGTAGTAAGATCGTGGTACAATCGTGGCAGAAGCGTAGGAAACTCGTGTTGCAGTCGTGGGAGTCGTGGTGAGAGCGTAGTTAGAACGTGATGGACGTAGTGGGAGCGTAGTAAGAACTTGATGAACGTAGTGAAAACGTGGTGAAATCGTAACAAGGCCGTAGTTTAATCGTAGTGGAGTCGTGATAAGAGCGTAGTGAGGACGCCGTAACATCGTGAAGACAGACAAAATTACAAATTCATGCCGTTCGCACTACGATCTCACCACGATCTAAAAAAAATATAGAACGTAGTGAGGTCGTGATGGTCGTGATGTAGTGTGACAGGGCCATTAATGCAAGCGGACTATCTAGGCTTTTTTTCCCCATCTTCGCTAGCCGAGATTATTCGTTCACGAAGGCACAGTTGACTCAAAACCCATTGCTAGCGGAGATTAGATGAATTTTACCCCCGTATTATGTTATAACTGACCAAAACCTAGTACGTTTGTTTTACAACTTTCATTCAGTAGACGCGCAAGTCACTGAGTTACTGAATAAACGAGAAAACGTCTGCATTTTTATTTCAATGGTTGTCAACTCTATACTTTGTGATATTTCAAGACTACATGTACTCAATTCAATTTATTGGATCTCATCACCATTGTGCAATGGTATACGAAAATATAAAGACAAAAAGCTGTTATATATACATTTAGTAAATAATACATGCGTGTAATAAAGTATTCATCAAGTTAGAAAAAAAAAAACTAAAAAAAACCGTGTTATTATTAATGTGAAGGATGGGCATTAATAGGTAGGGGAGCACATTTTATTTTATTATTTTCTTAATGAAAGTACAGAGTTTTCTAAAGGTTTGTTTAAAAGTAAAGATATTCTTATTATTTATTTGTTTAGGTTATAAAAAGTTGATTCTTTGCTCACATTGCTTCACAGTTGAGTACATAATGAAATTCATCTTCAATGTAAACATGTACATGTATATAAATGACCTTAATCACATATTCCTAATTACAATGGAAACTTTACGTAAAAATAAACTATTGCTTATGGTACACATTTCTTTGAACTGCTATTTATCAAATTGAAATTACTGGCATGTGATTGTCGTTGTTCATGACCCTTCTTTTATTTGGTGAAGTTGTGCTGCACGTGCCGTGAAACAATGTACCGACGAGTGGTAGGAATAACACAGGTGTTTATATACAGGATGTCGAGAATTTGGGCGTTTCATAGAGAGGTGTGAACGTCTGCAAGGAAGTCTACATACGGATATGTACCGAAAACACCAACGTATCATTAAACAACAATTACAAGAATTGAATGATTTATAGCTAATTTCTAAATAAGTAATGGTGTGGGGACATGCATGCTGGCCAAGCGAAAAGGTTTCTTTGGGGTGAATCATTTCGGAAATTATTTCTTTGTTTTATCACACGGAGGTACACGGTGGCATCGACGGAGGTACAGGTGAGATGCGCGGTGGCATCCACGGAGATCCTCCGTGGACTTCAATGTCTAGCTCGCGCGGAAAAAATAGGACTTCAAAGGTGCCGACAATTTTAAAGGTCCACCGTGTTTGGGTGGGGCAAATTTGTTCCACCGCGTAGCGTGGAACACGCATATAACTCGTGTCGTGTACTATATATATATATATATATATATATATATATATATATATATATATATGTATGTATGTATGTATGATATATATATATATATATATATATATATATATATATATATATATATATATATATATATATACATATATATATATGTGTGTGTGTGTGTGTGTATTCAATGAATTCTTTTTTCGTGGTATCGGGGTAGAAAAAAGTCAAAAAACCGTTATTCCCTATTCTTCAACAATCAGAAATATTAAATGACCTCATTCAGCCCACGGATATACTCCACAGAAGACGTCAACCACCAAATTTGAAAACAATTCTCACTAAAGCCAAATTTACATCAAACCCCGAAAAACCAGCAGTCTTCAAATGCGAGGATTCACGATGCGGTACTTGCCAATTTACACAAACCGGCCACTCCATAACTTTCAAAAACGGAATGAACTTCAATGTAAATTCAACTATGACGTGTAAATCTAAAAATCTACTTTATTGTATGACGTGCCCTACATGTGGAGAAAACTATATAGGTCAAACAGGAACCAAATTGGCTGACCGTGTTCGTGTACATAAACAACAGATCAGAGATCCTACAATAAGAAGCACACCGTGTAGCGGACATTTTGATTGGTGCGGGGAAGGCAGTTTTTATATTTTCCCATTTTGCAAAGTAAAAGAGGAAAATGAACATTTACGCAAAGCCAAGGAAAACTATTTCATAAAAGTGTTTAAGCCGAAACTAAACGGTTAATATTTTTACTTCATGTTATTTAACATGTACATTTTACATAAAATGTCTCCTTTAATGTACAGGAATTCAGAGGCGCTTAAAACTTATAGACTGAACTGTTTTAAATATGTCTGTATTTTTAAAAGTGCCTAACATTAACATTGTATAATGTTCTGACGTCACAATCAGGACTGTATTATGTTTAACGTTGCCCACATAACGTCACGAGGATGACGTCATAATGGAACTTGTTTACATTGTTTAAAAATCTACTGACGATCCCTCAGGGCGAAAGCGCTATAGATAAAAGTTTGAGTATTGGATTTTATTTTTTGACTTTATATATATATATATATATATATATATATATATATATATATATGAGTTGCATCAAGCGAAAAGGGACCTTCGGGACAATATTTTCAAAACTGGGTTTTTATTATTTTCTGAAAGCACATATCTTCCTGATTATTTTGATACCAAAGTTTACCTTGAACGTTACACCTAACCCATAGTAACACTGATTTGAAATGCATGCATTGATCCTGAGATAACGTTATAAATCATTTGATAACGTTATATAACGTCTATATCGTTGGAACATCATTGTAAAGAAAACAAAGACTTAAATATTCAATGCAAATGAATTTTATCAAATGTAATTAAAGACTATACCACTGGTGACCATTTTAATGACTATATAAACAATGCTAAGTTGATTTCTGAAATAGTGATCAATTATGGACAAGAAAAATGAGTATTGTAAATTATCAACAACAGAATTCCAGCATCATCACTCTTCAACATTTGGACAAGTGCGTGGTATCCTTGTTTGTGTCACGGACCATGCGGAACAGGTAGCATCGCTCCAAAGGCAATCCGCTCGGAGGATTGTCAGGCATGAAGTCCTCAGGTCCGATGGTGGGTTTCAGCAGAATGATTTTTTTCTGTGTATCTTCTGCACCACTCTTAACAAACAGCTTCACTGTGTATAGATTGATCTATGAAGTATTCCAAAACGACAGTTGTACAAATATTACGAGTAAACCATGGATATGGAATCTTAATACTACCCTATATGGAACTATCACATCAAATATATTGACATTTATATGTAGACAATCCGCCATGCAAACCTGGAGATGAAAATTTGAGGTCTTGTAAGTTGTATTTTTCGTATGCCTTTGACGGACATGATTCAGAAGCAGAATTCAAGGTAATGGTAAACGTATTCCAGTCATACCACTTTCATGAAATCTCACCTGGATTTCTCAAAGAAAACTTTCATATGTCGAAACTTTGACTTAAGGTGGAGATTTTACTCAAATTTTGACTGCTCAAATAAAAGAAAACTCAAACTTAAGTTTTAAAGAAATACAAGAATATTTGTCTGCATCATTAGTGTATACTTATGATGAAGATGTTGGACTTCCCACAACATCTATGACCCGAAAAAGACTTCACACTGTAATAATAGCCTTTATTTATCCAGGATGACACAAATTAGCATATAGCTAGTTCCCAGTGTGGTCCTGCAAAAAACTGAAAAAAGTGCGTACTGCTGCCAAAACTCTGAAAGTTTACCAAAAATAATCATATCTCTCTCTCTTGATAATTCACTGGTAGTCAAGATGGAATTTCGTACTTCTTTTGAATTGTCATGACCTAGACAGTTCTCTCCACATGTGCAAGATTTTTTAAATACTTTTTCTTTCAAACTCTACATGGCATTATATCCATTGCATGCTGTTTTCATCGCTGTTTTCTGTGCAAAGGTTTTGCCAAATTTCCTTATTTTCTTCCCGAGATCCTCATTGTGAGCTCTGTCGATTGAATGTCTTATGTCCAAATCACTATTCTCCTCATCAATGGTGCAGATTCAGGAATTGATTTATGACGAGTTAGGAATTCGTCAATCAAGTTGTCTAAAGCTGGTATTAAAGCATGTAATTAGGTATATATTCGATTTGTATGATCTATTAATTTTTATATCAAAGTTTTGTTTAAAAAAAAATAGTGCACACAGTAAAAGATAAAGCATATAAAGAAGCAGTATATCTACTCTACATTTTTTTTAGTATGTGTCATAATTTTTTGTTCAAAATCACCAAACAATTTAAAATCCTGCATTAATATGCCAGTACAGTGTATCATATATGTTGTTCATGCTACGAATTGTCATTTGAATCTTTTGCATTAGAAATATTTTATATTTTCTTTGACCAAATTTCACACAAAATGAAATAATTGTATTGAAATAATACATTTCCAGGTCGGAGCATATTTGCCAGCTGATATAATGCTGGAGCTATCTAATCAAAATTAAATCCTCAATGTTGGAGCAACAAATAATTTCGTTTCATTTTCAAAATTTTAATGATCTATCTATAAATAACATGTTATAATGAATATTTTCCCTGCCACAGGTATATAACATTAAATATATAGGAAATCACACATCAACACTGGTAATGTCTTCGACCCTTTGAAATGGATAGGTATGAATGGCGAATAAATATTGTTATTAATAAAAACAAAACAGAAAAGACAACAGCCCCATACTGTATTTTTTATTATTATTATTTACTGGGTGTGTGTCAATACAAAATTAATGTGTAGAGTGATTAGGATATATTGGATTGTTAAAAAAATTGCCAATCTAATGCGTGTATTTGTTCATCTAATTCTTTTACTTTTGTTTTATGTTGATTTTAGAGTAGGCCTATTTCATAGTTATGAAAATCAGCTTTCTTTTGGCAACACCATATATTTAGTAATAACGTTTAAAATATATATATTTGGATTTTTAAATTGTGAATGGCTTTAACTACAGCAATTTTGAAGTGTATGTAAAATCAATTCAAAAGAAATCATTGTTTAAATTATGTGAAAAAATAATTCATTTGATAGAGTAACATCCTCTGAAAATTGATACTATAAATAATGCTTAGGCCAAAAGATATATATATATGTTGGCTTCCACTTTCCCTACCTACCCTAAAAATTTCTGCCGACCCTAACACATTTTTTTCCCATTCTCACAGATTTTGCAAATGTCATCACTACAACAAGAGTTTATTTATTTATCAAGTTATTTATTATGCACTAATACTAGACAGATTCCAAAACACAGAAACAGTTTTTGTTTACAGGAAAGTAAAGAAATGTATTGATTCATCATATAAATTTTATTTGATTACTAAATAATCACTTTATTTTATGCATAGTAGAATACTAAATCATTAGAAAATTATTCAACCTATAAAATAAAAAATTAAAAAATCACTGCATACCTACCGACCCTTAAAAATTTTGAGATGAAAGTGGAAACCAACATGTAGGCTCTATATATATATATATTTATTTTTTTGGCCTTAAGACTACATCTAATAATGTTTATATTACCTTTGAAAAATAAAATAATGAGTGAACTTAAAAATATAAATTATTAGAAAAAAAATTGCACTCCAAAAAAAAAATTAAAAAAATTGCACAGCCGCTAAGAGAATTGAACCCGGACCGCCCGCATGACAGTCGAGAACGTTACCTCACAACCAAGTTGACTTTGTGACCGCTGGGGAGAAAATAAGATAAATTATATTAGGAAAAGAAGAATAGATAAAGGATTTAACTGTGGTCAAATCTTTTGATTAATAAACTTTATATTCAATAGTTCTATAAGTCTATCCATTGATTATGCATGTTTTCCCGTTCTTACACTTGCTCTACATCTTTTATCATCAACGCAATGTTCGGTGCCGCGCCGACATCACGTCGGTGCACATAATAACGTCTGTTTGTAAACATTAATTTAATACAAGACTTGGCCTATTGCAAATACTTTTAGTTTCCTTTCCATCGTCACCGACTGTGGTCTGTACATTGTTTACATCAGATTTATTATTTGCATCATGTCACTTATAGGCCTATACACACAAGCTGCTTACTGTAGACTCCTTGTTACGTAAGAATCATTTAGCCAGACTAGGCAAATGCTACCTTCCATGCAGAAAACGGATAATTTTTGGGGACACATGTGAAACACAATTTAAATGACTAATTAGGTGTTATTAAGCTAAATATAATACATTACCTGCCTATCCATGGCGTTTGCTGCATGGTATTTTCTCTGCTAAAAATTCTTCTTTTTTCGCGTTGAGATTTTTTTTCGGTAACTGTCGGCTGTAACAACGTTACTTTTAGGATCGATTGTGACGTTATTCTAAGCATGTCACGAAGGGCCCTTTTCGCTTGACGCAACTCATATATATATATATATATATATATATATCCATCTATCTATCTATCTATCTATATATATACCCATTTTTATGGGGAAATCGCTAAATGTGTGTCTCGTTAACAATTTCACAATATGCTGTTGTTAAATGTATCCATATTGTTTGTCTTAGGAATATGGATGGTGAATGTATCGATCATGGTCGTCAGTTTTGGCGGAGCAGTCCTTTTGGTGGCTATTGCCGTTATTCTTGTGAAGAGGTACATACTGTAACTTGGTCGTTGATCAATCTTATGGTCTCCTTGGATGATCGTCTATTGTACTCAGTATACTGCCTCCGTGGCCGAGTGGTTAAAGCATCGCGCTCAAAATCACACGGCCTCTCACCTTTGGTCGGCGAGGGTTCGAATCCCGCTCGCGCCGGTAAGTGAGAAAGTTTCCCAGTTTACTTTCGGAAGGTCGGTGGTCTCTTCCCAGGTACATTGTATCTGGGTTCTCTCTTCCACCAACAGAAAGTGGGAGCCACCAGATGACTGAACACTTGTTGAGTGTCGCGGAAAACATCAATCAATCGAATGCTTGATTAGGATATTGTATTCAAAGTAAATATTTGCAAATCAGTAAATATACATTTATTGCATGATAGTGAGGGAGATATGAAGATTTATTCACCCAAGAAAAATCATATTCCCCGAGATCAACGCCCGAGGGTAATATGATTTTTATTGGGTAAATAAATCTTCATATCTCCCGAACAGTCATGCAATAAATTGTTAATTATACCGAAACAAAGCAAGACTCAAAAGTGCATTTGAAATTGGAGTCCTCTCATCTATATACATTGTATGTAGCTGACATCGTCTTAACGATAACACCGCGCCGTCAACGTATTACGGTAGAAGGTACAAACAACTAAATACAGTGATAATCAGATATGATAACCAGTTTTTGTAGTTCCATTCTCTTTGAATGCTGATTTACTTGCTTGTTTTTGTATCAACCCAAACTATGCATTCAACTGTGTATCAGAGACCCGCATATTTTGTGCCTTACGAAGTATGAAAGTAGAATGACTCGGACTTATTGTGACGTCACAATACACTTCGTCTACCTTCACGTTAAATTTATGGAAAATACACGAGGCTGCCCAAGGGGTAAATATTTATAGGTTATAGACTTTGTATGGGAAAATATGACGACCGAGTTTTTTGGCGCGTAGACGGACCGAGCTTGCGAGGTCCGTTCGCGACAAAAAACGAGGTCGTCATATTTCCCATACAAAGTCTATGACCTTTTTATTATATACTTTCAATTTCATTTAGAAACTAACAATAATTTTATTTTTAACAATAACTTTATCGGTTTAACTGAGTAAAAGATGAAAAACACGAAAAATTTGCAAATTAACGGCGTAGAAATTTGATTGTGACGTAATGTTTGCGGGCCGGAATGTTTCCGGGCATATATTGTGTGATATATGCCCGCAAACTTTTGAAGAAAAAAGAAGAGATGAAATTGAAAGTATATAATAAAATAGGGATATATGATGTTTGAGGGGGAGATATGAAGTTTTGTCATCCCTGACATGTGACTGTCTAGACCAATCAGATTACACGTTGCATAGAATTCTCATACTGAGGTATAATAATTGCGTTTTGATTATCAAAATCTTCAATAATAATGTTCGTGTATCACATACACAAGAGTGAAATATCAGAGTTTTTGTCTTACGTCCATCGTTTCAATTCAAATTTATACTGTGACAGTGTAATATAAATTTAGATACTTCGAAAATATAAAGATAGTTTGATGGTATTTGGCAAAAGATTTACATCTGAATTAATTAGACATTTCAAGTAATATATCATTCATATATCGAATGGATGTATTCCTGTGAACTCGAAATAAAAGACAGCACAGAGTCGTCCACTTCTGCTTCATACTTAGATATTTTATTGAAATTAGATATTAACGACAAACTAACAACTCAACTTTATGACAAACAGAATGACTTCAGCTTCTTCATCGTCAACTGCCCATATCTATGTAGCAATATTTCATTATCATCTGAATATGGTGTTTATATCTCTCAACCGATTCGATACTTATCTCTTGCGTATCGATTCAATTGAGAGACATAAACATCATATGCAGGCGATAGTGACATTTTACTACATAACTATGGGAAGTTGACGATGGAGGAGCTGCAATCATATATTTTGAATTTTTGAGCTGTACTTCAAGATGAAGAAAATTCATATATCATGTTAATTATTAAGTTCAGATAAACATTGAAGGACCTATGCAACTTGTTGCAAAATCTCAGGATTAAACATCTGTAATGCCATTTTAAATTTTATGATTGATTATTTTTACATATATTTAGAACAAAATCCATATAGATGAAAGGAAGGAGACTGTAACTAATGTTGTCTCTTTGAATCTAAAGCGAGAGTAGACCAGTGAAGCAAATGAAAATTGATGACATTCAGATTTTAAAATAAAGTTATAAACTGCTGATCAGAAAATAATGAATCATGTATTTATTTTAGACAGAGAGTGATGAATGCGACTACCCATGGATTTTATCTGGGAGAAAGCATGCCAATTGCTGATACAACATCTGAAAGCTATATGAGAGTGGAAGAAAATATCTACAATGAACCTGAACTTATTTCTTTGGATTACATTGATCCATTTGATGATAGCGATAAAAATAACTATATTTCGAAGAGGCAGGAAAGACCACGAGAAGAAAGAGAAGATAGGACGAAACAAAAATCTACAGTACTGTCCCTCCTCATGAGGGACAGAAAGGAATCTGAATTCGATAAAGTGGACAGGGGATACATAGATATTATGGAAATTAATTCCGGCACAGATTCACTTCCAGCATCACCACCACTAACAACATTAACAACAACAGCGACAACATCTACAATGACAGTATCAACCCTCCCACTACAAACGACATCACAATTAACAACAAAACCACTACCACGATTTCCACCAGTAGAAAAGAGAAAATTTCAATTAACAACAGCATTTCCAAAAGAATTACACCAATCAGTAGCACGTGAGACAAACACCACGACACAACCAACTGTCGCAAAAGCATATACAAGCACATCACCTTTGGAATCAGGAATAGATACACAATCATCAAGATCTCTTGGAGTGAAAGTAACAGAACAGCCATCATCTCCATTCACAATCACAACAGAAATAATAACAAAATCAGAAACAACCAAGCTATCATCAGTAGCACTGATAAAATTACCGTCAGACACCCTATCAGAACCAACAAAAACGACAGATCCAACCACACTAAATATACCACGGACGAGAAAAAACGTAAAAACAAAGACGTTTTTGCAATCACAACCTACTACAACAGGACAACCAACGACAACAGCAGTCACAACAAGACAAACGAATTCAAAAACTATACAACATATGATCGATTTTTACGAAACCGCGCAGAGTAAAATTTAAGCTATATTTCATATTTGAACGATTTCAAGACTTATAAACTGTGACATTCATCATCTCACTGAAGGAGTCGCAAACAGATTCTAGTGTACATTTTGGAATTGTGGCAGAAGTTTTCTATCTGATATTATTAGTTACACAGTTAGTTAGTGACCTGATACGGAAAAATACATGGTGTGAAAAGAAAACCCGTATCGGGCTCGGCTTCGCCTCGCCCGATACGGGTTTTCTTTTCACACCATGTATTTTTCCGTATCAGGTCACTAACTGACTGTGTAACGAATTAATCACGCCGAAGACCTCTAACTGTATATGTGGGGGTCTATATCATACAACTTAGTCAAATGTCTTTCCTTTTGAAACGGCTGCAAGTCGAACCCGACGATAAATAAAATTACTCGCCCAATACGGATTTTACTCGCATGATACGGTTTTTTTCACGGCGTCATGTGACCAAGATCTGACCAATCAGATTTCAACAATTTTGTCTGAGGCGTGATAAAAAGTATTGCTAAGATCAAAGGAAAGAATACCGGACTATGACATAAATCTATACTTATAAATTAACACATTTTGCGAATAAACTCCCAAACGCTTGCTCTAGAGTTAAAGCTTTCACCTTTAATATTGTTTTATATGTGGGGTAAAGTTCGTAAACTATAATAAAATCTTTTTTCATTAGAAAATATCGTAAAATCAATTAAAAATCTAATTTCGTTTTCGATTAACTACCCCGAACTAGCAAAAATGAAAAGTAAAGTGGCGGTTTCTTTTGTATTATGACAACTAAAAAGATAATATGATATAAAGTTAATCCGTTGTTAATCGATACTTGGTTTTGATGTTATAGAAGATATGTTTTGATAATTGTCGAATAATTAAAATTGACCTGTTCGTTTCCTCAATCCGTGATTTTAGTCTTGACTCAGCTTATGGAAACTTCCAGAACAAAGCGAGACAACACCATACAACCAATTCACATTCTCGGGCCTTTCCGGCAAGCCGAGAAGTTGTGATTGGTTGACAACATGATCAGCATAAAATTGTGTAGATATTCAATGTTAGTTATGATAGTTTTGCGTAGACCCATATTTATTATTTTATGAAGATTTATAATCTATTATTTACGAAAGCCCAGAACGCTCATTCGAGATTTGAAATTCAATATACGAGATTCAGATTTCGGGATTCAAAATCCTAATTAACCAATCAGATAGCTTATTCTCCTAATATGTTTACGAAACATCGAAACATTTCTTTTAAAACTATAAAAGTTATGATGTATACATAGCATGCAGACAGGCCCGTAGAAAGCGGGAAGGGAGGGGAGGAAAACTTGTTCCAACTCCCACATATTAATTATGTACTGTATATGATAACGAGGTCAAATAATGACGAATACATCTCATAATATACCTAAATTGAAATCGTATTTGAAGCCTATTAATCGATGATACCCTGCCAACAATTGATCCTAGTTTGATTTTTTTCAGTTAAGTACTAATCAATAGGTTAAATACTAGTATAATCCATATGTAGGCCTATTTTTTCTTTTAATATCATTACGTTTTATTTTCATTCTAATCCATTTAATTTTATTGATCTATTTTCATTAGAAGATCTACAAGGAACGTACTCCTGGACGTTGACGGAGGCTGTGGGTGTATGGGTCAAGAAAATTCTATATACATGTATAAACAATTCAGGAATTTCAAACCATGAATAAATATTTCTTTCCGATCTATACCGTTTTTTCTACATTTTTTTAGGTTCCAGGAAAAGGGTCCTGAACCAATGCACCTGTGTCATTATTAACTCAAACAAGTACAGTTATTTTCATTGAAAATAACTTCTATGAATATGATCATTCAGGCAGAAGAAAATGGTATGTGGGTAAACCGATAGATTAATCTAAAATCAGAATCCATTGCCACAGGCTGTCATCAGTTAATATTCTTCATATAACCTTCAATTCTATTTTTAGATAATTCAATGTTTACTATTTGAGGTGCATTCGTCATTATTCGACCTGGTTCCACCCCACCCCCTTCCCGCTTAATGACATGATTCCCGTATAATGACATGATTTATAATGTCAAAATATTTCTATCAATCCAAGGTAACATTGTCATTATCATTGTACTCAATTGTTACTCTGATGAGTCAGCTGGCTCAAAGAAATAAAAGAATCTGAATCTGAGCTGTTTGTTTCCATTGAATTGTAACAGAAAGCATGACTTAAGGTGTAAAAACTTGTTTCATATTTAAATTGACGGAAAAATGAAGTCCTATAGATAAATACAGGGGAAAAAATGTCTAGGAAATATAAGATTATTGTAAAAGATATATATGAAAATTCCATCAAATTATTTTTTTTTTACAAGGGGGTGGCAATTCAAAGCTTATTACTTCCCTTGTATATTTAGATTGATTGATGTTTTTCGCCACACTCAACAATTTTTCAGTTATCTGATGACGCCCAATTTTTGTTGGTGGAAGAGAGAATCCAGATACGATGTACCTGGGAAGAGACCATCGACCTTCCGAAAGTAAACTGGGAAACTTTCTCACCTACCGGCGCGAGCTAGTTATTTTTGGCCACATCGTCCCACAAAAGTGGTGCATAAAATCATAATGGCAAATAAGTGTTGTTGTTGGGTGGGTTTTTTTTGTTTTGTTTTTTTGTTTTTTTTTTTTGGTTTTTGTTTTCGTTTTTTTTTTTTTTCGTTTTTTTTTTTGTCTGGTAAAATATTAGAATAAATCCAGCGATTACTATACCGATAATTATTTGATTTGTTGGAAATTCAAAACATAGTAGTTCTCTTATACTGGTAGAAGGCCAATCTCTAAAGCTCACAAAAACGTGTACGGAGAAATTATCGTCGCAAAAAAAATCAGAGAAGGTGGAAGGTGTTGGTAGTAGTATCGATACTTCAGGAGCCTATGCAAATAATTTCCCCACCCGTTCCATCCTTTATAGGCGTCTGTGTGTAAACAATGGAGGAAATTCGAACCATGAATAAATATTTCTCTCCGATCTATGTTGTCTCTATTTATAATTTAAAATAAAAATATTTTAGTTAAGTTTATTTATAGGAAGCTTGATTTATAGTCTTAAAAGAAATGTTTCGTTGTTTGGTTAACATATTAGAAGAATTACCTTTCTGTCATATTCAAAGTTTATATGCATGTATCCTCTAATTTTAATCTTTTGTGACCTGCATTTTCATTGATTAATTTGGATTTTGAATTTTGAAATTCAAATCTCGTATTTTGAATTTATAATCTCGAATGAGCCTTCTGGGCTTTCGTAATTATTCATACACATCTCATTCAACTAATGACACCTCCCCTTTTCGATGTTCTTAACCTTTTCCGTGTTTATAGAAGTATGTTGCAACTGAATTTCTGTAATGATTTATTAACAGTTACTGATGTGTACAAACAAATGGATAAACACAAAAAAGTTTTTAGTTTGGTTGAACATGTTCTGTGATGACATAAATCTTGAAAGTAAATAATAAGTCCAAAACTGTCCAATATGCCTGATATCGAATGATCCAAAACTGCTCTTGGAAGTTTGCGCCTAATAACTTGAAATGTTATATTCAAATTAATTTATTCAAATGTTCTCTACTACCTCACAATGTCCAAGAAATCAGGCCACTGTTTACAATATGGCACTTTTTCTGTTTACCATTCCAGTGGCGCATCCAGGGGGGGGGGGGGGGGTCGGAACCACATCCTTTCGTTAGAAAACTTTGATACAAAGGGTAAAAATCACGCATTGTGACCCCCCCTCCCTTGAACACCAAAAGTAATGGTAGACCCCCTTTTTAAAAAGATAATTTCTGGACACGTCCCCTGCATTCATATAAATATACATGTAGTGCATCATGTTTTTCATTATTGCGTTTGAAGATAAGAAACGACATGGATCCATAATTTCACCCTTAAATTGTTGAACTGGACAAAAACTACCATTATAAATGTATTTGCATTACCGAGTTTGAAATTATGAACAACCGCTCATTTTGTCCTTCGTAAACTATTCGGCATGATGGATTAAAAGAGCATTCGTAAAATCATTATCTAATTTTCAATGCAGAGAGAGATCGACTATCCCACCTCTGGTGTGTTCAGGGGTCCGTTTTTGCCCAATTATCTATTTTGTATTGCTTATAGGATTTATGAGATTGATCGCTGTTCGTTATCTTCAACTTTCATATGGAATATTTAATTTGGAACTCCAAGTGACTTTCTAATAATCAAGTTTTATTTAATGTCTATGCTGTCGATAAATACAACATAGATAATGCGCCCAATTATTTAAAACTGTTTTTAAATTCATTTGAATTAAACATTTCGATCAATCAATTCATGTGCGTAACAATAAAAGCACACATAAGAAAAAATTCCTCTATACAATATCATTTGATTCTGATTTCCCGCGCATACGCAGGATTTCATCTAGTGAATACATATTTCATTACATAGGGCGTCCAGCAATAAGATTGTGGAAATAACTCGCATTTGTTAAAAGTACACAATTTTGACAATGTTACCGCAACGGGAACAGGTGAGAGATGGTCATCCCGTAATGGGAACACAGTTTAACTGTAAAATACCGAGTTCGAAATAAAGAATCCGCATGGCATGTAATGTATTTTGATATAAAATTTCATTTCATATTGTTCCACCCTACCCCCGGGGCCATGATTTGAGCAAACTTGAATCTCCACTACCTGTATAGTTGCATATTAATATGCAACTAATTCAGACTGCTATTCTTGAGAATTTTTTCATACTATATCTATCTTAAAACTTCGATCCCTTATTGTAATTCCACCATACTTCCAAGATCTGAACAACTTTGAATCGGTATTCTCTAATGATGTTTTCACATATGTTTTGTCTTTTCTGGTCCAGTAGTTCTTGAAAAGAGGATTTTGAAAGAATGCCACAATATATTCACCATTTCTTAATTATCCCTCTTTAAAGGGGGCGTGATCCTACATATGGACAATTGTGGAATCCCTTTTTAAAATTATGCTTTATGGTAAGTTTGGTTGAAATTGATCTAGCAGTTCTGATGAAATTAAAATTTGTAAAGTTTACGGATACTGGGTAAAATGAGACAAGAAAGGCTCACTTGAGCTTTTAGCTCAGGTGAGGTAAAAAGATAGTTTTTCTAATAGAAAGTATCCACAACAAAACATAATTCCTTCCAAATATTCTGTGAAGTGTAATGTATTATTTTATGAATTGAAATCTTGAATGGGTACATAATTTACAGGGATTTGCCCCATTCCCAATGCTAAAAGCAGGTATTTTCCCCAATTTTTGCTGTGAAATTACCAAACAATGATAACAAATCAAGGAGGGTAGTCTAATTGTTCATAAATCTTCTTCATACAGATTAGAAATTTTGATTCAAAATTATTAAGTAAACCTAATTTTCTTACCTCTGCTTATTTGAATGAGGTAAACTTTGACCAAATTGAAAGGCAGGAGTCCAATTATACCCTAATGCACTCTGGATTGGTTTTCTTCCTACTTCTTTGTAAGAAACATTTTTCCCAATTTCAAGCAAATGTCACTATTTTTTCCAAATTGCAAAGGCACTGGCCTTTGAAATCAATACCTTAAAAAACCCTGATTTATGTACAATGATAAAACACAATATTAGGTCTTTATTTAAACGTCTTACATGCGCATTTATCACCTTTTAGCAGATAAACTTGTATTAATCAAAAAACGTCCTTGTATCAAATTACATTTTAAAAATATATCACAAACATTCATGAAATAACAAGTCAATCATTAGAAAAATCAAAACAACATTATAACCTCCTAGCGACATTCTCCATGCACACCAAAAATCTGGGTATATTTCTAGGGGGATACCTGTATATTTGAATACCATATTTTAATATTTCTGAATACTTGAGTAGCCTTTTCAGCCACATATATCTATTTTCCATATGTAGTAAAGTTGTTGCTCATTCTAAACTTTTTATGATTTCAGTCCCCATGTCCTTAAAGAATTGCACATATATATTACTGTACCTGAGTATCATCGTATGCATGCTAATCAACAAACACAATTTGTTAACCTTGAGAGTATTATTAAAATACCTACGTGCTTTTATCAGAATTAGGATCTGTAGTTACTGACAAGTTTAGTTGTAAAGATCTAGGCCTATATGCTATTCTTAACAACAGTCACCTATGTACATCTGTACAAACTGTACTATAAATAATGAAATATGTTGAAGTATAAAAAAGGTACGTTAATTTGATTTGGAAGACAGAATATACGTATGACAGGAGCAAATCTGGTTTGTAGTCCATCTTCCAAAAAAGTCAACACAGACCTAAATAATCTCTAAAATACTTTTGTCTCTAATTTCAAAAACACCTGCCTGTACAAACATTAAGAGCGACATTTCTATCTTACGTCTTTATGTTTGTCTCTTGTTTGTTTAACATGTAATAATGAGAATGAAAAGGCAGAGTGTCATCATAAGTATCCGAACTTTCTGCATGTGCAGTCATCAATAGGCTATTGGAAGTACCGTTTGAATTGTCTCCCGTAGCCTCGTTATCGTTGACAGCTAGTGTAACATAGCTGTCATCATCCTTATCATCAGCTGTCTTCGTAGCAGAAGAATAAGCACTTTTCTCAAATTCGACGGCGATCATCCTTTGGTTCCACTGGAGAGCAAATGTTACGTATCTGTCCTGAAAGTAATCGTTTCTGTTTACGAGAACGGCACCACCTTCGTCGTAGATGTCTTCTTCCTCAGTGGCGTTGAAAGTGGAAATTGCGTTGCGCCTATCAAAGCTGAGTACGTTGTAACTGTTAGATGCTCTTGTCATCTGAGAGTAGTCTTCCTGAGGCTCGTCCGAATTATGGGTGGCAGAGTTGTTCGAGACACGCCTGAACCTCAACCCTCTAGAAGTGTATAAATTATTAAAATAAATTTCTATGTATGCTTTAAATGCATCCTATTTAAGTATTTGATCCTATATATTATTCAGAAATTACATAAATAATTCAAGCCCGATTAATTGCACGGGTAACACACCAAGGTCCCTGTCGAGACAGGCCTTGACACAACAAAGAACCCAAAACGCTAACCATAGGTCTAAAGCTGTACTTGTCTCCAGCTGGTGACGTCTCAATTTGAATGAAAAAGGGACGCACAGCAAAGGAATAAATTGCACTGTACATAGAAAGTAAATAGATTGTACAATTTTCATTTGATGTCTTTGTGATATAAATTGATAGGGTTCATAATGAGCATACAAACCTGAGAAATATTGTCTGAGAAACTTTAATCTGCAAATAGAAATCGCAATATATATATTCTTATAGATTCTGTTACACACGGTGCAAGGATACACAAATGATATTTGTGCTAGGACGTAAGTGTTGATTTTGCACGACAACGCTTAATTGTATGTGCTATGTTACCAAACTCACCATCACAAACTGATGTATTTTAAGTATTTTCATCAAATAAATTGTGTTATCTTGTTAAATATCATTCCCAAACATGCTGTTCATTGTCCTGTTTCGTGATATAAGGATTACATAAAAAGAATTAAATATAAAAAATAATTAACCTTTGATCGTACAGTACGACGATGATAACTAAGATTGATCCAACGCTGAATATGACGGCCAATAAAACAGGTAAAATCTTGTGTATGATTTCCTGATCTTTGTAGCTCTTTTCGTCTGCTAGAATGCATGGAATCACAATCATGATTATAAAAATATATTTTCATATCCTTAACCTTCATTATACAACGATTAACAGATTATAGCTCTGATCTTATAGTATGAGCCTGGATTAAATTTTAATGCCCAAATGTTACCACATTCTCTCGTATTCGAACCTTCTCATATGAAGACAAATTCATATGACATTGATGAGAACTACAGACTGTGGACAAAAGTATCGGAACGATTTATGACGTTGTCCAGTTTGCAAAAATACTTGCGTTTGATTCGATGCTAAAAATAACCATATTTCATAAAGAATACTAAAAATAAATTGCCACTATTTTAAAGAGAAGACAATTTTGTATCTCCCTGTCCAAAAAATACCTTATTCATCAAAACTTACTTTAATATTTCGTGATATAGCCTTTGGCTCTCCGTACTGCAGTGATTCTCTTGGGGAGGGATTGGTACAAATGTTTAATAGTTTCACAATCGAAACGGGTCCAAATTGAATAAATTTTATCATATAATTGTTCCACAGAGGTAATCTCATCCATTGATTGTTCTATCTTTTTTATAATCTTTAACCATACATTTTCTATAATGTTTATATCTGGGCTCTGTGCCGGCCACTCCATCGTGTTGATATGGTTATATTCCATGAATGTTTTAGTAGCCCTAGAACGATGAACTGGTGCATTATCATCTTGAAATATATAATTATTGTCAGGAAAGTGTCTTGCTATTACTGGCCATAGATTGTTGTCTATGATTTGAATATATTTATCTGAATTGATGTTCCCCTCCACACGTGTTAATGTGCCGACGCCATGATAGGTTATGCAACCCTAAACCATCACGGTAAGTTTCTTGTTTTTTACAGGTGAAATACATTCTGGTCTAAAGGCCTCGTCACTTTTTCTCCAGATATACACTTTTGTATCACTACCAATAACAATTTGACTCTCGTCTGAAAAAATAATTTTTTTCCAGTCATCGTTTGTCCACGTTGATTTGGCTCGACACCATGCCACTCTTCTCTGTCTGTTTACATGGGAAATCCTGATTTTGTTCTTACAGACACATCGACTATACCTCTGATTCTTAAGAAAACGCCACACTGTCTTTTTGGATACATTTCTGTTAAATTATTCGTCACATCGGCCAATGGAGTTTTCCTGTTAGCCTTCACTTGCCGTAACATTTTCCTTCCGTCACGATCGCTGAGACTTTTCTTGCGACCTGTTTTAGGGGTTGTTTTTACAGTTCCTCGTTCACAGAAATTTCTGTAAATTCGATGCACAGATGTTTTAGCCATATCTAACATATCTGCAACTTTCTGAAAAGAATTTCCATTCTGAACTAATGTAGCAACTGACTGTTTGATACCATTCGATGCATATTTATGTTTCGAGGCCATGTTGTTTGGAGAGGTCTTTACTTACTTTATGATTGCAGACGACAAAAATAACGTAGTTAGTGTAAACAGGAAGTCATCATCATTATGAAAATACCTAAGGTGTAGTGTCAAATCGTATCTACACTGAAAATGCCTGCCGTAAATAACACGAACAGTTTCATTCTTGTGTAACGCCACGTAAACCGTTCCGATACTTTTGTCCACAGTCTGTACATGTATTATACCCATATATCAGTGGAGGATTTAAAGGGGGCGCAGCCTGCGCGCCCCCCTAAAATTTTCAAATTTAAGGTAAATCGTGGTATCCTGTTTTGGAAAGAGTACTAAACGATAAAAGAAGCAATAATTTCTTCCACTCCCGGAGAAATAAATTACAAAATGTTTTGATTCCTTGAATTACTTTATTGGGAGAACTTAATTAAAAAAAAAAACAACCTTAAAATTTGTGTCATTTTATTGATTTCACCTTTAAAAACTGATAGAGGATAATACAAATGACTAAATAGGAGAAATGTTTCAAGCCCCATAAAATCTGTAAAATCCAGGAGCTTCCGGGGGCTTCGCCCCCTGGACCCCCTCTAGGACTTCGCTCTGGACCCACTGCCTCATAAAGTGGCGCCCCCGTAACCGCAATTCCTGGATCCGTCCCTGTATAGATCATGTTGACAGGTTTTTCATCAGTAATCACATCTTGTGAAGTAGCTGTGAAGTAAATGACAACACACTGAAAACCATTGCATTTTAATGTTGTTGTTTTCCAAATCAACAGAAAACGCAATGTCATCAATCAATTTCAATTTAAAGTAAAGGACGTGCAAAAATTTTAATCGAAGGTTTCTTAAAAAATATATGAAAGGTTTTTTAATTACACGTGTTTCATTTTTAGTATAGCTTCATTGATTCTAAGCTTTCGTTGGATATTTGATCTCCGTTTGTTTAATCCCTGCACTACTGTAAGCATAGGCTTATTTAAAGGGGCCCCGGGACCGCTTAGTCCTACAGGTAAGAGTCTCGGTTAATGTTCCTGCGCTCCTACATATATATGTAGGTCGGACTCTTACATCCGAACGCCATTTTTCAACGACCTCGTTCTGACTGAATTTTGGTCGGAAGGATTTCTACTGTATGTCAAATTCGCACAAAATACATGTATGAAAGGTGAAGATAACGAACAGTGATCAATCTCATAACAGTGGCGTAACCATGGTACTTTTGATGTGGACGCCCGAGTATAGGCAGGGGGTTTGGGGGCCGCCTTAAGGCGAAACCCCAGGAAGCTGGTAAATTTGAGACGATTTCGATGTGTATATTCGACCCTCCTGAACGCATTTTTCGTACACTTTATAACATTTGTTACGCAGCCATATTCGAAGTCTGACCTGGACCTGGAGTAAAAATTTTGCACGTCCTTTACTTTGAATTGAAATTGATTGATAACATTGCGTTTTCTGTTAATTTGGAAAACAACAACATTAAAATGCAATGATTATCGGTGTGTTGTCATTTACTTCACAGCTACTTCACAAGATGTGATTACTAATGAAAAATTTGTCAACATAATCTATATGGGTATAATACACGTAGTTCTCATCAATGTCATATGAATTTGTCTTCAGATGAGAAAGTTCGAATACGAGAGGATGTGGTAACATTTGGGCATCAAAATTTACTCCAGGCTCATACTATAAGATCAGAGCTATAGTCTGTCAATCGTTGTATGATGAAGGTTAAGCGTATGGAAATATAACATTGACTATATATTAATTGGAAATATTAGGTGTGATATACATGTAGCATGCACTAGATATCCAAGTTAGCTGACTTCTTTTATTTTTGAAAGGGTCATGAAGGTTTTCAGGAAATAAATTGCCAACAGACGGCAGCATTTCTTGATTTAGATGCATTTCTCTTCATGTCCTCTCCTGAAAGTTTTTCCATGATGTCTCAGGGTTAGGATTGGGATGCAGGATGTACAGTATATATATAAGATGTAAGAATATCCATTGTTTGTACATTTAATCATTTCTGTACTTACAAAGTTTTTAAAAATAAAAATCAATTATGGTACATATACATGTACCATAACCGATATAATGAACTTTGAATATTGTTGTGGTACAGTGATTTTTGCAACCGGTAGGGGACTATGTATTGCCATGCAAGGTGAAGATAACGAACAGTGATCAATCTCATAACTCCTACAAGCAATACAAAATAGATAGTTAGGCAAACACGGACCCCTGGACACACCAGAGGTGGGATCAGGTGCCTAGGAGGAGAAAGCATCCCCTGTTGACCGGTCACACCCGCCGTGAGCCCCATATCCTGATCAGGTAAACGGAGTTATCCGGAGTCAAAATCAGTGTGCCAAAAACGGCTTAACAATCGGTATGAAACACGTCAGACAGCATTTGTTCCAATGCGAGGTTGTATTGACGAACTAGATCGTTATAACGACCATAGAATTTGCGAAATGCTGACTTCAATCGAGACTGTTGAAATCCTTGTACCATCAACTTGTTTGTCAATAGCTTACCTCGATTTAAAAACTGACTATACCCAGAACAAGCTCTTGCATATCGAATCAGTTGAGACATATAAACACCATATGCAGGTGATAATGGAATATTGCTACATAAATGTGGGAAATTGACGATGGAGAAGCTGAAATCATCCCGTTTGTCATACAGTTGAGTTGTTAGTTTGCCGTTAATGTCTACTTTCAATAAAATATCTAAGTATGAAGCAGAAGTGGACGACTCTGTGGTGTCCTTTATTTCCAGCTCACAGGGATATATCAAATCGACATATGAATGAAAGCTATCATTGTTAATAGACAAAACGTCATCGATATATCTAAAAGTCGAATTGAAGGTCACAGCGAGAGATTTTTTCTTCTCACGTAGAAGTTTTTGAATAAATTCTGCTTCATATGAATATAAAAACAGGTCAGCTAACAAAGGAGCACAATTCGTGCCCATGGGAATTCCAATAGACTGTTGGAAGACCTGATCACCAAAGACCACGAAGATATTGTCAATGAGGAACTCTAGCATATTTTTTATTTCAACTTCAGAGTACTTGTGCGTGGAATCAGAGTGGTGTTTAACAAAGTAAGTTTTTGAATGACTAATCACTAGATATGAATATTTCCGTTTTTGTTGAAGAAGCAACTGTCTATGATGTCAAAAAGTCTAGTCTTTAATTTATCGTGAGGAATGGTCGTGTATAGTGTTGAAAAGTCATAGGTTTTAATGCTATTGATTTGGGAAAAATTCTGTGATTTCAAGTTTACTAAAAGTTCTTTAGAATTTTTTAGAATCCACATTTGATTAACACCACTTCTGGCATATGTAGTTGCACAGTAAGTTTGAAGTTTCTCCTTCACAACTGTTAAGATTTTCGTGAGGAGCAAAGATAGGGGCTTGGTAGAGCACTTACTGGATCCAGCAATGTATCTTTGTTTGTAAGGGTTTTTATGTAGTTTAGGAATCCAGTATAGGTACGGTAACTCATATTCATTCGACCCATTGACTGGAATATTAGATGTGTCTAAAACTGAAGCATGGTTTTGAAGAATTTCGTCTTTTGAAAGGGCAGTTGAAGCATAAGTATGATTACCAAAAGTGGAATTAATGCCAAGTTCGTTTAAAATACAGTTGTAATAATGAACCTTACAAATGCAATACTCTCAGAATGCTTGTTACTTATTGTGACCCCATCCTACCACCAGAAACCATGGTTTGAACAAATCTAAATTTGCAGAAACTGAGGATGCATTTCAGTAAGTATCCTATTTTCGACCCAGTTGTTCTTGAAATGAAGATTTTTGTATGACTCCACCAAATATTCACTATTTTTTAATTAAAAAGTCGAAAATGTTATGGACGGACGCCGAACAAAATGTGATTAGAAAAGCTCACATTTCAGTGACAATGAAATTCACAACGTTTTTGTGTCTTTCCCCATATATACTCATTGAATAGCAAACAGGAATTTCCAGAGAAGTTTATTATGTCTAATTGTTAACGCACAACGGACGTCTGAAGACGAACGACGACGAAACGCTTTATGTTGACTGCATGACTCAAGTGACAAAATGCAAATAGCTAACATACATTGCTAAAAAGAATTCGTTGGGTATATATTTACCAGTGATATTATATGAGCATCCTGTAATTGCGTCACACAACTGATCACGTGAACAGTTACACTTCTTTAAACATTCAAATCCATACAATCCATAAACACACCGTCCTCCAGAGCAATTGTGTCCATAGGTACCTATATCACAAGTGAAAAATGTAATGAATTTTAAAAGTGTTTTATATGGGTTCCTGATCAACATAGGTTTGTTACTATTGGTAAACGTGATCGGTGTCACTAACCGTGAAATAATATTAGTGTGCAAGAAATACGAAGTCTGAATTTTTAAAGAAAAAAACCCAAACGTTCATGAATATTGAACTGAGTTGGCTTGGAGCATTATAAAAACAACCGTTGGTTTTCTCAGTCGGCCAGTATTCACCTATACACCAACTAAACAAGTCAGTTGAACGTAGTTATCATTACAACTCCGCCAGTACAAGACATCCTAATCATCAATTGTTAACTAATAATTGTTGTTAATTTAGTACGAGCATATCTTGAAATCTTAGAAATTAATTCAATTTAATAGATTTCTATACTTCGTAAGAGCATTCTAATATTGTCATGAATGGTGAAGATAACGAATAGTGTAGTTGGGTAAACACGGACCCCTGAACACACCAGAGATGGGATCATGTGTCTAGGAGGAGTAAGCATCCCCTGTCGACCAGTCACAACCGCCGTGAGCCCTATATCCTGATCAGGTCAAAAGAGTGCCATGGACTGACCATTACCATAATGACTTGCATTAGCCTAGTGACTTTGTAACCGGCACGCCAGCGTTCGATTATCTACTTCAAAATTTCACATAGTGACTTCCTTTGCTAAGTACCGGTGTTTGTAGCATACTAGACTCCCCCCCCCCCGCCCCGTATAGAATTCCCCGGGAAAAACGGGCTCCAGTTAGACTTCACCCCATGGGGAAAAATCGTTCCAGTATATCATTTCGCCCAATGGACACATTTAGTACATGTATAATGTTTTCATCTGGGCAAAAAAAAACCTCTTGGGATAGAATTTCCTAATTTAGCGTACCATTCGTTACCACAAAATTATGTAGTTTGCCGTAAGTTTCGTTTTAAAAAAAAATACAAATTTCATATGGATTTAATATTGAGACGTCACCAGCTGTAGGTGATGTATCATAAATTTAGACCTATGCTTAGTGCTCAGGGCCGTACAAGTGAGTGTTCTTCAATCTTCATCGTACCAACGCCTGCCGTGACTCGGGACCTCCGTTTTTAAGACCATATCCGAAAAAACCTGTGATTCTCACTTCTAAATCCCGAGCGTTTGCCGAAGGGGCAAACACTACCTATTCTAACGTCTTAGTTTTTGACGCGGCCAGGGCAGGAGCAGGGCTAGTATTCACGACCTCTCGATTACGAAACGAACGCTCTACCACTGAGTTACCACGACCGGTGTGACTTAAAGACGTAATGAACCAAAATCGCACATCATATAAAGATAGAATCACATGACATAATGAAAAAAGCACATGACATAATGATACGTGAACATGGCAAAATGAGAAAAGCACATCATATACACATGTACACTGTAATGACATAAAAATGCACATGACATAATGATAAATGTACGTGACATAATGATGACACACAGCATAATGATTAGAGCACATGACATAATGAAAGAAGCACATGACATAATGAATAAACAAAATGTAAACAGAAGAGAAATACGTAACATGCGATGAACATTATGCACAATTTCCTCCAACATTGCTTGTAAACTACATACGTGAGTGAGTCATGCAAAAAAAATATACTATTTCCTCTAAATCTATTTCCATAAGGAAATAATTTCTACATGCATTTTCTAAAAACCAATGACGGTGAGTGTGAAAGATGGAAGGGGTAAGAAAACAATAAAACAGAAACAAGAAATAAAACAGAAACAATGGCTGTCTCTTGTTTGTTTTACATGTACGTCCCTTTTATTTACTGATTTGGAAACGTCGCCAACTGTAGTACACATACCTATCTGATTTTGATACGTCACAAACTGTAGTACACATACCTATCTGATTTGGAAACGTCATCAGCTGTAGTACACATACCTATCTGATTTTGATACGTCATCAGCTGTAGTACACATACTTATCTGATTTTGAAACGTCACCAGCTGTAGTACACATACCTATCTGATTTTGATACGTCATCAGCTGTAGTACACATACCTATCTGATTTTGATACGTCATCAGCTGTAGTACATATACCTATCTGATTTTGAAACGTCATCAGCTGTAGTACACATACCTATCTGATTTTGATACGTCATCAGCTGTAGTACACATACCTATCTGATTTTGAAACGTCACCAGCTGTAGTACACATACATATCCCTCCGTAGCAGCGAGGATTCTTTAAGTAAATTTTCTTCTCTTATTCATTTGGTGCGTTGAGATGTGATATTTTGTATGCAACAACTACATAATGTATGAAAGGCGAATATAACGAACAGTGATCAATCTCATAACTCCTACAAGCAATACAAAATAGATAGGGTCATGAACAACGACAATCACATGCCAGTAATTTGAATTTGATAAATAGCAGGTCAAAGAAATGTGTACCATAAACAGTGGAGTGTTTTTAACGTAAGGTTTCCATTGTAATTAGGAATAGGTAATTAAGATCTGCTATATACATGTTTGAGATGAATTTCATTATGTACTCAACTGTGATACAATGTGAACAAAGAATGAAATTTTTATCACCTAAACAAATAAAAATCAAAAAATATCTTTACTTTTAAACAAACCATGTCTAACAATAAATACTCTCTTCTGTTTTATAGAAAACACTGTACTTTCATTAAGAATATAAATAAAGTGTGATCCCCTACCTAAAATGGCCATACTTCACATTGATAATAACACGTTTTTCGAACTTGATAAATATTTTATTTCACGCATGCATTATTTACTAAATGTATATATAACAGCTTTTTGTCTTTATATCTCTGTATACCATTGCATAATGGTGATGAGATCCAATAAATTGAATTGAGTACATGTAGTATTAAAATATCACAAAATATACAGTTGACAATGATTGAAATAGAAATGCAGACGTTTTCTCGTTTATTCAGTGACTCACAAACTTGCCCGTCTTCTGAATGAAAGTTGTAAAACAAACGTACTAGGTTTTTGGTCAGTTAAATAACATATTACGGGGGTAAAATTCATCTCATCTCCGCTAGCCATTAATTTTAATAATCGATAGCATATATGATTAGAAGCAAATCAAATGCAAATCGTTAAGTCATTTTTGTTTATATTGATGATAGGTTTTTTTCATGAACTAGTTGCATTTGAAACCGAGGTTTTACATCCTTAATTATTGATTACAGGCACGTAGAATAGGAGGGGGTGTAATATGAAAGCTTGAAAGTTAAGAATTTATCCTTGTAGCGCAATTTAAGAAATTGAAGTCGGAAGGGGGAATTGAGACAGTTTCAGCGGATGAAGTCTACTACCCCCACCCCACCCCCAAACACATGTACACAATTTAAGGTTTTCATAATCGGACAATTTGAGCACTATTTTTTGTTGTTATCTTATTGCTTGTCAAGAATTTTACACAACTTAACCGGCAACATACCCCTTCTGGTACATTGAAAAATATAAGTAATGTTAGCACGGGGCTCTATAAAGTTCAACCTGCAGTCTGGTCATACTTCGTCATTCAATAACTTTTTTAAAATAAAAAAAATGTTTGTTGGGTTAGCGGGACTATGATCTATGACTATAACAATGACCTGTGTTTAACTTGTACATTCCATGCAAATTCGAAGGGGTTTCCCCTCAATAGAACAATTGGGGGTCAGCTAATCCGTGTATTTAAAATCAACAGAAGTGCTTGGCTTCTTGTGGAATGTGTGAAATATATTGGGTCGGCGCAATATACCCGTGATTTTAGACTAGATCTGATATCGTGCCGACCCAATATATTTGACACTTTTTATAAGAAGTCAAAAACTGCTGTCAATTTCAAATAACCGTAATTTAGTTACATGTATACTGTGACCAGGACAATAGGAATTTGCATGGTATATACTTGTTATACAAACCTCATTGCATTATCCAGACACACCCGATGAACATTTTTTTATGAAAATGAAAATCAAAGTACATTGAACATAAGTCTCGGTCAAATGTAATTAACTTGGGATTTTGAAAATAAATCATTCGATGGTTTGTATTTTTGCTTCTATTATTTATATAATAAATTGATTCCAATTTATTAATCATCGACATTGCTCCAATTTGTCTATTGGATCAAGTTATATTTGTCAAGATACCTATTAACACATGTACCTAAAACAACGCATTTGTCAGAGAGAGAGAGAGAGAGAGAGAGAGAGAGAGAGAGAGAGAGAGAGAGAGAGAGCACATCGGTAATTATTGAATATTCCTATTACATGTGTTGTACATGACTAAATATACTAATTCGCATTCAAAGCAGGAATTGCCTGCAAGTACGCATTATTTAAACATAGAATTAAAGAATATTTTAATGAAGAAAGGGATTAGAAGACTAAAAGAAAAGATTTCAAAACCAGGCTTTCTCAAAAACATAATATATAGTGTTTGATATCGTTGGAAATGGTTCAAAATCCTGAAAAACAATATAAGTATCGGGGGGGGGGGTATTGACATTTTTTCTTTTCTTAAAATTTCACCGTTTTCATGGTTATTTAGCCGGCGGCACATTTTCACATCTCCTGTAAGGCGCCCGTGGACACAACAAAGTTCCTAGCACCTGTGTGTATTGGAAAATAACACACACGTGGATCACGGTGGACATGGTGTTTCTCCGTGGATTTTCCACCATGGGATGTATGAAACTCGTGTCGTGTACTGTACATGTAATAGGCATCTTTTCTGGCATTATAAATTCGCTAAGATTAGCCTTCACTATATATATATATATATATATATATATATATATATATATATATATCGTTAAAGGTAATATGAAACGATTTCTAACAGTGGTATTTTTTTAAAAAACGAATTCTTGTTTCATAAACCTTGATTAATGACTTCCCATACATAACTCAATTCTTCAGATTATCGTTTCATATGACCTTTAAATGTGTGTCTCGCTAACAATTCCACGATATGCTGTTGTTATATGTCTCCATATTGTTTGTCTTAGGAATATGGATGGTGAATGTATCCATCATGGTCGTCAGTTTTGCCGGAGCAGTCCTTCTGGTGAGTATTGCCGTTATTCTTGTGAAGAGGTAACTTGGTCGTTGATCAATCTTATGGTCTCCTTGGATGATTGTCTATTGCTGTCAGTTATACTGCCTCCGTGGCCGAGTGGTTAGAGCATCGCGCTCGAAATCACACGGCCTCTCACCTCTGGTCAACGCGGGTTCGAATATCGCGCCAGTAAGTGAGAAAGTTTCCCAGTTTACTTTTGGAAGGTCGATGATCTCTTCCCAGATACATTATATCTGGGTTCTCTCTTTCACCAATGAAAACTGGGCGCCACCAGATAACTGAAAAATTGTTGAGTGTGACGGAAAACATCAATCAATCAATCGAATACTTGATGAGCGTATTGTATTCAAAGTAAATGTTTGCAAATCGGTAAACAATTGCGTTTTCATAATCGAAATCTTCAATAATGATGTCCATGTATCACATCCACAACAGTGAAATGTTAGAGTTTTTATCATACGTTCTTCGTTTCAATTCAAATTTATACTGTGACAGTGTAATATAAAATTAAATCCTTCGAAAATAGAAACATAGTTTGATAGTATTTGGCAAACGATTTACAACTGAATTAATTAGAGGATGAAAGTCCAAACATACTTCAAGTAATATAACATTCATATGTCGAATTCATGTATCCCTGTGAACTCGCAGTAAAAGACATCACAGAGTCGTCCACGTCTACTTCATACTTAGATATTTTATTGAAAGTAGATATTAACGGCAAACTAACAACTCAACATTATGACAAACGGGATCCATCGTCAACTTCCCATATCTATGTATCAATATTCCATTATCATCTGAATATGGTGTTTATATCTCCAAACCGATTCGATGCTTACCTCTTGTGTATCGATTCAGTTGACACACATAAACATCATATACAGGCGATAATGACATTTTGCTACATAACTATGGGAAGTTTACGATAGAGAAGCTGCAATCACTTATTTTGAATTTTTGAGCTGTACTTCAAGATGAAGAAAATTCAGATATCATGTTGATTATTAAGTTCAGATAAATATTGAACGACCTATGCAACTTGTCGCAAAATCCCAGGATTAAACATCTGTAATGCCATTTTAAATTTGATGATTGATTATTTTGTTTTACATATATTCAAAACAAAATCAATATAGATGAAGGGAAGGAGACTGCAACTAATGTTGTCTCTTTGAATCTAAAGCGAGAGTAGACCAGTCAAGCAAATGAAAATTGATGACAATCAGATTTTAAAATTACGTTATAAACTGCTGATCAGAAAATAATGAATTATGTATTTATTTTAGACAGAGAGTGATAAATGCGACTACCCATGGATTTTATCTGGGAGAAAACAGACCAGTTGCTGATACAACATCTGAAAGTTATATGAGAGTGGAAGAAAATAGCTACAATGAACCTGGACATGTTTCTTTGGATTACATTGATCCATTTGATGATAGCGATAAAATTAACTCTATCACGAACAGGCATGACAGACCACAAGAAAAAAGAGAAGATAGGACGAAAGTTATTCAATAGTGTCGCTCCTCATGACGAAAAGAAAGGAATCTGAAGTCGATAAAATGGACATGGGATACATAGATGTTATGGGAATTGGTTCCGGCACAGAATCCCTTCCAGCATCATCACCACTAACAACATTAACAACATCTACAATGACAACATCAATCCTCCCACAACAAACATCACAATTAATAACAGACCCACCAGTACGATTTCCACCAGTAGAAAAGAAAAAAATTCAATTAACAACAGCACTTCCAAAACAATCTCACCAATCAGTAGCACGTCAGACAAACACCACGACACAACCAACTGTCGCAAAAGTAAATACAAGCACATCACCTTTAGAATCAGCAATAGATACACATTCATCAACATCTTTTGGAGTGAAAGATACAGAACAGTCATCACCTCCATTCACCGTCACAACAGAAATAATAACAAAACCAGAAACAACCAAGCTATCATCAGTAGCACTGATAAAATTACCGTCAGACACCCTATCAGAACCAACAAAAACTACAGATCCAACCACACTAAATATACCACGGACGAGAAAAAACGTAAAAACAAAGACGTTTTTCCAACCACAACCTACTACAACACGACAACAACAGTCACAACAACAAGACAAACAAATTCAATAAGCATACAGCATATTATAATATATTTTTACGAAACCGCGCAAAGTAAAAAATAAGTTATATTTCATATTTCAAGACTTATAAAATGTGCCATTCATCATCTCACTGAAGGAGTCGCAAACAGATTCTAGTGTACATGTTGGCATTGTGGCAGAGGTTTTCTATCTGATGTAAAGTATTGCTAAGATCAAAGGAATGAATACCGCACTATGACATAATTTTATACATGCAAGGTGAAGATAACGAACAGTGATCAATCTCATATAAATTAACACATTTTGCTAATAAACTCCGAAACACTTGCTCTAGAGTTACTGCTTTCACCTTTAATATTGTTTTATATGTGAGGTGAAGTCCGTACGCTATAATAGAATCTTACGTCATTAGTAAATATCGTAAATTTAATTAAAAATTTAATTTCGTTTTCGATTAACTACCCCGAAATAGCAAAAATGAGAGTAAAGTGGCGGATCTAAGCCGGTTTCCTTTCTTTTGTTTTATATGTATGACAACTCAAGATAACATGGTATAAAGTTAATCTGTTGTTAATCGATGCTTGATTTTGATGTTATAGAAAATAAAGGTTTTGATAATTGTCGAATAAATAAAATATACCTGTTCCTTTCCTCAATCCGTAATTTTAATCTTGATTGAGGTTATAGAAACTTCCAGAACGAAGCGAGGCAACATCATACAACCAATTGCACATTCACGGGCTTTCCGGCAAGTCGAGAAGTTGTGATTGGTTGACAGCATGATCAGCATAAAATTGTGTAGATGTTCAGTGTTAGTTATGATTGTTTTGACTAGACCCATATTTATCATTTTATGAAGATTTATAATTATATTATTCATATACATCTCATTCAACTAATGACACCTCCTCCCCTCCCCTTTTTGATGTTCTTAAACCTTTTCCGTGTTTATAGAAGTCTGTTACAACTGAATTTTTGTAATGATTTATTAACATGTACTGATATGTACAAACAAATGGATAAACACAAAAAAGTTTTTAATTTGGTTGAACATGTTTTGTGATGACATAGATCTTGAAAGTAAGCAATAAGTCGAAAATTGTCCAATATGTCAAATATCGAATGATCCGGGACTGTTCTTGGAAGTTTGCGCCTAATAACTTAAAAGATTTTATTGAAATTATGTTGTATACTACCTCACAATGTCCATGAAATCAGGCCACTGTTTACAAAATAACAGTTTTTCTGTTTGTCATTCCAGTGGCGCATCCAGGGGGTCGGAACCACCCCCTTTCGTGTGCACCCCCCACCCCCTTGAACACCAAAATTAATGGTAGACCCCCTTTTTAAAAAGAAAATTTCTGGATACGTCCCCTGCATTCATATAAATATACATGTAGTGCATCATGTTTTTCATTATTGCGTTTGACGATAAGAAACGACGTGGATCCATAATTTTACCCTTAATTTGTTGCACTGGACAAATCTACCATTATAAACACATTCGCATTAACGAATATGAAATTATGAACATCCGTTCATTTTGTTCTTCGTAAACTATTCGGCATGATGTTCTTCGTAAACTATTCGGCATGATGGATTACAAGTGCATTCGTAAAATCATTATCTAATTTTCAATGCGGAGAGAGGTCATCTATCCCACCTCTGGTGTGTCTAGGGGTCCGTGTTTGCCCAACGATATATTTTGTACTGCTTGTAGGATTTATGAGATTGATCGCTGTTCGTTATCTTCACCTTTCATATGGAATATTTAATTTGGAGCTCCAAGTGACTTCCTAATAATCAAGTTTTATTTATGCAGTCAATAAATACAACATAACTAATGCGCGCAATTATTAAAAAAAAAAACTGTTCTTAAATTCATTTGAATTAAAAATATCGATCAATCAATCAATTCATGTGCGCAACAATTCATGCACACATGAGAAAAAACTCCTCTATGCAATATTATTTGATTCTGATCAAGCGTGGGATTTCATCCAGTGAATACATATTTCATTACATAGGGCATCCAGCAATAAAATTGGGGAAATAACTCGCATTTATTAAAGGTACAAAATTTTGACAATGTTACCGCGACGTGAACAGGTAACTGATGGTCATCCCGTAATGGGAACACAGTGTTAGCTGTAAAATACCGAGTTCAAAACGATGAATCCGCATTGCATGTAATGTATTTTGAACTAAATTTTAATTTCCTATTGTGATTCAACCCTACCCCCTGAGACCATGATTTGAGCAAACTTGAATCTCCACTACCTAATTATATTAATATGCAACTAATCAAAACTGCTATTCTTGAGAATTGTTTTCATACTATATAGATTTTAAAAGTTCGATCCCTTATTGTGATTTCACCATACCTCCGCTATCTGAACAACTTTGAATCGGTATTATCTAAGGATGTTTTCCATCACATTAGTTTTGTCTTTTCTGGCCTAGTAGTTCTTGAGAAGAGGATTTTGAAAGAATGCCACAATCTATTCACCATTTCTTGATTATCTCTCTTTAAAGGGGGCGTGATCCTACATAGGAACAATTGTGGATTCCCTTTTCCCAATTATGCTTTATGGCAAGTTTTGTTGAAATTGGTCTAGCAGTTCTGGAGAAGTTCAAATGTATAAAATTTACGGACACTGGGTAAAATGGGACCAGAAAAGCTCACTGAGCTAAACAGAGATTTTTTTCTAATAGAAAGTATCCGCAACAAAACATAATTCTTTCCAAATATTCTGTGAAGTCTAACGTATTATTTTTTTAATTGAAATCTTGGATGAATACACAATTTATGTACAATGTTAAAACACAAGATTATGTCTTTATTTAAACATCTTACATGCGCATACAGCACCTTTTAGCAAATAAACCTGTATTAATCCAAAAACGTCCTTGTATCAAATTACATTTTAAAAATATATCACCAACATTCATAAAATAACAAATCAATCATTAGAAAAAACAAAGCAATACTATAGCCTCCTAGCAACCATATCCATGCACACCAAAAGCTGGGTATATTTCTAGGGAGAATACCTGACTGTATATTTGAATACCATATTGTAATATTTCTAAATACTCCAGTACACCAAAAGCTGGGTATATTTCTAGGGGGAATACCTGACTGGCTATTTGAATACCATATTTTAATATTTGTAAATACTTCGGTAGCCTTTACAGTCACATATATCTATTTTACACATGTTGTTGCTCATTCTAAACTTTTTATGATTTCAGTCCGCATGTCCTTAAAGAATAACACATATATATTACTGTACCTGAGTATCATCGCATGCATGCTAATCAACAAACTCAATTTGTTAACCTTGAGAGTATTATTAAAATACCTACGTGCTTTCATCAGAATATGGATTTGTAGCTACTGACAAATTTAGTTTTAAAGATCTAGACCTATATGCTATTCTTAACAACAGTCACTGATTGTAATGACTGTACTATACATAATGAAAGATGTTGAAGTCTAAAACAAAAGTTCGTTAATTTTATTTGGAAGACAGAATAATACGTATGACAGGAGCAAATCTAATTTGTAGTCCATCTTCCAAAAAAGTCAACACAGACCTAAATAATCTCTAAAATACTTTTGTCTCTAATTTCAACAACGCCTGCCTGCAAAAACATCAACAGCGACAATTTTATCTTGCGTATTTTTGTTTCTCTCTTCTTTCTTTAGCATGTAATAATGTGAATGAAAATTTGGCAGAGTGTCATCATAAGTATCCGAACTTTCTGTTTGTGGTGTTGTCAATAGGCTATTGGAAGTACCGTTTGAATTGTGACCCGTAGCCTCGTTCTCATTGACAGCTAGTGTAACATAGCTGTCACCATCCTTATCATCAGCTGCCTTCATAGCATAAGTATTTGAACTCTTCTCAAATTCAACGGCGATCATCCTTTGGTTCCGCTGAAGAGCAAGTGTTACGTAGCTGTCCTGAAAGTCATCGTTTCTGTTTACGACAACGGCGCCACCTTCGTCGTAGATGTCTTCCTCCTCAGTGGCGTTGAAAGTGGAAATTGCGTTGTGCCTATCAAAGCTGAGTACGTTGTAACTGTTAGATGATCTTGTCATCTGAGAGTAGTCTTCCTGAGGCTCGTCCGAATTATGGATGGCAGAGTTGTTAGAGACACGCCTGGTCCTCCACTCTTTAGAAGTACATAAATTATTAAAATAAATTTCTATGTATGCATTGAATGCACCCTATTTAAGTATTAGGTCCTACATGTTTTTCAGCAATTACAGAAATAATTCAAGCCCGATTAATTGCACGGGTAACACACGGTGGTCCCTGTCTTGACAGGCGTTAACACGACAAAAAACCCTACACACTAATCATAGGTCTAAATCTGTACTCACCTCCAGCTGATGACATCTCAATTTGAATTAAAAATTTTCAAAGGGACGCGAAACAAAGGAATAAATAAACAATTGCACTGTATATAGAAAGTAAATACATTGTCCGTCTTTTATTTGATGTCTTTGGGATATAAATTTATAGGGTTCATAAAAAATATACAAACCTGAGAAATATTGTCTGAAAAACTTTAATCTGCAAATAGAAACCGCAATATATTTATTCTTATAGATTCTGTTAAGCACGGTGCAAGGATACACAAATGATACTCGTGCTAGAACGTAAGTGTTGATTTAGCACGACAACGCTTAATTGTATGGGCTATGTTACCAAAGTCACCATCACAAAATGATGTATTTTAAGTATTTCATCAAATAAATTGTGTTATCTTGTTAAATATCATTCCCAAACATGCTGTTCATTTGTCTTGTTTCGTGATATAATTATTATATAAAAAGAATTAAATATAAAAAAGAATTCACCTTTCATTGTACAGTACGACGATGATAACTAAGATTGATCCGACGCTGAATATGACGGCCAATAAAACAGGTAAAATCTTGTGTATGATTCCCTGATCTTTGCTCTCTTCTTCTTCTTCTGCTAGAATTCAAGGAATCGCACAATTATAAAAATATATTTCCATTTAATTCAATTTGAAGCACTTCACCGGTCTTCGTGACGTCTCCATATGAGTGAAAAATTCTCGATGGAGACGTTAAGCAAGATCATACAATAAATCAATCGGAATATCCATCATAAGGTACTAATGCTTAATGTCACATACCTGTGTGATTTGGATTGGATTATGCTGGAGAAAAGGGAATCTTAATTGAAAGTGGAATAAGTCGGACGTTTCATTAAGCAAACTATTTCCAAGCCAAACATGTTAAAAAATTACAGATGAACGGGTAGACTGACGCCTGACTTAATGATAAAAAAGCTCACTTAAGCTTACAGCTTTCAAATCTAAAATCTTGAGCCTTTACTATAATACAACCAATCATGGCACTGCTGTTCTCCAACCCTACCCCGGGGTGCATGATCATGAGGTGCTTGTATATTAACATAACTAATCGTGCCTTGCTGTCCCTGAGAATTCTGTTTTTCCTTTATATTGCCTTGCCTATCTTTATTTTACCCCCATCCTACCACAACACAGAAAAAAATTGAAAGACTTCTACTACCTGAGGATGGTTGCAAAATTGCAGTATTATTTTAGAGAAAAAGATTTTTTCTTATACAACCCATGTAAAACGTTGATTCCATATTGTGGCCCCACCCTCCCCCCAGGGTCTGAGATTTGATCAACATGAATCTGCACTATCTAAGGATCATGACCTTAGTGTTCTTCAGAAGAAGAGTTTTAAAGATTTTCCCTAAATATTCCATTGTAAAACTTTTATTCATTATTGTGGCCCCGTCCTACCACCAGAAACCATGGTTTGAACAAATCTAAATTTGAGGGTGTTGCACAGAAGCGAGAATTTTCCCTAATCGGAGCTCCGTGCCAACATTCGTGACGTAGAACTTACCTTCATTCAGATTTATACTCATTGCGCATTTGCCATTTAAATACCTGAAGGATTCCCCAGTACTAGAGACAAGCCTAATACATTTTATGTGTCAATACATTATACATGTAGTCTGAAGATAATTTTGAAATCGTGAAAATTAAATTGTCTTCTTTTTTCCCTGAGTATCAGATACAATGTATATGGTTACATGTTACGAGTGTATCAAATATTTAATATTCTATACTCGTACAGTCCAAAAGCTCTTATACTCGTATGTTTTATTTTCTACAACCAACAATTGGCAACTGTACATGACTCAAGCCACAAAACAATATATGGGAAGTTTAATACGCATTAATAAAATTCAACATTATTCAAAGTACATGCATATGTAAAAATTGATTCAACATAGCAATTTGCTGCTGGAATACATATAAACTCAAACTGTTTAACGTTTATTTACATTGTTTCGCCTTAAAGTTTTTCTTCCAAAGCTTTGCAAAGTTCACAACAGTTTTTCGTAAAAGGCACCATGCCTTTGTCAACAACTTTCATTCCGAAAAACATACAAGTTCTCGTTAGCAGCCTTGACTATCAAAACACAGGTATTGCATTCTGTATTCGGCGTGTTTGTTGAGAATCTTATTCACAAACTAAACAGTGTCCAGGTTGGAAGCTTATTTCAAACTCGGAACATGGTAATAAACAGAGATTTGACATGAAACATTTATAATAACTAGAATCGTGTTTCAATTAAAAAAAAAATCTAGATGGAAAAGGAATATGAAAAAAATATGTTCGTGAGGGAGTTGAACCCGGTAGTTTTAAAAATCTTTACATTTAAGAGTCAACGACCTTATCCACTTAACCACTCAGTAGCCCATACGTTACTGAGGAAAATTAACGCGACAGTTTTTTTTAGAGGAAAACTCGAAGAACATGTTCATACTAAATTCATTTTGTTTCACGGAGACAGTTTTTTCTGAAATTCGGGGATACCCCTCCATTTTAACGCTAAATATCATATAAATCGCTTATTGCTTGATTTAAACTCGAAATATTTTGGCTAATTTTTTCGGACGCCGAACAAAATGTGATCAGTAAAGCTCACTTTTCAGTGACAATGGAATTCACAATGTTTTGTGTCTTTCCCCATACATACTCATTGAATAGCAAACAGGAATTTTCAGAGCAGTTTATTATGTCTAATTGTTAAAGCACAACGGACGTCTGAAGACGAACGACGACCAAACGCTTTAGGTTGATGTCCATTTTACAACGATTTGAGAAAGAAATACATGTATATCAAGGGTTTTTATTACACACAACCAAGTGTTTTTAACTTAGTTAAGTTCCTTAGTGTAGACAATACTAAAGAACTCAATAACGTGGGAAAATTCTTAGTACAAGCTTTGAAAATACGAAGTTTAGCATTGTAAGTCAATAATGTAATTATAGTATTTTTCTAATAACATGTGCATCTCATAATGTAATTACATATAAATTATTTTATATTTGTAATTTCTTCTCCTCCTATCTTCTCCTGTCCACTCACATGTTGTTTATCTTATGCAATTAGATCTATATTGTGTATATACATGTACATGCACTAGATGTATTCCGATGAGTTGTATAACTCAAGGACAATAAAGAATTGAATGACTCAGTTGACATAAAATGCAAATAGCTAACATACATTGCTAAAAAGAATTTACCAGTGTTATTATATGAGCATCCTGTAATTACGTCACAAAACTGATCACGTGAACAGTTACACTTCTTTAAACATCCAAATCCATACGATCCATAAACACACCATCCTCCAGAGCAATTGTGTCCATAGGTACCTACATCACAAGCTGAAAAATGCAATATTGATTGATTGATTGTATCTTGCTTAACGTCTCGTTCGAGAATTTTTCACTCATATGGAGACGTCACCAAGACCGGTGAAGGGCTTCTAATTTAGGCCTATGCTCGGCGTTTATTGCCATTGAGGATTTTTTAGCGTGCCACACCTACTGTGACACGGGTTATCCGTTTTTAAGGTCATCTCCGAGGACCCGTGACATCCACACCTGATGCCGAGCGTTTGGTGATGGAACTGTCACTACCTGTTTTAACGACTTAGGTCTGTCGCAGCCGGGATTCGAACCCCGGCCTTCCACATGCGGGGCGAACGCTTTACCTCCTGACCACTGCGGCGGTTACAATTAAGAAGCACGTGACTTACTGACAAATGCATATGACATAATGAGAGAAGCACATGACATAATGATGTATACACATCACTAAATGACAAAAGAACATCAGAAGGCAGTTAAGGTGTTCCATATATACCTCCACTCTTTCTTTGTGGGTATTAATTCAAAGAATGATGAATATGGCTACAATTATTTTAAACTATTAAAAAAACAACGTTAATTGCTTACGATTGCAGAATGTACCGTCACGTCGGTAATTAGGACAGCATCTCAAAGGATCACTACAAATAAGCCACGATATTAACACGACTTGTGCCTGACGTTATAAATGTAAGCATGAATGTTTCTAGATGTAAGCATGATTGTTTCTAAATGTAAGCATGATTGTTTCTAAGTTTTATAAAATTTCAATCAAGTTATTTGGTTTACATTTTCTTTATGGTGATCATTACTTACCGAGCGCAGACTCCTACCCCGAGTCCAGCTTTTGAATGAACAAAATGTAAACAGAAGAGAAATACATAAGATGCGATGAACATCATAGTTTATGCACAATTTCCTCTATCACTGCGTGTAAACTACACACGTACGTGAGTCATTCAATAAAAGAAGTACTACTTCCTCTAAATCCATTTCCATAAGGAAATAATTTCTACATGCATTCTCTATAAACTAATGACGGTGAGTGTGGAAGAGGGGAAGGGTAAAAAACAACAACAATAAAACAGAAACAAACAATAAAACAAAAATAAACAATGAAGCAGAAACAATGTATGTATCTTGTTTGTTTTACGGCTCTTTTATTTACTGATTTTGATACGTCATCAGCTGCAGTACACATACCTATCTAATTTTGAAACGTCACCAGCTGTAGTGCACATACCTATCTGATTTTGAAACGTCACCAGCTGTAGTACACATACCTATCTGATTTTGAAACGTCACCAGCTGTAGTACACATACCTATCTGATTTTGAAACGTCATCAGCTGTAGTACACATACCTATCTGATTTTGAAACGTCATCAGCTGTAGTACACATACCTATCTGATTTTGAAACGTCACCAGCTGTAGTACACATACCTATCTGATTTTGATACGTCATCAGCTGTAGTACACATACCTATCTGATTTTGATACGTCATCAGCTGTAGTACACATACCTATCTGATTTTGATACGTCATCAGCTGTAGTACACATACCTATCTGATTTTGAAACGTCACCAGCTGTAGTACACATACCTCTCTGATTTTGAAACGTCATCAGCTGTAGTACACATACCTATCTGATTTTGAAACGTCATCAGCTGTAGTACACATACCTATCTGATTTTGAAACGTCACCAGCTGTAGTACACATACCTCTCTGATTTTGAAACGTAATCAGCTGTAGTACACATACCTATCTGATTTTGAAACGTCATCAGCTGTAGTACACATACCTATCTGATTTTGATACGTCATCAGCTGTAGTACACATACCTATCTGATTTTGATACGTCATCAGCTGTAGTACACATACCTATCTGATTTTGATACGTCATCAGCTGTAGTACACATACCTATCTGATTTTGAAACGTCACCAGCTGTAGTACACATACCTATCTGATTTTGATACGTCACCAGCTGTAGTACACATACCTATCCCTCCGTAGCAGTGAGGATTCTGTAAGTATGTATTCTTCTCATATTGACTTGGAGCGTTGAGATGTGACATTTTGTATGCAGCAACTACAGAATGTACATGTATACATAAATGTTTCCGAGAAACAGAAACGTGGATGTCGCGATACTTGTTTTCATGTGTAGATTAACTCTTTTCATGCCACAGAATCACGAAATTTCATTAAAATACGTATTCATTATATTTCTGATTCATTACACATTTTGTCTTTATTTGCAGCACAATCACTATGTACACATCTAAATGTATTTCTCTGTGTACATCAATAAATATTACAGACTCAATGAGATATGAGGCGGACTGAATTTCCTGTGTTAGTTCTAAATTATAGCAGCACATGAATCGTTGTTTCTGTCACACTTCGACTACAGCGAGTTTTTCGACGTTTTATATGATAACACTGATGTAATAAGATTCATAAGAATATCTAATGATCAGTCATCCAAAAATTATTTTGTTAAACACCACTATGAGAACGCGAAATAAAAGACACCACAAAGTCGTCCACTTCTGCTTCAATGTAACGTGCGCCGAATACACAAATCTATTTACAGCGAGTTCAATTGGCACACTTACAACACCAGTGAAAACGATTTGAAACTTTTACAAATTTTAATTCTACATAATTAGTCACAAATATATAAATATACAATGATACAAAAGTACACAACACAGATTCAAAGTTCTACTCAACTCGTTTAAATAATTATGGTAGTATCGATCTATATTATCTCCATTTCATTATTTTCTACTTACTTGTCTACGTAAATTCCTATCTTCGTATTCGAGTTGTTTATTTCATGAAACAAGAAGAGAGTTATCTTTTATTTTCAAACGTTATTTATTACAAAACTTCTCATTGGTTACTTCTAGATTTATTATCAAATCACATTACAGGTAACTTTTACTCTCATTCTTTTGTTAAGAATAGTATTTAAACCCGAGCACAACCGTGTTCGGGGCTTCTGCTGAGCCAATCCTTGCAACAAAGTAAATATCAGGAGTTGCATCACCCTGTATTTTTGATTATTGTTTCTTTATTTTTCCTATTTAGTTATATTTTTCTCTCAAGCCACATTCATTCCCCGGGATTATTATTTTGGTATTTATCATACAATTGTCGAACTTTATTAAAGGTTTAAAACTTTATTTATTATTTTATTGCTAGCCTCACTCTAGGCGGGCTCAAACTTACCTGGAAAAATCTAAAGGGTTGAATAATTTACACAACACGTATCATCATTAAAAAAAAAAACACAACGCGAAGTAAAAAGAACATATCAATAGTAGTGGCAGAATGTCCAACTACTACATAATGATCAGCATCTCCGTGAATCAGTTAAGGAATCCTCGCACACACGTTACATATACGGATTGCAGATCAGATGCGCGATCCTAGCTAAATGATCGGGCCAGGCACTTCCACGGACCAGCGGATTACAAAGTGTTTCCATTATAGCGAGACTACTGCCATCTTCTTCTCCAGACACAACAACACTCCTACAGACGATCACGCACTCTACTCGCCACGTCATCCGATCACACACGAAGCTTTCCAAGTGACGTCACAGAGACACAAAAACAAAACAGCTGATGCAACAGCTTAAATATATAACCAAATATCGTAACACCTCCCCCTTTAAAGAAAAGTTTGAGTGTATATGAAAACTTTTACACAAAAACAAATGCACATACCATTAATTCACATAAAATTTCAACAAAATCACATCAAAAATTATAACATATCACTCTACAGGTACTTTCGACAATGCATCGACAATCATATTTTCTCTACTTTTGATATGACAATGTTATGTTCTTGCAACTCTAAACTCCACCTCATTAATCTCTGATTTTTTGTTTCTCATTTTGTGTACAAAGGTAAGAGTATTATGGTCAGTAAATACAACAACTGGATGTACAGATGAATATAAATAGACATCAAAATATGCAGTGCCAATAACATAGACAAACACTCTTTTTCTATGGTAGAGTAGTTTCTTTAACATTTTGAGAACTTTTTAGAAAAATAAGCAACAGGATGGCAAACAAAATTTTCATCTTCCTGTAATAACACAGCACCACATCCTACATCACTAGCATCAATTTGCATAACAAATTCTTTATCAAAATTGGGAGATGATAGAACTGGAGAGACCACGAGAATGGCTTTTATTTTTTCAAAGGCCTGTTGGCATGTTTTATTCCATTTAAACTGACTATTCTTTTTTAAAAGACATGTCAATGGATTAGCAATGGTTGAGAAGTTTGGACAGAACTTCCTATAGTATCCAGCCATTCCCAGGAATCTCATGAGTTCTCTCTTACATTGTGGTACAGGGAAATTTGTAATCGCATCAACCTTAGCTAGGACAGGCTTCACATGGCCATTACCAACAATATGACCCAAATACTCGACAACTGCATGACAAAATTCACTTTTAACAAGACTAACAGTCAAGTTTTCATCTGATAATTTCACAAACAAGGGCCTAATATGTGACAAATGTTCTTCAAAAGTATTGCTATGCACTATCACATCATCAATATAAGCTTCACTGTGATCTAAGTTACACAACAAATGATTGATCATCCTTTGAAAGGTTGCAGGTGCATTCTTTTTCCCAAATGGCATCACCTTATATTGGTAAAAGCCATCTGAAGTGACAAAAGCAGAACTTTCTTTTGCTCTCTCTGTTAGGGGAACCTGCCACTACTCTTTGAAAAGGTCAAACTTACTCACATACTTTGCACATCCTATCTTATCGATGCAGTCTTCAATCCTTGGAATGGGATACGAGTCTGTTTTAGTAATTGTATTGACCCTACGAAAGTCTGTACAAAACCGAAATGAACCATCTGGTTTTGGAACAAGAAGACAAGGAGAGCTCCAAGGGCTGTTACTATGCTCAATAATATCATGTTCCATCATATATGCCAGTTCTGCACGACAGTGTTCTTGTTTCAAGGGGTTCATTCTATAGGGATGTTGTTTTATGGGAGATACATCTCCAACATCTACATCATGGTATACAAGAGTTGTTTTAGTAGGAACATCTGGGAATAAATGTGAAAAATCCCGTATCAGAGCCATGAGCTCTTTTTTCTCTTTATCATCCAAATGACTAAGTTTACACTCTATGTCAGACAAAACGTCTGAATTTTTCAATCTCGGAGTAACATATGTTGGTCTTGATTTGGTGTAGTGACCTCAGTTCCAGTAGTGGCGACTGATTCTACTTTGGGATGATTGGCGTCATTTCTGTCATGGTATTGTTTTATATTAATGTGGCAGAGCTGTTTACTCTTGCGCCGACCAGGAGTTTTTATAATGTAATTCAATTCATTGACCCTTTGCTCAACTTCAAATGGGCCAAAGAATTTGGCACGCAATGGATGGCCTGGAATAGGTAGCAAAACAAGGACCTTGTCTCCTGGATTAAATGTTCTGGTCTTGGTATGTTTGTCATACCGCGTTTTCATTTTTTCTTGACTAGCCTTAAGGTTTTCTCTTGCTAGTTCCAATGTTTGGGATTGTCTATCTTTAAATTTCGCAACATAGTCCAATAGGTTGGGCTGACTTTCTTCACCCAACCATTTGACTTTAAGCAACTTCAATGGTCCTCGCACAGTGTGACCATAAACAAATTCAAAAGGACTAAAACCAAGCGATTCCTGCTTTGCATCCCTTACAACAAATAAAAGAAAGGGGATTCCCTGATCCCATTCTTTTTTCATTTGACAAACAATAAGTTCGCATCATATTTTTCAAAGTTTGATGAAGCCTCTCCAGAGCCCCCTGTGACTCTGGATGATAAGCAATAGATGTATGATGCCTAATCCCTAACTCCTGCATCACTTGTTTAAAGACCTTTGAAGTAAAGTTCGAACCTTGATCACACTGTACTAATTGGGGTAAACCAAAATTTGTGAAGAACTTAGTCAAGGCATTGACAATTGTTATTGCTTTAATATTGCGAAGCGGAATTGCTTCTGGGAAGCATGTTGATGCACACATAATTGTGAACAGGTACTGATTACCTGTCTTGCTTTTGGGTAAAGGACATACACAGTCTATAATGACCTTGGGAAATGGTTCATCAAAAGCAGGGATAGGCTTCAAAGGAGCGCGAGGGATTTTTTGATAAGGTTTCCCTACGACTTGGCACACATGACAAGACTTACAGTAGTCCACTATACCCCTTCTCATATTTGGTCAGAAGAAGTGAGCCAAGATTTTATGGTAGGTTTTCTTGACACCCAAGTGACCCGACATTGGTGTGTCATGGGCGAGACCTGTTTTACGACTGTTTTACGGTATGCCCTAGGTACTATAATCTGATGGTGAATCTGCCACTCATCTACTACTAAAGCGTCTGGGGGACGCCAATTTCTCATGAGAATACTTTGATTTTTATAATAACAAACAGGGACCATATCTGTCTCCTCTGGAGACAAAACCTGTGCCACGAACGGCCCTACGATCGGTATGAAATACATCAGACAGTATCCGACCCAATAACAGGTTGCATTGGCAAACTAGATCGATAGACCGGACGTTATCTTTCTACGTCCTTGGTAGGAGCAGGGTTTGGATTCATGACCCCCTCCCTCTCCCCCATCCCGGTCACGACGCGAACGCTCTAACCACTCAGCGATATGGCGCTAAAATAAGTGCCACCGAAGGAGGTTTAGTCTACATACACGATCGCGTGAGCGATCGGTAACATCGTTAAAACGACAAAAATCGCAAAATTAAGACCAAAATGAAGTTTAAACAAGAGATGTTTGTAAAACATATATGCCCCCATGGTGCAAAATTGAAAACAGTTATACACACGCTTCATTTAATTGATAGTAGTACCACCAATTCAACATATTGAGCAGACAATATATTCCTATATCAAGAGTGGATTGACCATGTTACCTAAAATTCAATAGGGGTCATCTACTCCTTATGGTGTACCAGTGTACCAAGTTTGATATCTGTCAAACAAAGGGTTCTCAAGATATTGAGATGACAGTATCTTCGTAAATCCAGTTTGACTCTTGACCTTTCACCACAAAATCAATAGGGGTCATCTTCTCTTGAGGATGTAGCAGGGTACAAAGTTATGTCTGTCATGCAAAGGGCTCTCAAGTTATTGAGCGGACAGTATATTCCTATGCCCAGTTTAACCTTTGACTATGTGACTTCAAAATCAAAGGGATCATCTTCTCTTAAAGATGTACAACTTTGACGTCCGTCATGCAAAGGGTTCTCAAGATATTGAGCGGACAGTATATTCCTATGTCCAATGTGACCGTTGACCTTTGACCATGTGACCTCAAAATCAATAGGGGTCATCTTCTAAAGATGTAACATCGTACCAAGTTTGATGTCTGTAAAGCAAAGGGTTCTCTAGACATTGAGCGGTCAGTATATTCCTTTGTCCAGTTTGACCCTTGAACATGTAACATCAAAATCAAGAGGGGTTATCTACTCCTCACAATCTACCAGTGCACCAAGTTTAATGTCTGTCAAGGAAACCTTTCCCAAGATAATGAGCGGACAGTATCTTCCTGTGTCCAGAGTGGATTGACTTTTGACCTGAAAAACAATAGGGGTCGACCCTTCTTCTACACATACCGATCGACCGATAGGTGCAAAGCAATATGTCCCTCTTTTTTTAAGGGGGCAACAAAGTGGCTTTCAAACAAGTTTTAATATTCGAAATAAAAACAGAAAGCAATCAAAGTACTGATAGACGGTGCGATGGGTTGGGAAAAGCTTAACTAAAGCGACCCTAAAACTGTAACTGTCTGGTTGATTGATTGATTGAATATTGTTTAACGTCCCGCTCGAGAATATTTCACTCATATGGAGACGTCACCACTACCGGTGAAGGGCTGCAAAATTTAGGCCTATGCTCGGCGCTTATGGTCATTGAGCAGGGAGGGATCTTTATCGTGCTACACCTGCTGTGACACGGGATCTCGGTTTTTGCGGTCTCATCCGAAGGACCGCCCCATTTAGTCGCCTCTTACGACAAGCAAGGGGTACTGAGGACCTATTCTAACCCGGACCCCCACGGGACTGTCTGAATGAGCAATCAGTAATGGTGATTCGTTTTATAATAATTCAGTAATGGTAAAACAAGATAAACGAGTTCATAGAGAGTTTAGTAAATCCAAAACAAGAAACATAATTAGGAGCTATGAGATTGATCACTGTTTGTTATCTTCACCTTTTTATTTAAAATTCAAGAAAGCAGAGGTGAATAAGCTCAGATACCCCACGCTCCAACATTGCTTGACAATGCCTCACATAATGAATGGTAATCATACATGGATTACTGCAAGAACAGCAGAGACGGGCCCAAAATTCTAAGTTCAATAGGGGCATAACTCCCACAAAAATTATTGAATAAGAATTTTCTGGGAATATGCACATCTATACAGTGTGTCCTTATTAACTACAAAGTTTTATGAAATTCTGTTGAGCAGTCTCAGAGGAGATGACAAGAACGGCACAGGCGGGCTCGAAATTCTAAGTTCAAAAGGGGCATAACTCCCATAGAAATGATTGAATCAGAATTTCCGGGGAATATGCACATCTACACAATGTGTCCTTATTAACTACTAAGTTTCATGAAATTCTGTTGAACGGTCTCAGAGGAGTTGCACTGACAAGAAAGGGACTGACGGACGGATCAAAAACATTATACCCTCCGCAACTTGGTTGAGTAGGGTATACATACAGTTCCCAAAATTGAATTTAAAGCAATACAAGCTGTAACTGACGGTGTTTCTCAACTATCCAATTATGCACCGAATAACACCTACCGGTATAACTAATATAATTCATAATATCTGGAGAAAAAACCAGCAAAATAAACAAAGGAATATTGTTTGAGAGCATACCTACAATTAGCGTTTCGTATTAAACCGCCATTCAGTCGTATACACGGGCATGAAAACGATGATTATCGAATATTATCTGGTTGCTGAGACCGAGGTCACATACATAGACTGAAACTGACATGGATAACTACACGTGTCGTTTGTTTTGAATTATTACATCGAATTTCGTGGGGATCCGGGTAAGAATAGATCCTCAGTACCCCTTGCTTTTCGTAAGAGGCGATTAAATGGGGCCCCGTGTCACAGCAGATGTGGCACGATAAAGATCCCTTCCTGCTCAGAGGCCGTAAGCGCCGATAATAGGCCCGAATTTTGCAGCCCTCACCGGTATTGGTGACGTATCCATATGAGTGGAAAATGTTTGATAATTAAATGCGAAAATCTGGTTATTTATATTCGATAAATCTTGATTTATTTTCGACAATTGTGTTACTTGTATTAAATGAATTGAACAAGATTATCAAATATCAATTTAGATTATCGAATATACATCAACATTTTCACATATTGATATCAAGATCATCGAATATACATCAAAATTGTCGCACATAAATGTCAAGATTATTGAATATATATCAAGATTTTCGCATATAAATCAAGATTTGTATGATATTACAAATATGATATTTTACACGCCATACTGCACCCATTTCATCGGAGTCAAGAGTCAGAGGAAAACAAAAATGACTCGGATAGAATTTAGCGGGCCAGACCACAGGGAATTGGTAATGTTCTAATGAAAGATAGCCTTTGTATTAAAGAATGGCGAGGGGATATAAAGCATACAACGAGTTGGATATATCATATCAAACCATGGGATATTATTTTTATCACATCTTAACCCCACCGGTTTGTTTTCAATTTACTAATCCCATGGTTTAACATGATATATCCATGGTGATTTAATAATCAGTGCTCGGCCTTCAAAGCCGCGTAACATTCTACGGTACTATTCCATGTACGAATAAAGAAAAAGTGCTACATTACAATACACAAACAAATCACGTCTCAGAAGATTTCTTGTTATTGTAGAATTAGAGTAAAAAAAAGTACAAAGTGAACATTTTACTCTTTAAATGTACTCTTTAATTACTTTTCCGTACCAAGTCATTCATCGTAGCCGTAGGCCTAGATCACACGCGGTATTTTTGTAAAAGAATTTTTGGATGACGAATTTGAATCGTTTTGGAAGTTTACAATTATTTTCCCATCCGTAATGTTACATTAACGTCTCCATATCAATTAAAATCAACCCTGTCACATGTATAGTTGTGCGCCTCTGTTATTTAATGCGTCTCGAAAGGCAACATTATTTCGAGTGAATTGAAACTGGTTGTTGTAAAGCAGTTGAAATTGAAAGAGTTATCGAAATATATCTGTGTAGATTTTATTGAAACTGCTGTAGCTGTTGATTGGTTGGATATTTTTGTGGCTGAATTGTGTGCAAAATTTGATTGGCAGGTAGGCTATTTTTACTTAAGTTTTTAACTAAGTCGTTCGAGAGCAATGATTTGTTACTCTTATCAGCTATTCTCAGAATGAGTTGTAATATTCAAGTTAGGAATACAAAACTAGAATTATCTTTTTATCTTCAAGGATTTAGATTTAGTTGATAGCGTTGGATTCCCTCTGTGAATACAAACATCTTGAACACTCGGGGATAATGGACGAATAGTTATGACTGGGCAAAATTACTTCTCGAAATTCGAGTGATTTACATTGCTACAATTTCATTCCAAATAAACCTTTAAGAAATTCATTTTTGAAACAATAAACACGTAGTTATTCCAATTTAGTGAAAAACAAAACAATTCTTATCTTAAAGGCTTGACGTAATCGAAAGCAGTAGACATTGATTTACAATACAAACAACTACCGATGATCATTGAAAATTAGTAGTCTTCCTGAGGCTCGTCCGAATTATGGGTGGCAGAGTTGTTCAAGCTCAGCCGAAATTATGGAAGACTGTATCCGATGTTAACAAACGTTATCAAGGATTCAACGAGTTTTCAATTTGAAAATATTACATTCGTGAGGTTTTTTTCACTTATCAAACATTAGGGGCCTATTTCTTTCATAGAGATACAATGTACCCGAAGTTTTGTAATATATTCAAAGCAGCAATATGAAATCAGCGAACATTCATGAACATGTGTAAGCACTCAAGAAAAAAGACATGATAAATACCTAAATATTGGACGGACCTTATATAAACAAATTCAAAGTTTACCATCAATAAAACTTAAACCTGTTTGATCCTAGTATTCTTACTCACCTCAAATTCGCAATCCATTTCTAAATTAACATTAAAACACCATTAAATCTTCTATTTCAACTTTTTGTTTATTGACATAATGGAAAATATGACGCCAACTTCTGTCGCAATTTATCACGTCATAATAACGATGTCATTAAGCCCGAATTGTCAGATAGTGGTCCATATGCAATTTTGCGTTTTATATATGAATAAAATAATAATATCAATCTGGATGGATCCCATTCCTCTCAAATGCAGTGCATGTGCGGTATTCTTGTTAATTACAAAGCCATCATCGTAAGAATCGAGGAAAGTAACATATCATTAATTGGGGAATGCCTTCGTGTATATATCACAAGCTGTTATTGTAAAGGCTTCAAAAACTGCTTACAATCGTAAACATTTAAAGGCCAGCAATTTGGTATAAAAGCAGCCAATCGGTGAAAATGGTGGAATATATGAAAATTTTGGTCGCATTCAGATTGCAGCACTTATTTTGCAAAAATAAAGATTAAGCTGTTGTACTGAAATTTTTAAAATGAGTATGCTTGTTTCCCTCATAACTGTGCATATATTGGCCATATCTATTTTAGAAATAAATTCTCATGAAGTTTTAATTTTGGCCTAAAAAATCTGAAGCAGAGCTAAATTTGTATTTCAAACTAGAGATTGGCAGTTTGTGGGTGTGATTATCTTTTGTTATTGTTTACACCGGATGTTGACTCACATGTTGCACGAACATGCTTGTCTAGTTCTAGATAAGGGGGATTGTACCAAAGGAAACATGTAATAAAATCACTGTATAACGTGGAAAAAAAAGTACTTACTCATATATCATTGGTAAATCCAGATTTTATTTTCTAATTATATATAATCACATTCCTTTAAAACATTGGGTAACTTTATAAAAATAACTCATTAGGTCTGATCGCTGTTTCAGAGTTTTGCAGGATTGCTGGTACATTTTCTCGAATAATGTCAAGCATGATGTTTGTCTGATTAAGCAACAATCTCCTAGGCCAGTTGTGTAACTCCCATTGTCTCTCACCAATGATGACAAATGTCCAATTGATCAATCATCACTCTAAAATTACTCTCAATCTGGACTCTTACGTGTGTCAAAAGAGACAATCACAGATAGTAGGTCTCCAACTGCACAACTACAATTTCCCCCCAAATTCTTCTCATAATTGAAAGGCACCAAGAGGAACATCATAAGTATTAGTATATCATATATACCAATATTTGTGAATATTATCAAAAAACTACGTGTTTTAAAAGACATGCATAAAACAATGATGAATTCATTTTGTAGTTCCTAGGGTGAAGTTTTGTTAAAGTAAAAACATATCCTTTCAGTGCCTCACAGATTGAGCAGAGTGGTAGAAAAATGCGGGAAAACTTCAGTTTATTTTGATAAATCATGTCAGTCTCCCTGTTCAAAATATCGTCTGCTACAGAGCACGTGTAGAGTGCTGCTTATTCTGATAACACTGCTAAGCGCTGCCCTCTTGCCATATATGCTTAATTGCTGTAGGGGTCTAAATTGTTCTAGGTTACTCCCGGTCTTTAATTTTGATAATAAAAACGCAAATGTTTTGATTTTGTGCTTGCACATTTCAGCCACTAGGATCCCCATATATATATATATATATATATATAGGAACGCCCACAGGCCCACAGAAGCGTCATTGTAAGACAGTTCCTATAAATAGTCACTGTCTTAAAAGAATGACAAATATTCATTTCGTTTTATTGCATTTTTACCTAATCCGTCGCCCACACTCACATTTATTGCTTTTTAGAAAATGTAGGTAGAAATACCTTCCTGATGGATATATATTTGAGGAAATAATATTTTTATTCCATAATTCATTATCGTAGGTAGTTAACAAGCAATGGTGGAGGAAATTGTGCATAAACCATGATGTTCATCGCATATTACGTATTTCTCTTCTGTTTACATTTTGTTCATTCAAAAGCTGGACTCGGGGTAGGAGTCTGCGGTCGGTAAGCAATGATCACCATAAATAAAATGTAAACCAATTAACTTGATTGAAATTTAATGAAACTTAGAAACAATCATGCTTACATTTATAACATCAGACGCAAGTCGCGTTAATATCGTCGCTTATTTGTAGTAATCCTTTGAGATGCTGTCCGAATTATCGACAGAGGAATGCATTCTGCAATCGTAAGCAATTCACTTTTGTTTTAGAATAGTTTAAAACCACTGTAGCCATATTCACCATTTCTCCCACAAAGAAAGTGATGGGGTAAATATGTATCGCTACGTCATCCTATTTTCATTCCATCACAAAATTCATTGCGAAACGGATATAGTAACGGGACCGTTCTTGTGTGGGTGAGTAGCTGTAGCCATATTCATGTTTGAGAGATAGAGTGTAAGTGTGTGTTGTAACACTCAACTCTCAAATTAATTTTGTATTCCTTATGAAAGGTGAAGATAACAAACAGTGATCAATCTGATAACTCCTATAACCAATTGTCATCGTTATCTTCACATTTTCACAGAGTTTGTAGACACTCTATGGATAGCATTTTCTGCTTGATTCATTCTTCACATGTAGCTTTGTTATCAAAAGAAAAACCCTTGATTTTGGATCAAATGTTCAAGGTCACTACAGGACTAAATAGCAAAGGCTTGCAGACACTCGAGACTGCATTATTTTATCCTCAATTGATTTGAGAAGAAACATCTTTATCTAGGGCCTTCAACGCAACCTTTAGATATACATTTATCTACTACGTTTTATCTATTAGTAAAATTCATTTTTATTCATATTTCATTCGGTATATTACAGTGAAGTTAAAGTCTCCACAGAGTCTATCACATTTGCTTCATGCTTCATATCTGGATATTTTATAGCACATAAATGTTATCGGCAAACTGATAACTCAACTTTATGTCAAACGGGATGTCTTCAGCTTCTCCATCTTCAACTTGACCCTGTTATATTGTCGAATGCTCAATTGTTTCATACCAATTGTTAGACCCTTCTTTACACGCGAATTTTGAGTACGGGTTACTCCGTTTACCTGATCAAAATATAGGTTCACGATGGATGTGACCGGTCGACAGGGGATTCTTACTCCACTTAGGCACCTGATCCCATCTCTGGTGTGTCCAGGGGTCCATGTTTGCCCAACACTATTTTGTATTGCTTATAGGAGTTATGAGATTCATCACTGTTCGTTATCTTCATATTTCATATAGCAATATTCTATCATCACCTGCATGTGATGTATTTGTCTCTCAATGGATTCGATATGCTAGAGCATGTCCTGCGCGTGACCAATTTCAAAATCGATGCAATCTACTGACAAAAAGTGGTTTCAACAATCTCGTTTGAAGTCAGCTTTCGTAAATTCTATTTCGTTAGAATGATCTTATTTTCAAATGCAGCCTGTTGTAAAGTATAATCGTTAGTTGTTACATAACAATTGTTAGGTCGTTCTTTACACACTGATTTTGAGTACGGGATACTCCGTTTACCTGATCAGCCTATAGGACCACGGTGGATATGACCGGTGAATAGGGGATACTTACTACTATAAAGATAAACTTTGAATGGGAATGCGAGTCCATATACCCTAGCAAGAACCCATATAACTAATATTGTATCGTGTCAAAGCCTTCCGTGACACTAGACCTCTATGATCGTTCGCAAGACTTTTCACATTTAATGCTGGTGTTGTAAATTAGACTTTTCTCCGAAAAAATGTGCTAAGCATAGCATTTCTCCTATGACGAATAAACCCAGACCCATCTTTTGCCCTAGGTAGAAGCACCCCAGTATAGAATCTCACAACTGTCCGTTTCCAGTAGAGTAGCCCGCAGTAGTTATCCTATTCCCGGAAACCTGGCTATATACAAGTATGTAGTAGGAAAAGTACTAGATAATCGAATTGCCCCATAGTTTGGTTTCTTCCACCCGATTTTGTATTTGATTTTAGTAAAATGTTCTTCGGATAGCCAATTGCGTTTTCAACTAATACCTATACAATTGTATACAAAAGTATGAGGGTTTTTTATGAAGAAGCATTCTAATGACCATCCTTCCGTCTGTGTACAATACTTCCAGCTGATATCGAGTCTTTTAATGAAAATTTATGTCATGAATACTTCAAATCAAATAAGACTATTGATTTTTTGAGAGAGTTAGATAAAAGGTCAAAGTAGAATTATTCTAAGGTAGAGAATTTGAGGACTGAAATCAAAAAATTTTGGCAATGGAAATTATGATTATGTCTCTGTGATACTTTAGAAAAGACCTGCATGATACGTCAACTAAACCATTACAGAAGTAAAGCTTTTTCACTTTAAGCCGGATGTAATGGAGGCAAATGAGCTTGTACATTTTCCAATAGTGTAGTTTTTTAAAAAAATGGACGGATGGTTGTGTCTGACTTTAAATCGGTCTTCTCTTCTGTCGCGTGTGCGTGCGTTTGCGTATGCGTGTTTGGTTTTGCTATCTATTCTTGCTTTATTTATTTATTCCGATAACCAAGTAAATATTTTAGATACTATTGCTGGATCGAGTAAATGTTCTTTCAAGCCCCAATCGTTGCTCCTCGTGAAAATATTAACAGCTGTGAAAGAGACACTTCAAACGCACTGCGCCACAACATATGCCAGAAGCGGTGTAAATCGAATGCGGATTCTAAAAAATCTACAGAACTTCGAGTATATTTGAAATCTCAAAACCTTTCTCAAATTAACAACATCAAAACGTATGACTTTTCAACTATTTACACCACCATTCCTCACGATAAATTAAAGACTAGAATTTGACATCATAGACAGTTGCTTCGTCTACAAAAATGGAAAAAGGAAATATTCGTATCTAGCGATAAGTCACACCAAAGACTACGAAGAATTGTCAACGAGGAACTCCAACATCTTTTAATATGCTTGTGCGTAGAATCAGAGTTGTGTTTGACAAAGTCATTTTTTCAATGACTGATCTTAAGATATGAATATTTCCCTTTTCCGTGTTTATTGAACAAGCAACTGCCTATGATGTCATAGAGTAAAGTGTGTGAAGGACTAAAGTGTTTAGAAACTGATGTGGGGTTTTATCACAATACATACAAAAATCTATCAGTTTTTCAAGGAAAAATTCAGGTTTGATTTAACATTTCAATCGACGTAAATTAACATCTTGATTTCGAAATATCTGCTTAATGAAGATAGCGGGTCACGTGATATCATGACCTCACCTATAACAATTGCATCTCTCACCGATCAACTTATTGTGAAGAAACCCGTTATTGAACTCTGATACCATTGTGGTAGATGCGTTTCTTTTACATCAATGACACATTTGTTTTTATCAGATACTTAAAACCCTTTAAAAAATTGTCAACACGAAAACCATGAATAGAATTACACATGTAAGAGGGACTCTGCTATATAGCCTACTGCATATCGTGCAAACTAATGTACACCCACCTACTCGTTTGTTTGTATTATTTATGATTTACAGTCATTCAATTAATTAGTTATGTTCCATGTTTATATACCTAAAATAAACTAGTTTGTATCTATCTGGTTATTTTCCTCTATAGTCCATTGAACAGTCAAGGGTCAATCGAACAGAAGTTTAGGGGAAAATGATGTAAACATAGCGAGATCAAAGTAAAACAAAATAATACCTGAATTAGTCAGATGTTTTTATTATCATATATAACATATATTATATCTTTAATTATGAACGTTGTCATAGGTAAAATAGACACAATGACCCCCTCCTAAAAATTTCTGTAAAAGACGTTGCTTAATGATCAAGGCAATTATCTGTCTGAGAAAACATTGAATGCAAGGTGAAGATAACGAACAGTGATCAATCTCATAACTCCTATAAGCAATACAAAATAGATAGTTGGGCAAACACGGACCCCTGGACACACTAGAGGATGTGTCGAGTACCTTTGTGACCTCTATATGACCTTGACCTTGACCTCAATGTCAAAATTAAAGGTTTTTTACAATGGATTCGTATCCGGGCCATACCTTCTTTGTTCTTTGGAAGAACAAAGAACGGCCTAACAATCGGTATGAAATGCTGACTTCAATCGAGACTGGTGAAACCCCTGTACCATCAACTTGTTTGTCAGTAGCTTGCCTCGATTTAAAAACTGACTATACGCAGAACATGTTCTTGCGTATCGAATCAGTAGAGATATAAACACCATTTAACTCCTATAAGCAATAAAAATAGATAGTTGGGCAAACAGGTATGGGATGGTAAAAAAATCCATCAACTGCTATTAAAGGCATTAAATCAAACAAACTCGAACACTGAACACCAGTAGACACTGTAGTCACGATTGATGGAAAAGATACCTGAATGCGTCTTGTCCGTTGAGGAACTGGGATGAAATCTTGACACCGCTTGCAGCGGGTTTCTATTAAACTTGTTCTTACCGGATTTATGGCTACATATTTTTCTTGGTTATTGTTACAGAGTCAGCCTGGGACTCATCCGACACTGTGTCTGTAGTAGATACTCTTGAAGCGATTGCCTCAGGGGCACTGAAATGAATGGAATCCAGGTTCTTATCTGTCGCCTTTTCAACTACTCCTAACACTTTTCTGAATAGTGTTTAAAAACATACATAAACTGTATATTTATAGATATATGAATAAAGTATCATGCCATACAGTTTGTATGGAAAAAGTACGGGGGATACTTGTTACAAATGAAACAGATCTAATATAATCCCCTTCATTTTTAAAAAGAGTTATGATATTGATCACTGTTCGTTATCTTCATCTTTCATTGATTGACATCTGGGGCAAAATGAAACCTCATGAAAATGTGTGTCTAAAAATAGAGGAATGTCGAAAAAGGGCGAAGATAACGAACAGATCAATCTCATAACCCGTACAAGGAATACAAAATAGAAAGTTGGGCAAACACGGACCGTTGGACACACTAGAGGTGGGATCAGGTGCCTACGAGGAGTAAGCATTCCCTATTGACCGTTCACACCCGCAGTGAGCCCCATATCAGGTAATCGGAGTAATCCTTAGTCAACATTAATATGCCACGAACGGACTGACAATCGGTATGAAACACGTCAGACAGCATTTAACCAAATGATTGATTGCATTGGCAAACTAGATCGATTTAACGACCTTTCAATTTGCTATAAATACTGCGAAATATGATTTGAAAATTCCCATTTCGATTTTGTCTCATCAGCTCAATTTATCCTTTTATGAAATGATGCATTCGTTTATTAACGTATTTTGACTTCAATAACGTTTTGTTTATTTTCATTTCTTTGTGGTGTGTTTTTATGTAACGGTGGTGACGAATATTTACTTCAAACGATTTGCATGTGATTTGCATGAACTGACGACCGATGTTCCATGTCATCAATATAGCACCGTAACCTAAATTAATGCTTATAGATTACCTTTAGACTTTCCAATTAAGGCCCGAGCTTATGTTTATTTCCCGGTTTTAGTTTCATAACGTGAAGTAATACTTGACCCCTGAATTGAAATGGAGGAAATTTTGTTAATCTATCATATATCTCTTTATTTGTGTTGTGTACCTCTTTAACAATTTCTTTTGCAATGTCTTCTATGATTTTCACTTTATACATCAAATTTTGTTTAAGCGCTTAATCAAACTATTCAGAGTATTTAAGCAATACAATTTCTAATCTCAAATCTGTCGCAATTATGCCAGACAATAGGTTGAGTATGAAACAGAACTTGATACCTTGTCAGAATGGATAACTGAGGAATATCAAAATCACGCATAAACACACCAAAACAAAAGTACGTACGTCTGTGCTTAGTAAACGAAAAATGATCAAAGGATTAAATAGGTTAAATGAGGATTATGTTTTAGTTGCAGTTGACAAAGCTTGTAACAACATTTCCCTTCTTTGTATAGCCCATGATTACAACTGTATATTAATCGAACTTGGCATTTTTCCAGATTTGATAAACGTACGTATACTCCAACTTCCCTTTCAAAAGATGAATATTTTCAGTTTAAAAAATAATAATATCACAATCAATGGGACGGATATACATGAGTTACCGTACCTATATTGGATTCATAAACTTTCCAAAAAAAACCTTACAAGTATAGATGCATTGCAGGATCCAGTAAATGTTCTACTAAGCCCCGATTTGTGCTCCTCACGACAATGTTAATAGCTGTCAAGGAGAAACTTATGCATGTAACAGTTTGTGCCATGACATCTGCCAGAAGTGGTGTAAATCAAATGTGCATTCTCAAAATTCTAAAGAAAGTTTAGTAAATTTGAAATCATAAAACCTTTCTCAAATCAACCACATTTAACATGACTTCTTCAATACTTTACATAATCATTCCCCATGATAAATCCAAGAATTGACTTTTTGACATCATAGAACTTTGCTTCTTTAATAAATAAGAAACGAGGAAATATTCATATATTGCTATCAGTCATTCAAAACAATGAATTTATTAATCACAACTTTGAATCTATAAACAAGTATATTAGTGCTGGAGTCCCGCATCATAATATCTAGGTACTATTTGCTGATCAGATCTTCCAATAGTCTATTGGAATTGCCATGAACACGAAGTATGCTTCTTTATTAGCTGACCTGCTTTTATATTCTTACGAGGCAGAATTTATCACACATTCTGAAAAGAAAAATGTCTTGTTTTGACCTTCGACTAGACATTTAGATGAAAGGTGAAGATAACGAACAGTGATCAATCCCATAACTCCTATAAGATATATAGACGACGTTTTATCAATTATCAACAATAATAATGTTCATTCATATTTCGATTCGATATACTCCAGTGAACTTGACATATAGAAGACTCCACAGTCTTCCACATGTGCTTCATACTGAGCTTTTATTGAACATAGATGTTAACACCAAACTACCAACTTTGCGTTATGACAAAGGGGATGACTTCAGCTCTTCCATCGTCATCTTCCCATATTTATGTAGTAATATCCCATTATCACCTGCAAATGCTGTTTATATCTCAATTTTCCCGATAGATAAGGACTTGATCTGTGTGTTGTCAGTTTTTAAATCGACACAGGTTGCTGATAAATAAGTTGACGATATAGAGGTTTCAATAGTCTCGTGTAACGTCAGCATTTCGCAAATCTTATGATCGTTATTACGATCTAATTTACCTTAGAACCTGTCATTGGGTAACATGTTGTCTGACATGTTTCATATGAGTTGAGGCCGTTGTTTGCACATTGAATATGACTACGGATTACCCGAACGATATGTAAGGCTCACGGCGGGTGTGATTGGTCAAAAGGGGATTTGTACTCCTCCTAGGCACCTGATCCCACCTCTGGTGTGCCCAGGGGTCTGTCTATTTTTTGTATCTCTTATAGGATTTATGAGATTGATTGCTGTTCGTTATCTTCACCTTTCATCAACCTATTAAGTTTGATTCTCTTGACAGGAAGCGCAAAGAAATTCCAAGAATTGAATTTATTCATTTTTATACTACATTGCTTTGTGAGTGATGAGAACTTGTGTAAACTCTTGTAACCTGAAAAAGTTTGATATTGATACACACACACACACACACACATATATATATATATATATATATATATATATATATATATATATATATATTAAAAGAAATAGAATAAACAGTACACAAAGTTAAAAATTTAACGCAAGCGCTTTCATTTTATAATCCTCAGGCGTTACATTTTAAAATAGTTTTGAAATGGTCTGACGTCATAAAGGCGTCCTAACATTTCACGTACATAACGACGTCATAAACGAATGAAGGGGAAAGGTTTTTACGTTAAGCATATTATGACGTCATAGATAATAACAGTAAACATATTTCACAGTAAGCTATTGAGAGCGGGATTTAAAGTCTTAATAAAGTGTCTTTCTTTTTCTCGTCGGGAAATAGTATTTTCTGTATACCGTTTATAAAACGGAAATACACTGAATTGTCCGTGGCCACACACATCTATATGTTCACTAACTTTAAATTTTTCTGTATTCGGGGGCTGAAATGTGTTGTTTATGAACTCGTATACGAGTTCGCAGAGTAGTTCCAGTTTCACCGATATAATGTTTTCCACAGCCAGCACATGTTACAACATTGTATTTCCGTTTTATAAACTGTATACAGAAAATACTATTTCCCGACGAGAAAAAGAAAGACACTTTATTAAGACTTTATATATATATATATATATATATATAATCAAACTCAATGGGCTGATGTAGATTAGTGTAGATGTAGTGCTAGTTGTTTTTATATGTAGTTTTTGTATTATTTATTATTCTTTGTTAATATTGGCCACATTATAATTTATTTTCCTTACAAAATAAATATATATTATTACTACAGTAACTTGATCCGAAGAGTCGGATCACGTCGAGTTGACAGGCGCGGATCATCAGATCACACGAGACGCGAAGCGTCGAGTTTGATCTGATGATCCGCGCCTGTCAACGAGACGTGATCCAACTCTTCGGATCAAGTTACTGTAGTAATGATAAATTTATTATATACCCCCTTTTGCATTTTAAATCTACATTTATAAAATACTAAATGCAATCCAAATTATCAAAAATACAGACATACAGTGAAAGTATGTTTTGTGTACGCAGTTTTGTTTGTGACGCGGTCAATATTTTCCACAAGAAACGTTGCGTTGATGCATTGTGACGTCATTGTGACGGCATCAGTTTCAGAAGATACTGATACGGAATCAGAAAACCACAGTATGTGATCCGGAAAACTGGATCACACGCTGTGAAATCCACAGTATCAAAGAACGATACATTGATGGGTATATAATAAATCAGATTATTATAGCAATGAAAAACTCAATCGCAGTTGAACCCGATAAAAGTCCGGGAGAAGTACTCTGTGCTTGGGTATTGTGTCGTCATACTTTGACTTTCATTACGTCACGTTTAGTACAACGGTTGTAAACATACTTCACAGATCAGCTGGGCGTAAAGACTGTTTATTAGAAAATTTGGAAGTTGTTTAATCAAAAAACCAGCTTTATTAGTAAACTGCAGTCCCGGCAATCTTCTCATTCTTCTGAACCTCGGCCTTTGAGGGAAAAAAGGAAATTTACAGGGAAATCACGTTTGCCAGGGAGAAAGCCGAAAATTCAATCCACAACCACCGATGTAGCCAATACAGGTGTAAGCATCGAGGAAGTAGCCTCATCAGTATCTGAATTAATTTTACCCGAGTTAAAGCAGGCGATCCAAACCATTATTACTCAGAGACAAGACAGCGTCCTTTCATCCTCAAGAAACGAATCAGAAACATCAGAAAAATCTGGACCTTCAAGCAGCGTATCGTCCGCAAGTCCCCATGCAGAACATCGGAAAGATGTTTTAATCAATCCAAAACAGCCTGTTCCAAATGAAAGTGTACTAGTATAGTTCCTTTAAGCATGGAATCAAACAATTTAGAGCCATGTTTAGAAATGAAAAATGCAATTTTAAGCGTGGACAATGAATTAGGTGCGCACGTACCTCAAGCTACAAAACAGAAAATCTTTAAAGGTGAATTTATTGAATTGTACAGTTTACTAAATAGGCATCTAGTCAACGATCAAGAAAACAAAATTGTCTTAAGTAATGGTCAGTTATCTGTCAAACCGATCAGTCAAAACAAAATACTCGACATTCAAACATTGTTAGATCGACCAAGAGGTGTGGCTATTGTACGTAAATTCTTCAAATGTACCTTGACAACAGACAACCCAGCAAAAGGGATGTTTTGATTTCAATAACAAAGGTTTTTGTGTTCGTCCTTACTGTCAATATAGTCATATTTGTTTGAAGTGTTCTGGTAAGCACCCTGCTACAAAATGTCAAGTAACAAATCAAAACTCAAACAGATCTCTTGAGTCTAACCAGGACAAGTCCTCTCCTAGCCTTTTTCGTCGCTCATGGAAAAAACCACAGTCAGCAAAACTTTCAGAAACCCTGGAACAACACCAATTAATATACATAATATGGAGTCTTACCTTTCTATTTATCATAAAACTTCAGACGCTAATGAATTAAGGGAAGGCTTTGCATATGGCTTTAAAATAAAATATTTAAGCTCTCTGCATCAACGTGTACCAATTTAATATCAACTCGGCAACATCCAGTGGAAGTTAAGCAAAATATAGACAAGGAAATCGCTTTAGGTCGGGTTGCAGGCCCTTTTGATCAAGTTCCCCAACAAAATTTCAGAATATCACCTACAGGTATAGTGGTTAAAAAAGATGGGGGTTGGCGTTGAATAGATCATTTATCATTTCCAGAAGGAAATAGTGTAAAGGATTTTATCGATACGGAATATTGTACGGTTCATTACACACCGTTTGATGGAGTGTTAGAAATGATTGCAGCATTAGGTAAAAACTCCCTTCTTGCAAAAACGGATGTCAAATCAACATTTCGTTTATAACCAATACATCCCTCTGATCATGAGTCAATTTTTACAGTGGGTAACAATCCCCAAAACAGGCCTAAAAACAATAAGCCATTACTTAGATGATTTTATTTTCGCTGCTAGAGAATTCGAAGGCTGTAAATTATTAATGTCAAATTTTCAGAATACTTGTCGTGAATTTGGAATTCCGCTGGCGGAGGAAAAACCCGTTGGTCCTAAAAGTTCATTGGTTTATCTTGGTATAGAAATAGACACAGAAAAAATGGTTATAGGTATACCAGAGGAAAAATCCATTGCACTTAAGGAAACTATTGTAACAATTTTGGGTAAATCCAAAATAACATTAAAAGATCTACAATCTTTAGTTGGTTCCTTGAATTTTTGCGCCAAAGCCATTCCTTCATTTCGTGCCTTTAATCGCCGTTTCTGCGATGCCATGTGTGGTATTAGACATTTCATTTTACATTATGACCCCTGGGTCGAGGCCTCTGCTGGTGGACTGTTAGTCCCCGGGGGTCTCTACAGCCCAGTAGCTAAGTACTTCGTTACTAGCTTGAAAATACGGATGTATATTTAATTGCTGTTATAAAATTTAGAAATTCATTTCAAAATTAAGGATTATATCCCTTATGCATAGCTCTTATCCTTGGACGAATTTGGCTCCACTTGTTTGGCACGCTGTTTTTGGCTATATTTAGATCTAAAACTTCATAGTTATTTCGGATTTCAAACATTTCGGTTGAGCATCACTGAAGAGACATTATTTGTCGAAATGCGCATCTGGTGCTTCAAAATTGGTACCGTATAAGTTTTACATAAGGGTCAATGCTGGTATGAAGATCGACCTACGGGTTTGGTTAAATTTCCTCGAGCAATTCAACGGCAGTTTCAATTTTTTGGAAGTTAATTGGTTTTCAAATTTTGAACTTCATTTATATACAGATAGTGCGGGTAATGCTCAACTTGGCTGCGGCGTTTATTTACAAGGCCATTGGGCATATTTTCTGTGGGCTACCCAATGGCAGGATTCAGATATAATATCTGATATTACTTTCTTAGAATTAGTTCCAATAGTTCTGGCAGTTCTGTTATTCAAAAACCATTTCCAAAATACGAAAATAATGTTTCATACCGACAATATTGCTTTAGTATCGATTCTGAATAAAAACACATCAAAATCTAAAAGGGTTAAGGAACTAGTGCACCTCTAGTGCTTCATTCAATGGTTAATAATATGTATTTTAAAGCAAAGCATATTTGTGGTTGCAATAATTCAATCACTGATTCTATTTCTCGAAAACAGTGGGAAAGATTCCGGTCTCTTGCACCAGAAGCGGACCAAGATCCTATACCGATCCTAGAAAATTTCACGAAGATGATATTAGAGCTGAAATAGATTTTAACACTTAAATATATTGCCCCAAACACAAAACTACTGTACTCCAATAGTTTAAAGCTATTTAAGGAAGGACTACGGTTTAGAGGAAATTTGGGGACCTCCCCTCTCTCACTTGTGTATATCCATCGCTCACTTGTCACTTCGCAATTTAGCGTACAGCACAATATCATCTTATTTAGGTGGTATAAGTTTTAAGTGCAAACTGATAGGCACCAACGACTATGCACAATGTTTCATGGTTAGAAAACTACTAGAAGGTATAAAACGATTCCGCAAAACAATTGACCCCCGTTTGCCTATTACTGAAAATCTTTTGAAAAACCTTATGTCAAGTTCAAGTTTAGTGTGTTCCTCTAATTTTGAAACATATTTATTTTTGCTAGGCCTTTTCCTTAGCATACCATGCTTTTTTGAGAGTCGGTGAGTTTACATGCAGTAAGACACGCGACACTCACCAAGTCATTGGCATTAACCACATACAAATTTTATTTGACCAGTCACTGAACAAGAAATTATTAAAGATAACAGTTCCATATTCCAAAACTGACCAATCAGGAAATGGATCGTCAATTCAATTGAACGAGTCATATATTACGGTTATTTGCTCTCTTTTTAATTTACAAAGATATTTGTCTGTCAGACCAAAAATTAATGGTCAGCTTTTTGTTAACGTAGCCGGCAGTCCACTTACCCGTTATCAATTTACATCAGTCCTTAATAAAGCAATTAATGATTTAGGTCTTTCAAATTCACGTTACACTTCTCATTCTTTCCGAATTTGAGCTGCATCGGATAGTTTTTCAAAAGGGCATTGTGAATCCGAAATAATGAAAAAAGGTAGATGGATTTCAAATGCTTATAAAACTTATATCAGAACTTAGTAGAATATATTTTATCACATACGTCAAGAAAAAAGTATATGGATAGTTGGTTCATTCATTATCAAACGGGCATTCCAACGAGCAAGCCTTTCAACTGAAAAATCACATCTTGGACTTAGACGTCTAAATTATCACATCCTTTGGCAGGGCAAGGGTGGTCTAACATGGAAAAAAATGTTCCCTCGCATTCAGTTACTAAGGAGGTATGAACCATTGCCTGAAATTTTAATAATTCACTGTGGGTGTAATGATATTGGTAATGTGCCTTTACTCGAACTTCGATTGAGGATGAGAGAAACATTACAACGGATTCGGTCTGAGTTTCCAAACACCCTCCTTGGTTGGTCTTATATTCTTCCAAGATTTTCATGGCGTCACAGTAAAAATGTTAAATCTCAAAACATTGCAGTCAAACGAAAACAGTTTTATGAGCAAATTGTTCTTTGTGAACAATGGTTTCTATATCAGCTATCCCGAGATATCTTGGGATTCTAGCGGATTGTTTGTTAACAATGGAGTTCATCTATCTGAACTTGGCAATGACTTACTATTATACAATTTACAAAGTAAACTGCAAAAAATCTGCTCTTTCAATGGCAAACGTAGGACCCGGTCAATGTAAGCGTCGCTTATCCTCCAATTTTACTGGCAGTGGTTGTTCTCACATTTGCTTGAACAACCATGTGGCGATATTTACCGACGCTTTTGGCTTTTATAGATTTGATAGCATTATCATACTGAGTATCTGTTCCCAGTACCAGTATAATTTTGTCTATCTTTCTCAATCATAAAGCCAATAATGATAATGCATAATGTCTTAATGTTTAATGCTACAATGATATAATGCCATGATGTATAATGATATAATGCATATTGTATGCATAATAAATAATGTATAATGTTGGAATGCATCATGTATGCATAATGTATAATGATGGAATAAATGATATCTTTGAGGGCTCTACATTGGACAGTGGTTGAAGTCGTTCCAAACAATGTTTTGACTATTAGCCCTCAAATTATAATATGGCATAATGATAATGTAATGTATAAAATTTAGGGCTAGCCATATATCATCCGGCAGCCCTACGGCCGTGGCCTCGTTCGCCAACAACAACAAAATAAATCTTATTTAACTTCACATTTGCCTTCATTTTCTATTATAATATAATTCTTTTCGTTTGTCATGAAGAAGAGACATGTCGTCCCGAAGATTTCAGAATCTAGTTGTTCTTGTCGTTGGTCATTTTAGTGCTTTGTATAATGTTTTGTAATTGACCTTGTATCCACATTGTGGATCCGACACTTCTAGGTATCGGGTGTTGGTGGCACGTATTGCTTTTATAGATATATTAGTATACATGTAGCACACATCTATTTACGCTTATTTCTGAAATAATATATATGACTATTATTGAATATCATCCACACGTAAACGTACGCTAGACTAGATTTACGTCTACGAACTTCAGTAAATATGGATTCAAACATCTCACCTCTTGTGTCCTCAGTGGGTGGTGATTGTCCTACTTTCAATTTTGTATTCTAAATAAGATTTCATGAGACTGATCACTGTTGTCGTGATTTTTCATTTTCGAAATAACTTATTTGAGCGTTAAAATTTATTTTTCATTTTTTCAATATGAAAATTGAATTTTCTCAATTCAGACATACAACGCAGAATGTAAATGTAAATACAACTTTTACCATTTTATAAACTAAAAATATGAACATGAAATTGTTAAACCAATAACCAATGCTAAATTGTAAAACGTAAATACCGATATATGGATAGAATATTAAATAAATAATTAGAATCATTTAAAGCGCAAAATCAATATCTATAAAATTGTTGCACAGGTATCTGTCTATACTATGACTGACAATCATAACAAAAACTTAAATTCTTGTAATTTTTTCAGCTTGTGATGTAGGTACCTATGGACACAATTGCTCTGGAGGACGGTGTGTTTATGGATCGTATGGATTTGGATGTTTAAAGAAGTGTAACTGTTCACGTGATCAGTTTTGTGACGCAATTACAGGATGCTCATATAATACCACTGGTAAATATTTACCCTAAAATGCTAAAATGAAAAAAGAAGTTTAACAACACGTATACATGCTATATTGCTGCATTTTGATAATGTTATTATCAAAATACAAGTATTCAAGAGGGAAGGGAGATACTTTCGTTCATGTGAAAGATGCTGTTGTTAAGTGAAGCAAATGATTAAATCTTTTCTACGTCACATTTACGACTTTGTGAAAGTGATATTTTGGATTTTGAAAATGAGGAAAACGAGCAAGTGTTGAAAAATATAGATCTACAGGTATATATGTATGTCTATTCACGATCATCCATATATGATACCATACTGATTTCTTTGTTTAATATTGGTAGGTTGGTTAACTATATATCGTTAACCGATTGGGGACTGTCTTATCAGCCATAATACTATCCATCTCATAAGCGCCGAACATATGCCAACATTTTGTAGCCCTTCACCGCCAATGGTGACGTATCTATATGAGTGAAAGATGCTCGAGAGGGACGTTAAACATTATTCAATCAATCAATCAATCCATCTCATTGCGATCCAGCCTCAACCTCCAACTCCTCTCAATGCACCAACATAATGAAGTTAGGTGTGTCGAAGTAACATTCATATGCTTCGTACTGGGTTGTCCCGTGGTTTAAAAATAAATATAAATAAATAATGACCATCGTGTACCAAAAAATCTGATGACTGTGGTACTATCTTTTGACGGCCGGACACATACAAGTGGTCATAGGTCATATGTCATAATGAAATAAAGGAGTAACTTATAATTTAAGAAGGGGGTTTGTTAATTGTTTTAATTGTTAGTAATAAAGTAGTAGTACTAATGAGTAATATTTGTGTTGATTTCAAGACGTAAGTATGTATCTACATGTAAAATAACTAAATTATATACAGAAAAGAACTAGGGGAGGATCACCAAAGAGAAGACATTGTAAATAGAGTGGTACTTGTTATTTAAATATTGAGTGTGCCAAAACATGAATTTTGAGATAGGTAATACCCCCTTCTTTTTCATAAAATAAAAATGCAGAGTTAGATCGGTAAGTCATTGTTGGTACATTGTTGGTAATCATAAAATATCACAATGGTGGTTAGCATATTTAATTTTTTAACCATAGATAACACACGTCATTGATGTCATGTGTATATCTTGTTGCAGGCGAAACGAAAGCAAGTGCAGGTATGTAATACCCCCTTTTTTCATGAAAAATAAAATGCAGAGTTAGGTGAAGAATTTATATATACAGCCCTTTAATCAGACCCGGAAAGGATGGATATTGTAATGATAGCCATTACGTAACGAATGAGATGCAGTTGCGAAAAAGTAGAGTATTAATCTGAATAAATGGTTCGTCTCTAAATTCCTCTATTTTGAGAAAATCATTAAAGTAGCCAAGTAGATGGGAACTATAACGCATAGCTTAATTTACTAAACGCGTGTTTCAGGTCTCAATCTGGTAAATATCGCATTCAATTCGTCTTAATGGCAGCCTAAGCAACACGTGCTTAGTAACTAATTAGAATTTCTTGCATTCATTGACAGTATTCATTGTATTGAAACGCCTGACTGAAAATGATCGTTAACGTGCTATTGGGATCCTCGAAGCTGGAGTGTCTCAAAGCAATGTGACAAAACAGTTTGGAGTTTATGTTAACACTGTAAATGTTTTATGGAGACGATATCAGCAAACTGGTACCGTTCGAGATCGCCCACAATCAGGACGCCCGTGTGTGACGTCACGTAGGCAAGATACGTATATACGGACGTTACATTTGCGTAATCGATTCCAATCGGCTTCTTTGACCTCTAGGGTATTGGCGGGTAAGTCCTCGTACCGTAAGGAACAGATTGTGAGAGGCGACATCCGTCCTTAACGTCCTTCTATCCGTCCCGTTCTGCTCTAGCGTCAACGTGCGAGGTTAGCGTTGTGTAGGAGGCATTGTCGTTTCAATAACAGATATTGGGCGGAAGTTCTGTTTACAAATGAGTTGAGATTCGTGTTCGGCTAACCGTCGTGCCGGGTAACGTCACATTGACGCCTGCGTTTTTCAGCGCCGCCAATTCGACGGAGGGAGTGTTATGGTTTGGGGTGGAATTACAACACATAGAAGAACCCCTTTGGTGATAGTGGAGGGCAATTTAACCGGCGTACGCTCCCTACCGTGACGAGATCGTACGTCAGCGCGTCATTCCATTCATTTATTACAACCAGCGTAGCATCATTATGCAAGAGGACAACGCACCACCACATGCAATGTTAGTGACTATCTACAGCAGTAAACCTTGAATATGCTACTCTGGCCTGCGATATCACCGGATTTATCGCCTATAGAAAATGTTTGGGATGAATATGAACGACCTTTATGTCAAGAGTCAAATCCCCCTGCTACATTGGATACTTTGCGTCATTCTTTATTGCGCATATGGCGGAACACTCCCCAGGTATTTCTGCACAACCTGATTCAATCAATGAGCCGTAGGTAGATGTGAAGAGTGCATCGGTCATACACGCTATTAAACTTGTGAAACATTTTGCATCCCCTTGTTTTCAGTGGCTGTTCGTATCAACCACAATGGATATAAGCGTTGACTTGATGTTTGACAAATTCGAAGACAATGCATCAATTTACATATACTTTTTAATCCTTTAATAAAATGCATTTAGAGATTGTGTAAATGATATTTGCTTATAATATAAAGGCAAAGACTGAATCACTAAAGTTTGTTGGGCGTAAGAACACCGTCGACCATGTCGTCTGGATCTCGGCCCACAAGAACCGATAATTTTGTAATAATAGTAGGGATCTATACCATACCACCCATAATAAGATTGTTATTATCCTTTATAAGAAGGTGGTATGGTATAAACCCCTACTATTATTATTACAGACGAAATTACCTGTTGCTGTGCATGGCCGCGCACGTGTGCAGAATTAAAACAATTTTGTTGCCAATTCCTGTCTCATACAACATAAGTGTACCACATTCCATGCCTAGAGAGGTTAATCATACGTTTAACGTGGTTAATATCACCAAAGAAATTAATCCAAGTGCGGGTTTTTCAACAATTCTTGATTCAGTAGTTGTACTTTCCATTTCTCTAAATTACAACACGGCCAACTGACACCTATAGTGACTACAACTGTTTACAATTAGACAGGGGATGCTCACTCCTCCTCAACACGTGATCCTACCTCTGGTATATCCAGGGGTCCGTGTTCGCCCAACTATCTATTTTGTATTGCTTATATGGGTTATGACATTGATCACTGTTCGTTATATTCACCTTTTATTTGAAAAGATATGAACTGTTTAAAGTTCAGATTGTACAACTTTGTTAAAAAAAATCAATGTTTGTGAAATTTAATGGAAAGTCAATTCGAAAATTGGATTATTAATTTTTTTCAGCATTGTGCACTCTTTTCATTTCCGTTATGACATCACATCTTGCTCTCCCATTAATCACTACTCACTTAATGAATTAGGCGGACAATTTGAAATATATATAAAAAGCACACATTAAAAAGGTTTTAAGAGGCTGTCTACGACAGAACCATGCAAATGGCTATTGATGGACATGTGTCGGAATTTCATGAAACTTGGTATATATGCTTTAGATAACATAACTTGAACGTAAAAATAATTATTTTCATTCCACTTGATCGGTAACCATGGAAACGAGAGACACTTGGTTTTTCCCATTTCTATATTTAGATCTATTTTAGAAAATCAGACAATGTACTCTTTTTTTGGTTTAATGTAAAACCCATGTTTTGCAATTTAATGATACTTATTTCATGATATTGCAGAGACAAATATGAATTAATATCACATAAACAATCAAAATTTAATACACAGTGCAATAAAATATCAAAGTTTTAAAATGAGGGAAATGCTGAAATTTTACCTAATTTCACCTATTTGTACTGAAACGGGTATAGTTGTCCAAGAAACGCTTCAATAGACATCATATTTGATACATGTGTAGAACCTATCAATTTCTAATACATGTTAAAGGGAATTTGGTTGCAAATGAAATATAGTGGTATATTGGGGGTGGGTGTTTATGCAAGAAAAAAAGGGGGTGGGGTAATAATGTCGATTGTGTAGAGTTAAAATCTTCAGATAATGTAATAATATCATTGCACATGTCATGCATGAGCATTAATGAAGGGTGAAAATTATTGTTTGTTGTACTTTGACCCAATATTGGAGGGAAAGGGGTTATTTTGAAAAAAATCTTTCACCATTACCTTCCACCAATAAATGGTACATTTATTGTAGTCATATACAAGAATTGTGTATTCAAAGCGTTTTTGCTGTCTATCAAATTCAGCAGGCAATTACAACATATGATATATTTCTCGTGTTTTGAATTCACTCTGCATATGTAGTTTTATTGTAAGTAAAGTCATAAAGGATGGGGGTGGGGGTGGGGGTGATATTCCACTGTAAGTAAGGTAATGCCAAAAATTCATGAAAGACACATTCATTATAAACATACAGATTTAACCATTGCAATTCTTTTTTGCAAGAATAAAAATTAAAACAGTTTTCCTTAACCACTTATGAGTTCAGTCATAGACAATTTATATTGGATAATAATTGGCTACATTCAATTGCAACAATATCACTGATGACATTCTGGAGGTCTTCGTCATTTTCTGGACCCTCCCCATTTTTCACCATGTCAATACAAGGAAAGTAATTGTTTGGTTCCTTGGAAAGCAGGGGTATGGCTGTCTCACTTCAGAAAACATCTGCAAAATAACAAAACAATTCTTATTATTGCATAAGTTTGCCTCTTGTCAGGACACCCCCCACCCCCACCTCTCGGTCATATATAAAACCCAGACATATTAGCATTACACATGTTTTGAACGTTAAATAACCAGAAAAGTTTTTATAATGTTTAGAAGTTTTATGGCTACGTTTAACCATAAATTACAATTTCAGCAGCTCATCCTTTGGTATTAAAATCCTCCTTGCAATTTGTTCACTGTTTTTATTGCACAATAATATGCATATGCACCTCTTTTAATCATTAAGTTTGAATTTAAGAGATCGAGATAAAGATTTTCATTTCATTGTGAGAATTTTCTATCTCAAATGAGTATGCACTGATATACTCTTTGTGATCTAATAAAATTAAAAACTTGATAATGAATTCATTTATAGATGGTGTTTCTTTTTCTAGTGTTCACATAAAAACAATATTTCATGGGTCAAGTTGTCTAAACAAGGGGTGGGTTGTCTAACCAAGGGCTTAAGTTGCTTAAACATGGCTTGCCTGAAGCAAAAAACTGAAAGTAACACAAGATGTGAAACACTAATGGCAACAAAGAACAATAAACAAAGTAAAACATTTTGATACGAAAAGAAATGTCTTGTTACAAGGATTGTTAATATGAAATATGACAGCCTATCATTCACCCAGTTTTAAAATTTGGGTCAAATTCCAAATTTAAGGTCACAAGGTCAAAACCTTTATCAAAAAAAGTAACTTGACCTGTAACCCATTGATATAAATATATGTATAAATTTTCAAATCAATAGCTGCAGACACATTACCAAAAGTCATAAAAACTGTTAATGCACAAATTCACATACAGGCTGAGGCCAGATAAAATAATGTGTGGTTCTGGTTACACTCCCTTGAAAAATAGGGTAGGTACATGTAGGTACATATGTAGTTAGGTATTTTATTGCATTTTTTTAAATTGACTTTTTTAATGATAGATTTTAGATGGAAACACAATTTTCTTTTTCTTTTACTTTTACTTCTTTGCATGTACATGTGCCATTTATATATTATTGATATACATGTATATACCTATCAAAATTGGTAGGGATTACCCTAGTTTTGACAATTCTTACATATTTATTTCAAATAAAACAATAAATACAGGGGGGGGAATCAGTGCAATTGCCAAAATTATGTTTTTGAGCATGAAAGTAGGAAATGATATTTCAACTAGAGTACTGTTTTCAAGCCCTTCCAAGGTTTTAAATCTATTCAACTTTTTCAAAAATAAGGAGGGAGATCGCTTAGTATATTCAAGCAACCTGAAATTTGCACTATTGTTTATGTAAGCACTCTTTAGTTCTAAGTCACTTTCTGTCTAATGTTAGATGACCTGTAATAAGTGTTTATTCATCCATGAGTATTTATGCATAATTGAATATCTGTTAGTGCAGGAAGATAAAAAAAATAATAACTTACCAGAATCAATGGCAGCTTGAGCAATGTGGCAGATCTATCGGCTTTGGAGTCCCCCCCCCCTTTCACATATGAGTTAGATTTGTCATGTAATGGGTGACAACATGTTGTTCTTTATGCAAAGTCAATGTCCATGATTGGCATAGGCATGATGATGTCTGTTAAGTCTAGATCATAGTTAATGCACATCAGCTGTGCAGTGCAGTGAACAATGATTCTGGAATTCACACAATTTCTGATGGACATTTAAAAATCTCAAGTGTGCTGAAGTATACTTCTTGCAACCCTGATGTAAATAGACTCCCTCTTTCCTTGTAATTTTCACCAAGGCTATAAATTTATTTCCCATCACTTTCCACCCATTCCATGTTGTTGTCATCTGCCTTATGAATCATTCTTCCCTACCTTCTTCCCATGATAGTTCCACAAAGGGAGATAATTTTTTGATAAAATTTCCGAATTTTATACCCCAAATAAATGACTTTCTATTTATTTGCAACCAAATTCCCGTTTAGTAGTGATAATTTCTGCATAAATCTGTGTTTTAAACCACGAAACTATTTATTCTAAGCGTTTCTTGGGGTTTTATGACTCACTAAAAATAGCATTTAATTTGAAAGTTACATAAACTTACTAGTTCAAACACTATACGACTTAAATCTGGAGAATGAATTTTAAAGTTATGTTCACCAATTCAAAGATACCGTTCGAATAGACTATGCGGAACTGAAATTATATGTGATTATTCTGCTTTTGATATTTTAATGACTAGCTGAAAATACACCATTTTTGCATGAAATTGATGTGTATATTGTGCTAAAAATAGAACGGCCCATTAGGTGTTAGTTCGGGAGGTACTCATCGATTTTGCCACAACATATGATATAACTAGTAAAATACTTTTGAAATATCATAAAAAGGTCTGAAAATTTGACAACACCTTCCATAATAATTTTTTGGTTTTGCATGGTTCTATCGTAGACAGCCTCTTAAGACTTTAGATAGAATGAATAAATTATTTTTCGTAAAATCTAGTCTTATAACTGAAACGGTGTATGCAAACAAATTGTCCTAACGCTTCTTTTTTTCCGTTAGTATTTATATTATTTAACAGAATAAAATCTAAAATGATCACATAATAATGAACGATTGTTAATAGATAAAACTTCGTCGAAATGGCGAGTTGAAGGTCGCAAAAAACATATTTTTCTCTTGTAGAAGCATTATAATAAACTCTTCTTCATAATAATATAAAAACAGGTCAACTAACAAAGGAGCACAATTCGTGTCCATGGGAATTTCAACAGACTGTTGGAAGACATGATCACCAAAGACTACGAAGATATAATGAACCTCAGCATATTTTTGGTTAAATTTCAGAGTACATTCTTTGGACAAAATTGTGATCATATAATTATAAACATGTATTGGTTCTACAAATTGTTTTATATTCAATTTTTTAAGTTTCGTAATGATGTAATGTAGCTTAAGAAACTTGCAATTTTCACTAATTCTTCACCGTGATGCCTCTCAGAACTGACCGCTATAGGATGTCACTGACCAATCAAATTAATTTATTGCTTATGACGTATTCATTTCATTCCGGTCAATTCTTCCTTTGTTTTCAAGCCACGGGAATTTCCAACCACTGCTACTTTCCCACCCCGTTTTTGCTTGTGGGGTTAATTTTCTGTATTTTGTGTGGGGCCCGTTTTGTGCACCACCTTTTAAGCAATAGTTATTTTTATCATTTGTACATGATTTATTAACTAGGCTGCTTTGTGTCATGTGAGTAGACAAATTCACACAATGGTATTCTTTCTTATCTTTTCATTTGTAATATACAACAAAAGAAGCTGAAAATTGCCAGATTTGTTTTTACATTCTTAGGGCAAAATTGTGAATATAAAATTTATTTTTTACTAAGTGGGAGTTGAACAGACATGTTTTTAAAAAGGGACAGAAGGTGACGGAGCTAACTCTGACCCAGATAATTCAACAAGTTAAGCAAAATCGAAAAAATGGATATCACGGAGGGATTTCATTTTAGAAAAACGAGGTTGACTTGCACCAATGGCAACGTGCAAAATACTGCGATTTGAACATTCATTGAAACGCTGGACGATAATCACTCATTACGTACAGTGTATGTATTCTTCAAAACAAATTATGATTACATACACCAAATCATAATGTAGTTTTTCTAATATACAGAGTCGTCCACTTCTGCTTCATACTTAGATATTTTATTGGTATGGATATTTAGAAAGAGTAGGTAGTCCTTTACCAAAATTGATCCCATGTGTAAGGATTTTGGTATAAGTGTGGGGTCAAAATAGTCAGTTATTAAATGTGTGAACAATAGTACATTTTTAACTTCCTTTCTATAAGTACCAATCCGATTCCTTTCAATTTTGGTACATGTATGAAGCATTTATAACCTTAGAGTTTTGACTCTAGGACAGGTCCAAATTAGTCATATTAGTGATGGTAAAGCCTTTCGTCAAATCCTCTCGAGGATATTTAAGAAGACATCTTGATTTATACTTTTACTAAATATTAGAATTTAGCTTATATATGCAGAACAGGCTTTCATAGTTCTTGACACTAGTCAAGTGACACTTTAAACTATTAATCACTTGATCGATAAGACATGTTGGCCTCTTGATACTTAATTGTTATTGACACGCTAGCCCAGTTCCACCGTGGGCCTCCTTGGACTTTTGTGCATTGTCAAAAACACACACCGCGAAACACGGAGGTTACGATGGACCTCCGAGTATTTTCCACCATGGGATTTATAAAACTCGTGTCGTATAATTTGTTCATATGACTTTTAACTGTGTGTCTCACTAACAATTCCACGATATGCTGTTGTTACATGTATCCATATTGTTTATCGTAGGAATATGGATGGTGAATGTATCCATCATGGTCGTCAGTTTTGCCGGAGCAGTCCTTTTGGTGACTATTGCCGTCATTCTTGTGAAGAGGTAACTTGATCGTTAATGAATCTTATGGTCTCCTTGGATGATCGTCTATTGCACTCAGTTATACTGCCTCCGTGGCCGAGTAGTTAAAGCATCGCGCTCAAAATCACACGACCTCTCACCTCTCTTCCCAGGTACATTGTATCTGGATTCCCTCTTTCACCAATAAAACTCGGCCCCACCAGATAACTGAAAAATTGTTGAGTGTGACAGAAAACATCAATCAATCAACTGAATGCTTGATAAGTGTATTGTATTCAAAGCAAATGTTTGCAAATTGGTAAATAATTGCGTTTTGATAATCGAAATCTTCAATAATGATGTTCATGTATCACATACACAACAGTGAAATATTTTTGTCCTACGTTCTTCGTTTCAATTCAAATTTATACTGTGACCGTGTAATATAAAATTAAATACTTCGAAAATAGAAAGATAGTTTGATAGTATTTGGTAAAAGATTTACAACTGAATTAATTAGAGGATGAAAGTCCAAACATATTTCAAGTAATATATCATTCATATGTCGAATCGATGTATTCCTGTGAACTCCAAGTAAAGGACACACAGAGTCCTCCACTTCTGCTTCATACTTAGATATTTTATTGAAAGTAGATATTAACGGCAAACTAACAACTCAGCTTTACGACAAGCGGGATGAGTTCAGCTTCTCCATCGTCAACTTTCCATATCTATGTAGCAATATTCCATTATCATCTGAATATGGTGGTTATATCTCTCAAGTGATTCGATACTTATATCTTGTGTATCGATTCAGTTGAAAGACATAAACATCATATGCAGGCGATAATGACATTTTGGTATATAACTATGGAAAGTTGACGATGGAGAAGCTGCAATCACATATTTTGAATTTTTGAGCTGTACTTCAAGATGAAGAAAATTCATATATCATGTTAATTATTAAGTTCAGATAAACATTGAAGGACCTAAGCAAACTGTTGCAAAATCTCAAGATTAAACATCTGTAATGACATTTTAAATTTTATGATTGCTTATTTTTGCATATATTTAGAACAAAATCAATATAGATGAAAGGAAGGAGACTAACTAATGTTGTCTCTTTGAATCTAAAGCGAGAGTAGACCAGTCAAACAAATCAAATTTAACGACATTCAGATTTTAAAATTACGTTATAAACTGCTGATCAGAAAATAATGAATTATGTATTTATTTTAGACAGTGAGTGACGAATGCGACTACCCATGCATTTTATCTGGGAGAAAGCAGGCCTGTTGCTGATACAACCTTTCAATGTTATATGAGAGTGGAAGAAAATATCTACAATGAACCTGAACTGTGAACTTCTTTCTTTGCATTACATTGATCCTGTTGATGATAGCAATAAAAATAACTCTACCATCACTGCTTGAAAAACTGCCTTTACAAAGGGAGTAAAGATATTGTAAATACTTTATTTACAATAGCTTTAAGTGTATTTAATCACATTTACTTAAATAAGAAAAAGGTGGTAAATATGGTCTTTAATTACCTTTACTGGGAAGTAAATTTTTGTAATGGCCCAATTTACAATACCTTTACGAAAAAATTAAAGACCATATTTGCTCAAGTAAATGCAACTTTACAAAAATTTAAAGGTTGTCTTTTTCAATGAATTTACAAGAACTTAAATATAATATTTACGAAAGTAAATTTATGTTTACAAAAAGTAAAAGGTCGTATTTACCAATGACTTTAATTTAAGTAATTTTTAATAAAGAGCATATTTAATCAAATTTAAAGGTGTGTAATTTTTACCATCAATATGGAAATCTGTATACTCCCCTTTTCAGATTTTATCAAATTGCAATAAATTTCTTTATACAAAAGTATATATTGTGAATGAGGAGTTCATATCTTAGTACAAGACATTTCTTGTAGAATCACGTTTTAAATGATCTGTTGAGATAACAAAAGCTGCATATTTAAATATCAATAGTCAATTTATTAATTTCTATTTTTCACAAATGTATGATTATATACCACAATAACGGTGGTTAATATACATGAACATCTATAACAATATAAAACAAATTGAACACAATAAATCATTGATATTTCAAACATGCTGCAATGCATAACAAAATATTTTTGATATATTTTATGATAGAATGCATTATCTTGAATTTTGTTTTAAAAGAATTGAACTACAAAGGTCATTTTCTGAACCTAAAGATCATAATTGAAATTGTCTTCGAAAAATTTAATAGATTTGAATGACTACTGCAGATAACTTTCATCCGCAAATAATCTGTATATCTGCAATATCATTAACACATATATATAAAAACAACAATGGTCCCAATACAGGTCCCTGTGGCACTTCAGATTCAAAGACTAAACATGTGTACAAATGAAAAAGTGGTGTTACAAAAAAGAAATTGCATATGCATCACATAGTCAAAAAATAAAAAAAATATTACATGTTAAGAACATATTTTAACATGCAATCCACATGTTTAAAGTCCATGCATGAATAATGTTCAATTTAGGAGGCTCTTCTTGTCTTAGAGACCCCCTACTTTTTTGGACAATAACCTCTTGCTACGTGGAGGACATGTCTCTAAATATTTTTTGTCCAGACTTCCTTTAACTTTCTGTAATTCCTCACTCTCCCAGGAATATGGATGGGACACAAAACCATCATCTCCCTCCTCATCACTGCTCATATATTTGTGAGCATTTGGTAGCTGGAAAAATGTTCTAACTTTATTTTTCTTCTCCTCGGACCATCTCGTCTTCTTCTCTACCGCAACAAGTCTCCTCTTCAATTTCTGTCCAAAAAGATATGTTTTAAATTAAAGGAAAAAAATAATTGCAGTTACCTTCCATATTTACCCAAATCACTTGAATGAAACATTTGTTTTGAATATATTTTTAAATACATGGGCACACAATCAAGTACTCATATAGACACCCTTTCATCAACTTCCTTTTCTTTCCTCAAGTGACCTAAACCATTTCGATAATCTTCATCCAGTGTCATCAAAATCAATAACAATGTTCTAAGATGAGCTTTAAGTAAAACTGTATGATTACTGAGCTAAATTGACTTTCAAGTTTACCTCTTTCTTTCTTTCATATGTTGCTTGCCTCTTTTTATTTAATTCTTCTTTATTCTTATTGTGCCTATTGTTGGCATCCTTTTTGGATGTAAAATATCTTTTAATGGCAGCTAGAAAATAAAAGATGCTGAATAAAAGATCTTGCACAAAATAATGTAAATATGTTTCAAAATAACTAATTATAGCCTTAGTTCAACCTACGATTTCTTTGTAATTATACCCCCCGCAACAAGTTGTGGGGGTATACTGGAATCGGGTTGTCCGTCTGTCTGTCCGTCCGTCTGTAGACGCAATGGTTTCCGGGCTCTAAAGCATTATCCTTTCCACCTACCGTCACCATATCATATATATGGACTACCCATGGGATGAAGATGTTCCCTATCGATTTTGGGGTCAAAGGTCAAGCACACTGGACATCGAAGTAGCAATATGGTTTCCGGGCTCTAAAGCGTTGTCCTTTCCACCTACAGTCACCATATCATAGATATGGACTACCCATGGGATGAAGATGTTCCCTATCGATTTTGGGGTCAAAAGGTCAAAGGTCACGCGCACTGGACATTAAAGTAGCAATGTGGTTTCCGGACTCTAAAGCATTATCCTTTCCACCTACAGTCACCATATCATACATATGGACTACCCATGGGATGAAGATGTTCCCTATCGATTTTGGGGTCAAAAGGTCAAAGGTCATGCGCACTGGACATCGAAGTAGCAATATGGTTCGGTTTGTCATGCCATTTGTTTTTTACACTCAGAAAAGAGGTAGTTTATACCTATTACCAACACCCTTTGGGAGATTGGGGTAAGTTGGGGGTATTCTTAGTGAGCATTGCTCACAGTATCTCTTGTTAATTCTAAATTAGGACAAATAAATAAACTTATAATCAACGTTTGCTTTCTCATTGGTAATAACTGTTGAACCATAATGTAATGCTTTTCAGATTAAATATAAATTAAAATATGTTAGATTTAGCAAAATTTATAACAGCATTTTCATTAGTACCATCTATGACGTCAATTCTTTCATCTGGCGCAATCGCTTGTACACTGTGCCTCATAAATACTGTCAGTGGTACATTTTCTTCATCCATGAATCTACAAAATAGCAAGATTGTTACTTGGTTACAAATTACTTTAAAGTAGTTAATGTACTCCTGGGAGTTAAACTTTTACCCCAAAAATGAATTAGTGTATAAAATTTAAAGTAACTCAGCTGGGTTATTTTTTAAATTTAATATTTTGAAATATTTTTACTAAATTTGCACAATTAATATTGGTTCAATGATTTATTTATACATTTATGGACTGCGAATCTGGGTTATTGTTTGGAGAATGTTGTCAGGAACATCCATTATTTCAAAACAAAACAAAGATGTGAAGAGACCCACACGAATGTCCTAACCAATGCATTCATGTGCACAGTGTGTGATGGCCTTACAAGTAATTTCATTAATTCATAATAACAAAAAAACTGACAAAGCATTTATAAATTCAACATTTGCAAGAAATATTGTCTCATTATATATGTATGCAAAAATACCTTTTGCTGTACCGTAGTTCCATTTCAAATCCGTCTGTTGACCATTTAAATAAGAGTCCTTCACTGCACTCTGAATGAAAGAGAAAACAATAATGATATTTATATATGGGAAACAGGGAGGTCATTTGAGTAATCTAATTCTGATGGGGAGAGATGCCTCATCCATGATGCACTCTTGTCCTTCAAATGTTTTCTTGGAGACCTTCGGACTGCTGTTGTACACTTAATACTTTTCTTTTTCTGGCAAAGAACCGAAAGAGTATTCTAAATTCATATTCCTCTGGAATTGGTTATGTGTATGTTTCGTGAGGTGATTTTACACATTTTCAACAATTTCACACATGGAAGGCACAATATTAAATTATATAGACTATAGTCAAAAAGGCATACAATATATAATATTTATTAAAGCATTGGAACTGCATTGAAAATTGACTCTTAACCTTTTGTGTTGGAGGATCAGGTTGGGGTTCATCTTCATCTCCAGACTCACATCAAGAAAGCTGCAGGGTTTCATAGAGCCTGTCTTTGGCAGGTTTTCTAGGAGATTTCCTTAAACCTGTAGATTGCAATGATGTGGCTGTTCTTTTCTAAACGAGAAGAAAACAATAGTGTAAAACATAACCGATTCCTTACTCTGTACAAAAAGGAAATTACATGTGGAAATTAAACAAATGCAGAAAAATAGCCAAATTTCTGTCTAAAACTACTAAATGTTAATGCCTATAATAAACTACTTAAAGATAATGTCTTAGTACAATAACCTACACAATTTTTATATGGATAATATATCAAATTTCATAAATACATGCACGTCCAATCAGTCAGTCAGACACACTACTTGCAATATATATCAATTACAATTTTTTTTATCCCCCTCCCCCCTCTAGATCCGCGCATGTATATGTATATTACATGCATGTACCTGTGCACAAATACAATGTTTAATCAAAGTGACTGAATCAGTGTATAGGTGGGGGGGTGTTGTTAAAGTAAAAGATAAAACAACTATAGGCCTAGATCTAAAATTACAAAAAAAAAATTCATAGGCCTATCTAAGAAAAGAAATCTAGGTAAACATGATCAAACCTTTGTCTTGGGTGTTGCTGATAACACAGATTCTGGCTCTGATTCACCTCCTGATATAAATTGAAGATGTAAACTTTCATCCTCAACCTCTAAATCTGTCGCCTCTGAATCCAATCCATCGGCAAATGTTAAAAAGCCTTGGGTCCAAGTCCATTTTAAACTCTGTGTAAAACAAAGAAACTAGCCGCGCCTTGAGATGGAGTAATCCGATCTGTTGATCTTTGACGTCACGATTATACCTATAATGCACTCGGCGGCCATATTGTAGGGCAACAGATTGAAGCGTGGAAGCGTAAACAAGAGAGGGTTATTTAAGTTACAGCAAGGATATGGTTAATACTTGTGTTGTGTGGGGTTGTAACAACCGGTCAGTGAGTGGAGATGAAAACAGACGCTTTTATGACATTCCTAAAATTGTAAAACATCAAGGAAAGCAGACGGAAGAGTTGTCAGCTGAGAGGAGAACACTTTGGCTGGCGCGGATCAACAGATCAGATTTCAACCCGAGAAACGTCATTTTAAAGTCTGTTCAGATCACTTCGTTTCAGGTAATAGTTTTAATTAGGTTATATATTTTGTTAATTTATAATAAATCAAAAATTGTTTGTCATTTTAATATGTTGATGGTGCTAGTACCGTCTGAGCGAGCGCAGCTTCATGCATGCACATATTTTGTAATGGTCATGCTTTGATCAGGCAGGGATCGAAATTAACTTTTTTCACTACTAGCAAATTTTAGCCAGTGGATTATTTTCCAACTAGCAAAATTGAGCTTTTACTAGCATTTTTCAATCGATTGCTGTTTTACAGGAATTTAAGAAAACAAACATGTATCTATATCAAAATATAGGGAAAATCTTTTAAAATCTTCTGTAAAGTGCAATAATAAAAATAATATTGAGAATTCTTTCATTTAAAATTTAATGAATATCAGACAACAAACAAGTATCATCGGTGCATGGTGAGGGTCATAGGGTACACTTGTGCAGCGAACTCGCTGTCCAGAGATCTACCACCTATTTACAACATCATGTGGTTTGAAATCTTGAAGATTGTTTGCGCCAATTCACACTATATGTTCAAAACTTTTAGAAATTTCATCTAAAAAATTCTAGTTGAAAAAAAACCCCTCGAACTCTAAGTGTTTGACTATAGACTACAGAAGGACACCGCGTGAAGCGGTGACACTAACACTTTCATGTGTTGTTTCATGTAAACACGGACAAGATCAACATGCTTGCTACTTAAATCAGACGTCTCTGAGACGCCCGAAGTATGCATGAAGTAGGCCATCTTCGACATCACTGACTGAGATAACCTTGGTCTTAGCTATTTATTCGATCCACGTTTACTTTTCAATACTTGTATATTCATTCTGTAAAGCGTTTCTACGCACAAGACAAAATTATTGTAAACTTCAAAGTACAGCCAATAAACCGAGGAAATCCGAAAAAAAGATCCGGGTTTTTTCACTCGCAAAAAGTTGCAATCGATTGTGATTTTTCACTCACAATTTCAATTTTTAACTCGCATTTCCCCTTAATTTCGTTGCCTGTCAGGTTCAATTTAAAGGCCGGGAGTAACCTATTATATTCTTAATGAAATCTATGTATCATTTAAGTAGATTGATATAGCATTATATTGTAATTCATGTTTCAGGAACAAAGGCTGAACTCTATGACAAGACTATTTAAAACCTGACTGGGCACCCTCTCTTAAGTTAGGACCTGTGGAACAAGATCCATCGATAACTTTATCAACAAAGAAGAAGTACGAGAGAGCCCAAAGCCGTGATGCACGAAAATTGGAAAAGACACTGTCAAAACAGGCACTAGATTTCCAGGATGTTGAAAGACTTGAAGATTGTGATGTGAACTGTGAACTGTGCACGTTTAGTTACATTGGACCACTGGAAGCACTGGCACCTAGAGAGGAAGACAAAAGCAATAAGGAAGACCCAGACCTACTCCACAAGATGCGTTGTGAAGTGCAGAGGCAGTAAAACTGCAAAGAGTGACGAAGCAACCGATCCTCCATGATAATTGCACATTGGTATCGTGATAATGGACAGATATCTTCATTTGAGAACATGAACCTCAAACCCAGGCCTGGTCAAGTTGAAAAAATAGTATTGCATAATATTCTCATTGAAGGAAAATCACATGTCCATTACCTTGCCAGGGTGAAATGGTTATGCAAAGTAAACGAAACAGTTTGAAATTATTGTGGTAAACCAGTTGAAGTTTGGAAGGCCAATATGTATGGATGTGAAGGACCTGCTAGTTTTATTCCCATTCAAAGAATAAAATCCAAATTTGTATATGCTTTTGAGAACTTTCAAGGAATTAACACAATCGTTGTTATACCACGTGAAAGATTCTTGTGACTTTGATATGCATGATATGAAGCCGGACACATATGTTGATCTGGATATATACAGACACAATTTGACTACCCAAGTCTGCTCATTACAAAAACTTGTGAAGTCGGGCACATGCAGCTGATGTGTGAAGCCGGACACATAGGTCTACATATACATGTATGTACATCAACTATTTGATTACATCAGTCTGCACATTACAAAAACTTGTGAAGTCGGGCACATGCAGCTAATGTGTGAAGCCGGACACATAGGTCTACATATTCATGTATGTACATCAACTATTTGATTACATCAGTCTGCACATTACAAAAACTGGTGAAGTCAGGCACATGCAGCTGATGTGTGAAGCCGGACACATAGGTCTACATATACATGTATGTACATCAACTATTTGATTACATCAGTCAGCACTGCCACATTACAAAAATTTGTGAAGTCGGGCACATGCAGCTGATGTGTGAAGCCGGACACATAGGTCTACATATACATGCATATACATCCACTATTTGATTACATCAGTCTGCACATTATAAAAACTTGTGAAGTTGGGCACATGCAGCTGATGTGTGAAGCCGGACACATAGGTCTACATATACATGCATGTACATCAACTATTTGAATACATCAGTCTGCACATTACAAAAACTTGTGAAGTCGGGCACATGCAACTGATGTGTGAAGCCGGACACACAGGTCTACATATACATGTATGTACATCAACTATTTGATTACATCAGTCTGCACATTACAAAAACTTGTGAAGTCGGGCACATGCAACTGATGTGTGAAGCCGGACACATAGGTCTACATATACATGCATGTACATCAACTATTTGATTACATCAGTCTGCACATTATAAAAATTTGTGAAGTCGGGCACATGCAGCTGATGTGTGAAGCCGGACACATAGGTCTACATATACATGTATGTACATCAACTATTTGATTACATCAGTCTGCACATTACAAAAACTGGTGAAGTCGGGCACATGCTGCTGATGTGTGAAGCCGGACACATAGGTCTACATATATATGTATGTATGTAAACCACTATCTGATTGCATAAGTCTGCATATTACTTGTGAAACTGGACACATAGGTCTACATATATACATACATACACTCTATGATCATTTTAGTCTGCACATTACAGAAAAATGTTTGCATAGCAAATACTATTATTCAGGAAGGGTAATAATATTCTTGCAATGTATACGTTTTCAATCTAATTTGAAGTGTTTATTTTCCTGACCTTATAAGTATTTTTGTAGTTAATTATTTATTGACTGTAAAGTGTTCCATTAAGATGGTATTTATTATGTACAGGAAGCAGTTTTTTTTTATTTATTTTGTAATTAAAAAGTATATTAATTTGAAGAAAAGTGTTGTACATCATGAAATGAATTTGAAAGTGCAAGGAACAAACAATTTATTCATTATATTTCAATTTACAATTGCAAATGGTTTTACTGTGATAACCAAGGAAAACAATCTTTGGATATACCCTCAGTATGGAAATTAGATCTTCCGATTAAAATATGAGGCCAAAACTGAATGGAGACAATATAATCAAAAACTATGTAAATAAGGAATGTGCTCCATAGGTGATCTCCAACCTCGGAAGACAATATAATAATTTACACAAGTTCTAGAACAAAGCCCTTTAAGCGAAGAAAAGATTTGCAAGCTCCTATGTTGTGTTTATCTCGCCTCACTTCAAAATGTGTTTTTGTGGGGTATGGGAGAAAATCTGTTCATTGTTTTCTGATCTGATGTGTTCAAGTTAAATATATACAATATATATCTACATATAACATTCAAGATATCCAATCCATATACATTTTTGTTTGTACAAAAAGTCAATATCTGAAGCACTATATCTTTTGTTAAAACTAATTTTTAATGTGCTAACAATGGCAGATTAAGAGCCCCCCCCCCCTTTTTTTTGCTACATTTTTTTTTAATTTGTTAGAAGTAAAGAAACTTAAAGAATATATTTAATGCGAAGTAAATCGTAAAAGGTCATATTTAGCCAAATGTGGAAAGTAAAGGAGTTTAAAGGTGATCTTTACAGGTTTAATTTCGCGTAAACTTACTTAAAGATAACCATTGCTTCTTTAATTAAAGTAAAGTTGACGCAAAGGTAACCTTGATTTTTGGTTAACCTTTAGGAGAATTTACTTCCGAAGTAAAGTTTTGTAAAGTTATTTTTTCATGCAGTGCATGAACAGGCATGAACGACTACGAGAAAAAGGAGATAGGACAAAAGAATAATCTTCAATACTGCCCCCCCCCCCCTCATGAGGAATACTAAGGAATCTGAAGTCGATAAAGTGGACATGGGATACATAGATGTTATGGAAATTGGTTCCGGTACAGATTCGCTTCCAGCATCACCACCACTAACAACATTAGCAACAACAGCGACAACATCTACAATGACAACATCAATCCTCCCACTACAAACGACATCACAATTAAGAACAAAACCGCCAGCACGATTTCCACCACTAGAAAAGAGAAAAATTCAATTAACAACAGTACTTCCAAAAGAATTACACCAATTAGTAGCACGTGAGACAAACACCACGACACAACCAACTGTCGCAAAAGCAAATACAAGCACATCACCTTTAGAATCAGCAATAGATACAGAATCATCAACATCTCTTGGAGTGAAAATAACAGAAGAACCATCATCTCCATTCACCGTCACAACAGAAATGATAACACTGCCACATTCAGCAAAATCAGAAACAACCAAGCTATCATCAGTAGCACTGATAAAATTACCGTCAGACACCCTATCAGAACCAATAAACAGGACAGATTCAACCACACTACATATACCACGGACGAGAAAAAGCGTAAAACCAAAGATGTTTTTGCAACCACAACCTACTACAACAGGACAACCAACGACAACAACAGTCACAGCAACCAGACAAACCAATTCAAAAAGCGTACAACATATGATAATTGTTTACGAAACCGCGCAGTGTAAAAATTAAGTTATATTTCATATTTGAACGATTTCAAGACTTATAAACCGTGGCATTCATCATCTCACTGAAGGAGTCGCAAACAGATTCTAGTGTACATTTTGGAATTGTGGCAGAAGTTTTCTATCTGATATAAAGTATTGCTAAGATCAAAGGAAAGAATACCGGACTATGACATAAATCTATACTTATGAATTAACACATTTTGCCAATAAACTCCCAAACCCTTGCTCTAGAGTTACTGCTTTCACATTTAATATTGTTTTATATGTGGGGTAAAGTTCGTAAACTATAATAAAATCTTTTTTCATTAGTAAATATCGTAAAATCAATTAAAAATCTAATTTCGTTTTCGATTAACTACCCCGAACTAGCAAAAATGAGAGTAAAGTGGCGGTTTCTTTTGTATTATGACAACTAAAAAGATAATATGTTATAAAGTTAATCCGTTGTTAATTGATCCTTGGTTTTGATGTTATAGAAGATATGTTTTGATAATTGTCGAATAATTAAAATTTACCTGTTCGTTTCCTCAATCCGTGATTTTAGTCGTGACTCAGCTTATGGAAACTTCCAGAACGAAGCGAGACAACACCATACAACCAATTCACATTCTCGGGCCTTTCCGGCAAGCCGAGAAGTTGTGATTGGTTGACAACATGATCAGCATAATATTGTGTAGATATTCAATGTTAGTTATGATAGTTTTGACTAGACTCATATTTATTATTTTATGAAGATTTCTAATCTATTATTTACGAAAGCCCAGAACGCTCATTCGAGATTCGAAATTCAATATACGAGATTCGGATTTCGGGATTCAAAATCCTAATTAACCAATCAGATAGCTTATTCTCCTAATATGTTTACGAAACATCGAAACATTTCTTTTAAAACTATAAAAGTTATGATGTATACATAGCATGCAGACAGGCCCGTAGAAAGCGGAAAGGGAGGGGAGGAAAACTTGTTCCAACTCCCACATATTAATTCTGTACTCTATATGATAACGAGGTCAAATAATGACGAATATATCTCATAATATACCTAAATTGAAATCGTATTTGAAGCCTATTAATCGATGATACCCTGCCAACAATTGATCCTAGTTTGATTTTTTTCAGTTAAGTACTAATCAATAGGTTAAATACTAGTATAATCCATATGTAGGCCTATTTTTTTCTTTTAATATCATTACGTTTTATTTTCATTCTAATCCATTTTATTTTATTTATGTACTTTCATTTTGAAATCTACAAGGAACGTACCCCTGGACGTTGACGGAGGCTGTGGGTGTATGGGTCAAGAAAAATCTATATACATGTATAAACAATTGAGGAAATTCAAACTATGAATAAATATTTCTTTCCGATCTATACCGTTTTTTTTTCTACATTTTTTTTAGGTTCCAGGAAACAGGGTCCTGAACCAATGCACCTGTGTCATTATTAACTCAAACAAGTACAGTTATTTTCATTGAAAATAACTTCTATGAATATGATCATTCAGGCAGAAGAAAATGGTATGTGGGTAAACCGATAGATTAATCTAAAATCAGAATCCATTGCCACAAGGTGTCATCAGTTAATATTCTTCATATAACCTTTAATTCTATTTTTAGATAATTCAATGTCTACTATTTGAGGTGCATTCGTCATTATTCGACCTGGTTCCACCCCACCCCCTTCCCGCTTAATGACATGATTCCCGTATAATGACATGATTTATAATGTCAAAATATTTCTATCAATCCAAGGTAGCATTGTCATTATCATTGTACTTAATTGTTACTCTGATGAGTCAGCTGGCTCAAAGAAATAAAAGAATCTGAATCTGAGCTGTTTGTTTCCATTGAATTGTAACAGAAAGCATGACTTAAGGTATAAAAACTTGTTTCATATTTAAATTGACGGGAAAATGAAGTCCGATAGATAAATACAGGGGAAAAAATGTCTAGGAAATATAAGATTATTGTAAAAGATATATATGAACATTCCATCAAATTATTTTTTTTTTATTGAAAATCGGAATGATTTTGGAAAATTCAGAATTTTTTAGAAGGGGGTGGCAATTCAAAGCTTATTACCTCCCTTGTATATTTAGATTGATTGATTGATGTTTTTCGCCACACTCAACAATTTTTCAGTTATCTGGTGACGCCCAGTTTTTGTTGGTGGAAGAGAGAATCCAGATACGATGTACCTGGGAAGAGACCATCGACCTTCCGAAAGTAAACTGGGAAACTTTCTCACCTACCGGCGCGAGCTAGTTATTTTTGGCCACATCGTCCCACAAAGGTGGTGCATAAAATCATAATGGCAAATAAGTGTTGTTGTTTTTTTGGGGGGTTTTGTTTTGTTTTTTCGTGGGGTTTTTTTTTTTTTTTTTTTTTTTTTTTTTTTGTTTTTTTTTTTTTTTGGGGGGGGTTTTTTTTGTTGGTTTTTTTTTTGTTTTTTTTTTTTTTTTTTTTTTGTTGTTTTTTGTCCGGTAAAATATTAGAATAAATCCAGCGATTACTATACCGATAATTATTTGATTTGTTGGAAATTCAAAACATAGTAGTTCTCTTATACCGGTAGAAGGTCAATCTCTAAAGCTCACAAAATACGTGTACGGAGAAATTATCGTCGCAAAAAAAATCAGAGAAGGTGGAAGGTGTTGGTAGTAGTATCGATACTTCAGGAGCCTATGCAAATAATTTCCCCACCCTTTCCATCCTTTATAGGCGTCTGTGTGTAAACAATGGAGGAAATTCGAACCATGAATAAATATTTCTCTCCGATCTATGTTGTCTCTATTTATAATTTAAAATAAAAATATTTTAGTTAAGTTTATTTATAGGAAGCTTGATTTATAGTCTTAAAAGAAATGTTTCGTTGTTTGGTTAACATATTAGAAGAATTACCTTTCTGTCATATTCAAAGTTTATATGCATGCATCCTCTAATTTTAATCTTTTGTGACCTGCATTTTCATTGGTTAATTTGGATTTTGAATTTTGAAATTCGAATCTCGTATTTTGAATTTAGAATCTCGAATGAGCCTTCTGGGCTTTCGTAATTATTCATATACATCTCATTCAACTATTTCAATATTCTTAACCTTTTCCGTGTTTATAGAACTCGGGAACGTTAAGGCAGGTTATGAAAATTTTTACTGGGATAAAATCTGCGAAACAATGTGACGTGATAATTGAAATAAGTATATCACTAAGTATATATTAAATTTCGATTTTATTTTTTATTTAAGTTTTATTTATGCATAAAATAAGCCATGCAGCTACTAAGATCCAACGAAATTCGAAATGCTATACTGCTGTTGTGTAATTTCTGTCTGATCGATATGAAAGTAAACTGATGACGTCATGACTATACATCGAGTGACGTTGACACATGCAAGGATTTTTTTATATGTGCCATGCAAATATCGACAAAATGTGGAGTATTTGAAATATATGACATGGGATATATGGGATATATATGTGAAACGCTAAAATTTATTGATATTAAGAAGGTATGTTGATATCTTTCATTGACAACTTTGTTTAACGGAGAAAACATTCCATTTAGCATGTCGATCCGATTTTCCTCTGTCACAGACTGAAATAAAACTGCAAAAGTAGCACATTTGGCCGCATACTTTTAGAGACTTTTTATACACCGTTTGAAAGGTCATAAACTAATGTACACGGCAATTACTGATAGAATCGTCTGTTAAAAAAACTTTTAAAGAAAACTGCATAGCATCAGCCATCCGTGCAAAATGTAAAACATGGGCTAGATGGTTTCGTATTTAAATGTTCAATAATTATTTCTTATTGAAAGTGGTAGGATTCTATCAGTAATTCTGATATACTATGGATGTTTTACCGTCACTATCGCCAGTTAGACCAATATTTAAATCTTGGGATAATGTGTTACTTTTACATTTTCTATTAAGGTACCTCCATGATCTATTTATAACAGTCATGCAATGACGTCACACGGAAGCGCATGTTTGTCATGTTGTTATACAAAATGTTCGCATGTAAACAACCAAAATAGTTTTTAAGAGTTAGTAGCTCCCTCTCTCTGTGTAAGACCGATTTTAAAAATTATGCAGTTTACGTGCATAAATGAAGCATGACCTGCCTTAACATACCCGCGAAGTATGTTACAACTGAATTTCTGTAATGATTTATTAACAGTTACTGATGTGTACAAACAAATGGATAAACACAAAAAAGGTTTTAGTTTGGTTGAACATGTTCTGTGATGACATAAATCTTGAAAGTAAATAATAAGTCGAAAACTGTCCAATATGTCAGATATCGAATGATCCAGGACTGCTCTTGGAAGTTTGCGCCTAATAACTTGAAATGCTATATTCAAATTAATTTATTCAAATGTTCTATACTACCTCACAATGTCCAAGAAATCAGGCCACTGTTTACGAAATGGCACTTTTTCTGTTTGCCAATCCAGTGGCGCATTCGGGGGGGGGGGGGGGTCGGAACCACATCATTTCGTCAGAAAACTTTGCTACAAAGGGTAAAAATCACGCATTGTGACCCCCCCCCCCCTTTGAACACCAAAATTAATGGTAGACCCCCTTTTTAATAAGATAATTTCTGGACACGTCCCCTGCATTCATATAAATATACATGTAGTGCATCATGTTTTTCATTATTGCGTTTGGCGATAAGAAACGACATGGATCCATAATTTTACCCTTAAATTGTTGCACTGGACAAAAACTACCATTATAAATGTATTTGCATTACCGAGTTTGAAATTATGAACAACCGTTCATTTTTTCCTTCGTAAACTATTCGGCATGATGGGTTAAAAGAGCATTCGTAAAATCGTTATCTAATTTTCAATGCGGAGAGAGATCGACTATCCCACCTCTGGTGTGTTCAGGGGTCCGTTTTTGCCCAATTATCTATTTTGTATTGCTTATAGGATTTATGAGATTGATCGCTGTTGGTTATCTTCAACTTTCATATGGAATATTTAATTTGGAACTCCAAGTGACTTCCTAATAATCAAGTTTTATTCAATGTACATGCTGTCGATAAATACAACATAACTAATGCGCCCAATTATTTAAAAATGTTTTTAAATTCATTTGAATTAAAAATTTCGATCAATCAATTCATGTGCGTAACAATTCAAGCACACATAAGAAAAAATTCCTCTATACAATATCATTTGATTCTGATTTCTCGCGCATGCGCAGGATTTCATCTAGTGAATACATATTTCATTACATAGGGCGTCCAGCAATAAAATTGTGGAAATAACTCGCATTTGTTAAAAGTACACAATTTTGACAATGTTACCGAGACGGGAACAGGTGAGAGATGATCATCCCGTAATGGGAACACAGTTTAACTGTAAAATACCGAGTTCGAAATAAAGAATCCGCATGACATGTAATGTATTTTGATATAAAATTTCATTTCATATTGTTGTTCCACCCTACCCCCGGGGCCATGATTTGAGCAAACTTGAATATCCACTACCTGTATACTTGCATATTAATATGCAACTAATTCAGACTGCTATTCTTGAGAATTTTTTCATACTATATCTATCTTAAAACTTCGATCCCTTATTGTAATTCCACCATACCTCCAAGATCTGAACAACTTTGAATCGGTATTCTCTAATGATGTTTTCACATATGTTTTGTCTTTTCTGGTCCAGTAGTTCTTGAAAAGAGGATTTTGAAAGAATGCCACAATATATTCACCATTTCTTAATTATCCCTCTTTAAAGGGGGCGTGATCCTACATATGGACAATTGTGGAATCCCTTTTTAAAATTATGCTTTATGGTAAGTTTGGTTGAAACTGATCTAGCAGTTCTGGAGAAGTTAAAATTTGTAAAGTTTACGGATACTGGGTAAAATGAGACCAGAAAGGCTCACTTGAGCTTTTAGCTCAGGTGAGGTAAAAAGATATTTTTTCTAATAGAAAGTATCCACAACAAAACATAATTCCTTCCAAATATTCTGTGAAGTGTAACGTATTATTTTATGAATTGAAATCTTGAATGGGTACATAATCTACAGGGATTTGCCCCATTCCCAATGCTAAAAGCAGGTATTTTCCCCAATTTTTGCTGTGAAATTACCAAACAATGATAACAAATCAAGGAGGGTAATCTAATTGTTTATAAATCTTCTTGATACAGATTAGAAATTTTGATTCAAAATTATTAAGTAAACCTAATTTTCTTACCTCTGCTTATTTGAATGAGGTAAAGTTTGACCAAATTGAAAGTCAGGAGTCCAATTATACCCTAATGCACTCTGGATTGGTTTTCTTCCTACTTCTTTGTAAGAAACATTTTTCCCAATTTCAAGCAAATGTCACTATTTTTTCCCAATTGCAAAGGTACTGGCCTTTGAAATCAAGACCTTAAAAAACCCTGATTTATGTACAATGATAAAACACAATATTAGGTCTTTATTTAAACGTCTTACATGCGCATATATCACCTTTTAGCAGATAAACTTGTATTAATTAAAAAACGTCCTTGTATCAAATTACATTTTAAAAATATATCACCAACATTCATGAAATAACAAGTCAATCATTAGAAAAATCAAAGCAACATTATAACCTCCTAGCGACATTCTCCATGCACACACACCAAAAATCTGGGTATATTTCTAGGGGGGTACCTGTATATTTGAATACCATATTTTAATATTTCTGAATACTTGAGTAGCCTTTTCAGCCACATATATCTATTTTCCATATGTTGTAAAGTTGTTGCTCATTCTAAACATTTTTATGATTTCAGTCCCCATGCCCTTAAAGAATTGCACATATATATTACTGTACCTGAGTACCATCGTATGCATGCTAATCAACAAACACAATTTGTTAACCTTGAGAGTATTATTAAAATACCTACGTGCTTTTATCAGAATTAGGATCTGTAGTTACTGACAAGTTTAGTTGTAAAGATCTAGGCCTATATGTTATTCTTAACAACAGTCACCTATGTACATCTGTACAAACTATACTATAAATAATTAAATATGTTGAAGTATAAAAAAAGGTACGTTGATTTGATTTGGAAGACAGAGTATACGTATGACAGGAGCAAATCTGGTTTGTAGTCCATCTTCTATAAAGTAAGCACACACCTAAATAATCTGTAAAATACTTTTGTCTCCTATGTCAAACATTAATAGCGACATTTCTACCTTACGTCTTTATGTTTGTCTCTTGTTTGTTTAATATGTAATAATGTGAATGAAAAGGCAGAGTGTCATCATAAGTATCCGAACTTTCTGGTTGTGATGTCATCAATAGGCTATTGGAAGTACCGTTTGAATTGTCTCCCGTAGCCTCGTTATCGTTGACAGCTAGTGTAACATAGCTGTCACCATCCTTATCATCAGCTGTCTTCGTAGCAGAAGAATAAGCACTTTTCTCAAATTCGACGGCGATCATCCTTTGGTTCCGCTGGAGAGCAAGTGTTACGTAGCTGTCCTGAAAGTAATCGTTTCTGTTTACGACAACGGCGCCACCTTCGTCGTAGATGTCTTCTTCCTCAGTGGCGTTGAAAGTGGAAATTGTGTTGCGCCTATCAAAGCTGAGTACGTTGTAACTGTTAGATGCTCTTGTCATCTGAGAGTAGTCTTCCTGAGGCTCGTCCGAATTATGGGTGGCAGAGTTGTTCGAGACACGCCTGAACCTCAACCCTCTAGAAGTGCATAAATTATTAAAATAAATTTCTATGTATGCTTTAAATGCATCCTATTTAAGTATTTGGTCCTATATATTATTCAGAAAATACATAAATAATTCAAGCCTGATTAATTGCACGGGTAACACACGAAGGTCCCTGTCGTGACAGGCCTTGACACAACAAAGAACCCAAAACGCTAACCATAGGTCTAAAGCTGTACTCGTTTCCAGCTGGTGACGTCTCAATTTGAATGAAAAATTCTCAAAGGGACGCACAAGAAAGGAATAAATTGCACTGTACATAGAAAGTAAATAGATTGTACATTTTTCATTTGATGTCTTTGTGATATAAATTTATAGGGTTCATAATGAGCATACAAACCTGAGAAATATTGTCTGAGAAACTTTAATCTGCAAATAGAAACCGCAATATATATATTCTTATAGATTCTGTTACACACGGTGCAAGGATACACAAATGATATTTGTGCTAGGACGTAAGTGCTGATTTTGCACGACAACGCTTAATTGTATGTGTTATGTTACCAAACTCACCATCACAAACTGATGTATTTTAAGTATTTTCATCAAATAAATTGTGTTATCTTGTTAAATATCATTCCCAAACATGCTGTTCATTGTCCTGTTTCGTGATATAAGGATTACATCAAAAGAATTAAACATAAAAAAGAATTAACCTTTGATTGTACAGTACGACGATGATAACTAAGATTGATCCAACGCTGAATACGACGGCCAATAAAACAGGTAAACTCTTGTGTATGATTTCCTTATCTTTGTAGCTCTTTTCGCCTGCTAGAATGCATGGAATCGCAATCATGATTATAAAAATATATTTTCATATCCTTAACCTTCATTATACAACGATTAACAGATTATAGCTCTGATCTTATAGTATGAGCCTGGATTAAATTTTAATGCCCAAATGTTACCACATTCTCTCGTATTCGAACCTTCTCATCTGAAGACAAATTCATATGACATTGATGAGAACTACAGACTGTGGACAAAAGTATCGGAACGATTTATGACGTTGTCCAGTTTGCATGTATTATACCCATATACCAGTGGAGGATTTAAAGGGGGCGCAGCCTGGGCGCCCCCCCCCCCCCCCCTAAAATTTTCAAATTTAAGGTAAATCTTGGCATCCTGTTTTGGAAAGAGTACTAAACGATAAAAGAAGCAATAATTTCTTCCACTCCCAGAGAAATAAATTACAAAATCTTTTGATTCCTTGAATTACTTTATTGGGAGAACTTAATTTAAAAAAAAAATTTGTGTCATTTTATTAATTTCACCTTTAAGAAATGATAGAGGATAGTACAAATGACTAAATAGGAGAAATGTTTCAAGCCCCATAAAATCTGTAAAATCCAGGAGCTTCCGGGGGCGAAGCCCCCTGGACCCCCACTAGGACTTCGCTCTGGACCCACTGCCTCATAAAGTGGCGCCCCCCGTAACCGCAATTCCTGGATCCGCCCCTGTATAGATTATGTTGACAAGTTTTTCATCAGTAATCACATCTTGTGAAGTAGCTGTGAAGTAAATGACAACACACCGATAATCATTGCATTTTAAGGTGGGTCCTTAGTCCTGGATTTTTGGGGTTTAGGTAGCATTTTTTTGTTTGGAATCAATAAATTAACATTCAGAGTAATGAGAAAAGGCAAAATAGTTAAAGATTTCCATATTAATTTTCATTACAGACACTACTGAAGTAATGTACCCCTATGTAGATTTTTATGAAATTCATTGGAAACAGTTATCTATTTAAAATAAACACACACACAAAAAAAATTTAAATTGCATTTATTTATCAGGAAACATGTCAATAACTAAAACACGTCATTTTCAATCTGTTCATCAAGTTTTAGTACAATAAATGCAAAATTATTGAATTAGCCTTATTCTCCAAAATGTTAAAAAAAAAAAACAAATATGGACACAGTTTCCTTATAGCATGGTTTACATATCATTTTTTCTGTTAATATTAGTAGATGTACTTATGTTATATCTATTTATGGGGGGAAATCCATACCTTTCCTTAATAATTTCAAATCTATAGCTTCCAGAGTATGTATACCCCCATAAAAAAAACTTAAGTCTGGCACGATACAGCTGAGCTATTCAAAACCACTCACGGATTAAAATTGTATGTAATTTCATGAAAAGACACAGATAATAATTCCTTGTCACCTTGGTAAAATGTTTGTGAAAAATATAGGAAATCTATTGCATAATGGACTTGATAAATAATTTAATGAAAACGGAGTTATTGTCCTTGGATTCAACATTTTGAAACACATCATTGACTATTCAAATATAACTAAGACTTTTGAAGTATTTTATGGCTAACAAGATTTTTTACAATAACTATTGAAAAAGACTCCAACAATATTTATGTTCCAGTCATTAAATTATTGCAAAATCTTATGACGTCACAGGAGTGTGGAACTACGTTAATGTTGTTGTTTTCCAAATCAACAGAAAACGCAATGTCATCAATCAATTTCAATTTAAAGTAAAGGACGTGCAAAAATTTTAATCGAAGGTTTCTTAAAAAATATATGAAAGGTTTTTTAATTACACGTATTTCATTTTTAGTATAGCTTCATTGATTCTAAGCTTTCGTTGGATATTTGATCTCCGTTTGTTTAATCCCTGCACTACTGTAAGCATAGGCTTATTTAGAGGGGCCCCGGGACCGCTTAGTCCTACAGGTAAGAGCCTCGGTTAATGTTCCTGCGCTCCTACATATATATGTAGGTCGGACTCTTACATCCGGACGCCATTTTTCAACGAGCTCGTTCTGACTGAATTTTGGTCGGAAGGATTTCTACTGTATGTCAAATTCGCACAAAATACATGTATGAAAGGTGAAGATAACGAACAGTGATCAATCTCATAACAGTGGCGTAACCATGGTACTTTTGATGTGGACGTCCGAGTATAGGCAGGGGGTTTGGGGGCCGCCTTAAGGCCCCCAATGGACCCAGGGCTTTGCCCTGGGCCTGGTTTTTCGAAAGCTGGTTAACTTTAACACAGTGGTTAAGTTTAACGCAGTGTTAACTCCTAACCAAGTGATTAGCTAACACAATGGTTAAATTCTGTTTTTCGAAAGCAATTTAACACATTGATTAGTTAACACTGTGTTAACCGAGTTAACCACTTGCTAATCATTTGATTACCCATAATGCACATGTACTTCCTATGTAAACAATAAGAATGCAGGAGTAAATAAAAGTCTTGTTTGTGGGAGATAGCTGATGAAATGTTCATGTATTGTTTTGTTTCAAAATACATGACAGTGACTGTGAGCCATGCACTTATACTCGTATAAATGCATTTATTAGTCTATTCAATTTGAATAATCATAGAGGTATTGGATATAATGATATATACTAGGCCTTTAGAAGCCTAGTTGAGAAAAACGGTGCTTATGTTGTAGAAAGCAGGCTCATTGCATAGTTTATCAAAGTGGGGATTTATAGGGAGTCGAACAAGTTGACTTCACAATTGTCTGAAAATACTTGACAAGCCAAAACAAAATAATTTATACACCCCCCCCCCCTCCTAAAATGAGTTGTTCTGTACGAGCCGAACCTAAAATCCTAAGTTGCGTGATGGGGGAGGGGGTCGGTTTCATCCTTTATCAGTAAAATATACGGGTTCAGTTCAAGCTTACATTTCAACTACCAATCACTGGTGCTATGATATGAAGAAGCGGGGAAGGGGGGTGTCAGACTTTGCATGTAAAAATAACAGCAAACGTATGTTGTCAGAAATAAGGGGGTGAGGTGCTACATGTTTTGGACTAGGAAATAAAACATGGTTTTCTATATTGTTTGATTCATAATTGGACAAAATTTATGGGAGGGGTTTAACGACGATGCTAGCCTATAAAAAATTCTAAATTTCTAAGAATATCTAACTTTTTTTTTTTTAATACTCTTTAAAAGTCTTATTTTCCCCAAAACAGTTAAAGATATTCATGAAGAAAATGATAAATAAATTTACCTTATGATAGTCTGCTCACATACATATCTATAGCATTTTATATCTATGTACTTTTTATGCATTTATTTATTTTAATATTCTTTTTATTTTAAACATAACACTTGATCCACCACTCCATTTCTACTAAGGGAGATTAATCTGGAATATCAACAATGAAAAACTTTTCCTAAGTTTGTGTTAACAACTATTCTGTATTAGCCTAAATTGAATACTGTTCATATTAGATAGCCTTCAAAAAGAAAATACATGTATGTACGTTTCATGCATGCAAATCTTCATTTGAATCAGTTGTAAATGATACAAGGGATTTTCAAAAGGTCAAGGCCAGTGCAGACGATAGTGTTTTTAAAGTTGGTGTTTCAATGGAGATTATCATCATGAACTAAGGGCCTGCATACACTTTGACATTTGGAAGCCAAAATTAGGTAAAATTATATCTTAAGCATGGGTCCTGTTGCAGGATTTCATATAAGTGAATACAATACGAGTTTTATTGACACCCCCCCCCCTTTATTGAAAGTTTCTGCCAAAAGTATCTATAGATGCGTGCAAGATATTGCCACTGACAGAAAAGTGTAACACCATCATCCAACTGTATTAGTTTTTTCCATTAGCTGTTCCCCTTAGGTAAATTTCATGAGATTTGACGAATATATCAATTTATGACAACATAAACAACACACCGTCATAGTTCAGCATCAATACACACCTCAGAATGTCTAAGCCTTTGAAATTTTCATGATTTTTGGTCTGAGGCGGACAGAAAATGAAGTAGGCGGCCATTTTTAACCACTGTGTTAAGACTTAACACAGGTACTGGAGGTGGATTAAAGTTAACACAACGTTAACACAGTGTTAATGCAAACTCGCATTTTGAAAAACAGTTAATCACATGGTTAACTTTAACACAGAAGTTAACACCGAGTTAACACTGTGTTAAAGTTAATCAGCTTTCGAAAAACCGGGCCCTGGTGGGTGCCCAAGTGGCGAAACCCCAGGAAGCTGGTAAATTTGAGACGATTTCGATGTGTATATTCGACCCTCCTGAACGAATTTTTCGTACACTTTATAACATTTGTTACGCAGCCATATTCGAGGTCTGACCTGGACCTGGAGTAAAAATTTTGCACGTCCTTTACTTTGAATTGAAATTGATTGATAACATTGCGTTTTCTGTTAATTTGGAAAACAACAACATTAAAATGCAATGATTATCGGTGTGTTGTCATTTACTTCACAGCTACTTCACAAGATGTGATTACTAATGAAAAATTTGTCAACATAATCTATATGGGTATAATACACGTAGTTCTCATCAATGTCATATGAATTTGTCTTCAGATGAGAAGGTTCGAATACGAGAGGATGTGGTAAGATTTGGGTATCAAAATTTACTCCAGGCTCATACTATAAGATCAGAGCTATAGCCTGTCAATCGTTGTATGATGAAGGTTAAGCGTATGGAAATATAACATTGACTATATATTAATTGGAAATATTAGGTGTGATATACATGTAGCATACACTAGATATCCAAGTTAGCTGACTTCTTTTATTTTTGAAAGGGTCATCAAGGTTTTCAGGAAATAAATTGCCAACAGACGGCAGCATTCCTTGATTTAGATGCATTTCTCTTCATGTCCTCTCCTGAAAGTTTTTCCATGATGTCTCAGGGTTAGGATTGGGATGCAGGATGTACAGTATATATATAAGATGTAAGAATATCCACTGTTTGTACACTTAATCATTTCTGTACTTACAAAGTTTTAAAAAATTAAAATCAATTATGGTACATATACCATAACCGATATAATGAACTTTGAATATTGTTGTGGTACAGTGATTTTTACAACCGGTAGGGGACTATGTATTGCCATGCAAGGTGAAGATAACGAACAGTGATCAATCTCATAACTCCTACAAGCAATACAAAATAGATAGTTGGGCAAACACGGACCCCTGGACACACCAGAGGTGGGATCAGGTGCCTAGGAGGAGTAAGCATCCCCTGTTGACCGGTCACACCCGCCGTGAGCCCCATATCCTGATCAGGTAAACGGAGTTATCCGCAGTCAAAATCAGTGTGCCAAGAACGGCTTAACAATCGGTATGAAACACGTCAGACAGCATTTGACCCAATGCGAGGTTGTATTGACGAACTAGATCGTTATAACGACCATATAATTTGCGAAATGCTGACTTCAATCGAGACTGTTGAAATCCCAGTACCATCAACTTGTTTGTCAGTAGCTTACCTCGATTTAAAAACTGACTATACCCAGAACAAGCTCTTGCATATCGAATCAGTTGAGACATATAAACACCATATGTAGGTAATAATGGAATATTGCTACATAAATGTGGGGAGTTGACGATGGAGAAGCTGAAATCATCCCGTTTGTCATACAGTTGAGTTGTTAGTTTGTCGTTAATGTCTACTTTCAATAAAATATCTAAGTATGAAGCAGAAGTGGACGACTCTGTGGTGTCCTTTATTTCGAGCTCACAGGGATATATCAACGCGTGTGACTTAAGGTCATGTTTAAGAATTATTCGGAAAAATGAAGCTTTATATCCTATTGTTTTGGGTGTAGGTCATTTATTAATATTAAAAAACTAAAGACACTTTTCAAGTACCACAACATATATACGCCTCCAGTACTTTCACTTCGCATGTTTACGTAAGATGTCAAGGGTCATATGACGTCATTTGACCAGATTATACAAGACGCAAATAGATGATCATAAATCGACACGGCGCACAGCCAGCTGTACATAAATCAATAAAAACATGACATGATAGAAAAGAATAAGTTTCACAGAATCGAGTATTCACTGTCCAAATTGGATCATCCGCTTGCAAATAAGTTAAAAATGGCCCGCAAGTTGAAAACCCACCCCTGCACTTTGTTTATTTGTGTTTTTTCTCGAGTTCAGTGTATTGTTCAAGAATATTTCAAGATTTGGACAGTGATTTTTAGATAAAGCCTTGTTCAAAGCTTTCAAATAATCTCATGGTATCACAATACATTTATTTTCCTCTTACCGCCGTCCAGTTTTATCTTCGATATGCATGTAAACACGCTATCTAATTAATATTCAAACGCAGCACTGATGTAGAATATTGATCCAAAATTAGATACTGGAAAGGGAAGTAACACGGCGGGAAAATTACAATTTATTATGTAAACGTATACATGATACATGTACGCAGGACAACCAATGTATTTTAACCAAGAAACATTTACTTTAGTTTTAATCTTTTAACTCTCTTTCTCTCTATTGTTTATTCGCCAATCAAGGTTCCTTGGGAAGGGGGGGGGGGGTGTTTAGTAATGAAAATAAGAAAACAATCATTCAGAATTACTAATACTATCAGAGTTCACACTTCTGCATGCACTGCACATATCTATAACTATATATGAAATACTGATTGCAGACAAGATTTAAATTAACAACATGATATATACAATAAAATAACCCAAATGCCTCACACATCAGTTTCTGAGACAGTGGATAGGTCCAAGTGTGTTGTGTGAATACATATAAAATTGTAATCAAATCAGTATTATTATAGTTTAGTAAGAACAGTATGCAAGTATAAAACACATGTACATGTAGGATCCAGTTGTTCTGAATGTTTTATGCTAATGCAGAGAGGTTAGAATAGAATGATTATATAAATGAAAACAATTAATTGTATGAAGTGTTCAATAAAGAAAGTATGAATTAATTGTTGACTTGATTACAGGGGGCACCAAGGGACAGTGCCTGTTGACAGTCTGGTAATAAATTTATTGTACCGGACTGTTGGTCTTGTACTCCCAGTAACGAAGACAGTTATATTTAACAACTAATTTCAGAGACACTTTAAACTCTAGTTTGTATTCAAACATTGTGCGTTTGTAACGACATAATGATAACGGAGCGGATCAAAGATTTGTTTACAATCAGATTATTTAAATTCCAAACCTCATGAATGAATGACAGTCTGATTACCCCCCCCCCCCCCTTTTTTTCCCTATCGTCGTCAGGGACCATTAGAAGGGAGCTGGTTTTAATCAGACTACACACATAAATATATATGCACTATCTACCCTCGATCTAGGCCTAAAACGAAATAATTCCTTCAATGTGAATGTGTTAAACAAACAAGTGTGTAATATATGTATTACATATATTCAAAAAATATTTCTTCGCTTTGGTATGAATACAACAACACACCAGTATCTATATATTTTTTTGAAAATTTAATCTGATGCAAAGAAGTATGCATTTAATTTCACAGAGATCGGTGCGGTGTTGAATTCTCTGCATTACCTCGAACACATCATACGTGATGGCCATTAGTACAGCAAGTTCTTATATTTCTGAGCTTAATAACAGACCAAACTCATTGCGTAATTTGTAACTGACGATTCGCGGTGCAAATCATGCGCTGATCCAGGAATATAGTCTCGGGTGTCAATCCCTGCATTGGGGGTGGGGGTGGGGTATCCAAACAAGGTTACAAACATGCAGTGTCTACTAAATAGATGTAGAATATATACAAAAATATGATACACTACATGTATGTTTTCATGAAACACTGTTGAAGGGTGGTTGTCTATATCTGGACCCATGCTGCTCTTGCAATGAAACACAGTTTAGGGAAGGGGATAACTTAATTTGATAGTTTTAAAAACGATTAAAATGTCATGGAGTTATTACTTTTCAAGTTGAGTGGGTTGGGTAGGAGTCTGGACCCATGCAGCATCTGCTCTTGCAATGAAACATACATAATGAGGTAGGGGGGGTATATGTATCTTGTTCTACAATGAATATTTGTATTATATCACTGTGTATATAAAAAAAAAATCCCTGGGAATACTTAACGACTCGAGTTGGATTTCTTTTAGAAATAGTTTAAGGTGACAACTTGAAAATCAAAATTCCTTTCAACAAAATATGTATCTAGCTACTGGAAAACCAGAAGTGACACATACTCCTCCACTACTTGGGGAGGGGGTATATTTTCCCAGTTTTAAGAAATATTCTTAATTCATTATTGAATATAAAGATAAGTGGCTGCAGTGTGTAAACTATCTAGTTCACCAAATGAGTGTCAATCTTTTTACTTCATATGACACCCCCCCCCCTTCACTCTCAAATACTTTTTATCACTTGACCATGAAAATGTAGAAAGATTAAAATTTGAAGTACTCAGTCAATGCAAAGTAATTCAAAGTGAATTTCAATTAAGTTTCAATAAAACTATTTCTCATTTTGTTTTGTGTTTAATTGAAAACATTCATAGAACACAAGATTAGATGCTTTTTCAGCAGTCATTTTCTTGATATTAAAACTTGACAGTTTACTAAAGTTCATAAGCACAAATGTAGATGACAATTCACATCACTGAATGCAATTAGTGGATATCCTGGTTTGACCACTATGTACAGCGTAGTAACCAGCTGATGGAGATGAATATTATCTACTGGAGTCAATATGGCTGTCATCTGTGGGTACTAAATGGAAAAAAGATGAAAGTTGCCAGTCAAAAATATTTAAAACACAAGTCTACATGTTCAAGTTTATATGTGCATTATAACATAAAAACATTCAAATGTCATACCATACAGCAATATTAAAACATGCTTCATATGAATTTTCTCTTATTTATCATTTTGAAGTAATTAATATTGACTAGATGTAAATAATGCCTATATTTATGTATATCCAGTGCCTGATTGGATTATTCAAAGTTTGTAAAAATTACCTTGTATGTACATTTGTGGTCACTGGTCTAGAGATGTGGAAAATTGGAAATATCATGCTCTTTGAAAAGTTCACATTCTTGTTGGTATGCACATCTGTAAATAGCATTATCTCATATCATAAATTCATATGCCGCAAACATTCAATGTATTAAAGAAGGGTCTCAAATACACATAAAAAATGTGGGCAATCAGTATGCATTCAGGGTCTTTTATTTTTCTTCCATTTATTCAAACTGTAATGTAAACGAAAATATCCCAAATTTATTTTCTTTCTAGTATGTCACTTGATAAAATTAAATGTGACTGTAAATCTAGAGCATCAAAATTAATGTAGTTACACGTGCATTTGTACAAGATATTACCAGATACCTGATGCACTGATACTAGCGCCACCCCCCCCCCCCACCCCCATTTTTGAAAATATTTTTTGCAGCGATAAATCTGAAATGTGTTGATTCCCGGTCTAACTCATTTCTTTTTCGATTTTTAAAGTACTGTAATCGTTTCACACTTTTTGTAAGCTTTAGAGATTGGCCATGTCCGGGTATAAAAAAAATGAGCACAAATTTTGTAATAAATTATAGGTTGCTAATGTTATACATGCAATGCTAAATTATATATACAGTTTGACGTCATATGTACATGCCAAATATATATAAACGTCTTTACAAATATGCATATGAACCGTTAGTATTTAGTTTGTCATCAATATACATATCTCATATTGTGTAACATGATTGTATGCCAACATGCTTGGTGGATCAATAAATAAATTAAATAATGCCGGTAGAAGCTTACAAAAAGCGTGAAAGGATTACTTGAATCGAAAGAAGGATGAGATAGACAGGGAATTTACTTATTTCAGAGAAATTATAGCAAGAAAAAAATCAAAAGAAAGAGGGGGGGGTAAGTACATGTAATATCCATACTTTAGGTGCCTGTGGATTTTACTGCCTAGATACCCGCCTGTACTCATGTAAATCATGTTTATATAAACAAACAACAGCTGGTACCATTTGAGCATCAGTTCTCTAACATATAGGCCTATTTTGTGTGTGTGCACCTAATATATGCTACACATCGGCTACGTGTGACGTGTGCAGTATGTAAACAAGGAACATCAAACTATGTATATACTACCTCTAAAGTATTGAGTCAATGTATAAAACACAGTAAATGTTGTCTACTTTCATTGTTGACAACTTTGGTTTCAGGTATTCATACATCATTATTTCAATTACAAGAATTTACCTTGATTTTTCCGATTTCAAAGTTGTACAGCTGACATCTTCTGAACGTCGCGTCGTCTTTGCCATGTGCCTAGTAAGCGCATTTTAGACGCTGATCCCAACCATACGACAAACTTCACCGGGGTATTTCTCATCATAATGCCTTGTGATGTGTTGTCAAATCAGGGAAATTTGACTTATTTTAAGCGTAGAATAAAGGCAATATTCCGATATATTTTTATATGATCCTAAAATTAGAGTTTGTGTATGTGTATCCAAATATGGATTGATCAAGGCGGAGCAACTGTCATGACGTATCAGCTCATTATGATCTCATTATCATACCGAGTTCATTCGTTACCTTAAGTGTCCTGCGAAATCGACATATGAATGAAAGCTATTATTGTTAATAGACAGAACGTCATCGATATATCTAAAAGTCGAATTGAAGGTCACAGCGAGAGATTTTTTCTTCTCACGTAGAAGTTTTTGAATAAATTCTGCTTCATATGAATATAAAAACAGGTCATCAAAGGAGCACAATTCGTGCCCATGGGAATTCCAACAGACTGTTGGAAGACCTGATCACCAAAGACCACGAAGATATTGTCAATGAGGAACTCTAGCATATTTTTTATTTCAACTTCAGAGTACTTGTGCGTGGAATCAGAGTGGTGTTTAACAAAGTAAGTTTTTGAATGACTAATCACTAGATATGAATATTTCCGTTTTTGTTGAAGAAGCAACTGTCTATGATGTCAAAAAGTCTAGTCTTTAATTTATCGTGAGGAATGGTCGTGTATAGTGTTGAAAAGTCATAGGTTTTAATGCTATTGATTTGGGAAAAATTCTGTGATTTCAAGTTTACTAAAAGTTCTTTAGAATTTTTTAGAATCCACATTTGATTAACACCACTTTTGGCATATGTAGTCGCACAGTAAGTTTGAAGTTTCTCCTTCACAACTGTTAACATTTTCGTGAGGAGCAAACATAGGGGCTTGGTAGAGCACTTATTTGGATCCAGCAATGTATCTTTGTTTGAAAGGGTTTTTATGTAGTTTAGGAATCCAGTATAGGTACGGTAACTCATATTCATTCGACCCATTGACTGGAATATTAGATGTGTCTAAAACTGAAGCATGGTTTTGAAGAATTTCGTCTTTTGAAAGGGCAGTTGAAGTATAAGTATGATTACCAAAAGTGGAATTAATGCCAAGTTCGTTTAAAATACAGTTGTAATAATGAGCCTTACAAATGCAATACTCTCAGAATGCTTGTTACTTATTGTGGCCCCATCCTACCACCAGAAACCATGGTTTGAACAAATCTAAATTTGCAGAAATTGAGGATGCATTTCAGTAAGTATCCTATTTTCGACCCAGTTGTTCTTGAAATGAAGATTTTTGTATGACTCCACCAAATATTCACTATTTTTAAATTAAAAAGTCGAAAATGTTATGGACGGACGCCGAACAAAATGTGATTAGAAAAGCTCACATTTCAGTGACAATGAAATTCACAACGTTTTTGTGTCTTTCCCCATATATACTCATTGAATAGCAAACAGGAATTTCCAGAGAAGTTTATTATGTCTAATTGTTAACGCACAACGGACGTCTGAAGACGAACGACGACGAAACGCTTTATGTTGACTGCATGACTCAAGTGACAAAATGCAAATAGCTAACATACATTGCTAAAAAGAATTCGTTGGGTATATATTTACCAGTGATATTATATGAGCATCCTGTAATTGCGTCACACAACTGATCACGTGAACAGTTACACTTCTTTAAACATCCAAATCCATACAATCCATAAACGCACCGTCCTCCAGAGCAATTGTGTCCATAGGTACCTATATCACAAGCTGAAAAATGTAATGAATTTTAAAAGTGTTTTATATGGGTTCCTAATCAACATAGGTTTGTTACTATTGGTAAACGTGATCGGTGTCACTAACCGTGAAATAATATTAGTGTGCAAGAAATTCGAAGTCTGAATTTTTAAAGAAAAAAACCCAAACGTTCATGAATATTGAACTGAGTTGGCTTGGAGCATTATAAAAACAACCGTTGGTTTTCTCAGTCGGCCAGTATTCACCTATACACCAACTAAACAAGTCAGTTGAACGTAGTTATCATTACAACTCCGCCAGTACAGGACATCCTAATCATCAATTGTTACCTAATAATTGTTGTTAATTTAGTACGAGCATATCTTGAAATCTTAGAAATTAATTCAATTTAATAGATTTCTATACTTCGTAAGAGCATTCTAATATTGTCATGAATGGTGAAGATAACGAATAGTGTAGTTGGGTAAACACGGACCCCTGAACACACCAGAGATGGGATCATGTGTCTAGGAGGAGTAAGCATCCCCTGTCGACCAGTCACAACCGCCGTGAGCCCTATATCCTGATCAGGTCAAAAGAGTGCCATGGACTGACCATGACCATAATGACTTGCATTAGCCTAGTGACTTTGTAACCGGCACGCCAGCGTTCGATTATCGATCCCGATGCTACTTCAAAATTTCACATAGTGACTTCCTTTACTAAGTACCGGTGTTTGTTGCATACTAGACTCCCCCCCCCCCCCCCGTATAGAATTCTCCCGAGAAAAATGGGCTCCAGTTAGACTTCACCCCATGGGGAAAAATCGTTCCAGTATATCATATCGCCCAATGGAAACATTTAGTACATGTATAATGTTTTCATCTGGGCAAAAAAAAAACCTCCTGGAATATAATTTCCTAATTTAGCGTACCATTCGTTACCACAAAATTATGTAGTTTGCCGTAAGTTTCGTTTTAAAAAAATACAAATTTCATATGGATTTAATATTGAGACGTCACCAGCTGTAGGTGATGTATCATAAATTTAGACCTATGCTTAGCGCTCAGGGCCGTACAAGTGAGTGTTCTTCAATCTTCATCGTACCAATGCCTGCCGTGACTCGGGACCTCCGTTTTTAAGACCATATCCGCAAAAACCTGTGATTCTCACTTCTAAATCCCGAGCGTTTGCCGAAGGGGCAAACACTACCTATTCTAACGTCTTAGTTTTTGACGCGGCCAGGGCAGGAGCAGGGCTAGAATTCACGACCTCTCGATTACGAAACGAACGCTCTACCACTGAGTTACCGCGACCGGTGTGACTTAAAGACGTAATGAACCAAAATCGCACATCATATAAAGATAGAATCACATGACATAATGAAAAAAGCACATGACATAATGATACGTGAACATGGCAAAATGAGAAAAGCACATCATATACACATGTACACTGTAATGACATAAAAAAGCACATGACATAATGATAAATGTACGTGACATAATGATGACACACAGCATAATGATTAGAGCACATTACATAATGAAAGAAGCACATGACATAATGAATAAACAAAATGTAAACAGAAGAGAAATACGTAACATGCGATGAACATTATGCACAATTTCCTCCAACATTGCTTGTAAACTACACACGTGAGTGAGTCATGCAAAAAAAAATACTATTTCCTCTAAATCTATTTCCATAAGGAAATAATTTCTACATGCATTTTCTAAAAACCAATGACGGTGAGTGTGGAAGATGGAAGGGGTAAGAAAACAATAAAACAGAAACAAGAAATAAAACAGAAACAATGGCTGTCTCTTGTTTGTTTTACATGTACGTCCCTTTTATTTACTGATTTGGAAACGTCGCCAACTGTAGTACACATACCTATCTGATTTTGATACGTCACAAGCTGTAGTACACATACCTATCTGATTTGGAAACGTCATCAGCTGTAGTACACATACCTATCTGATTTTGATACGTCACCAGCTGTAGTACACATACCTATCTGATTTTGATACGTCATCAGCTGTAGTACACATACCTATCTGATTTTGATACGTCATCAGCTGTAGTACATATACCTATCTGATTTTGAAACGTCATCAGCTGTAGTACACATACCTATCTGATTTTGATACGTCATCAGCTGTAGTACACATACCTATCTGATTTTGAAACGTCACCAGCTGTAGTACACATACATATCCTTCCGTAGCAGCGAGGATTCTTTAAGTAAATTTTCTTCTCTTATTCATTTGGTGCGTTGAGATGTGATATTTTGTATGCAACAACTACATAATGTATGAAAGGCGAATATAACGAACAGTGATCAATCTCATAACTCCTACAAGCAATACAAAATAGATAGGGTCATGAACAACGACAATCACATGCCAGTAATTTGAATTTGATAAATAGCAGCTCAAAGAAATGTGTACCATAAACAGTGGAGTTTTTTTAACGTAAGGTTTCCATTGTAATTAGGAATAGGTAATTAAGATCTGCTATATACATGTTTGAGATCAATTTCATTATGTACTCAACTGTGATACAATGTGAACAAAGAAATGAAATTTTTATCACCTAAACAAATAAAAATCAAAAAAATATCTTTACTTTTAAACAAACCATGTCTAACAATAAATACTCTCTTCTGTTTTATAGAAAACACTGTACTTTCATTAAGAATATAAATAAAGTGTGCTCCCCTACCTAAAATGGCCATACTTCACATTGATAATAACACGTTTTTCGAACTTGATAAATATTTTATTTCACGCATGCATTATTTACTAAATGTATATATAACAGCTTTTTGTCTTTATATCTCTGTATACCATTGCATAATGGTGATGAGATCCAATAAATTGAATTGAGTACATGTAGTATTAAAATATCACAAAATATACAGTTGACAACGATTGAAATAGAAATGCAGACGTTTTCTCGTTTATTCAGTGACTCAGAAACTTGCCCGTCTTCTGAATGAAAGTTGTAAAACAAACGTACTAGGTTTTTGGTCAGTTAAATAACATATTACGGGGGTAAAATTCATCTCATCTCCGCTAGCCATTAATTTTAATAATCGATAGCATATATGATTAGAAGCAAATAAAATGCAAATCATTAAGTCATTTTTGTTTATATTGATGATAGGTTTTTTTCATGAACTAGTTGCATTTGAAACCGAGGTTTTACATCCTTAATTATTTATTACAGGCACGAAGAACAGGAGGGGTGTAATATGAAAGCTTGAAAGTTAAGAATTTATCCTTGTAGCGCAATTTAAGAAATTGAAGTCGGAAGGGGGAATTGAGACAGTTTCAGCGGATGAAGTCTACTACCCCCACCCCACCCCCAAACACATGTACACAATTTAAGGTTTTCATCATCGGACAATTTGAGCACTATTTTTTGTTGTTATCTTATTGCTTGTCAAGAATTTTACACAACTTAACCGGCAACATACCCCTTCTGGTACATTGAAAAATATAAGTAATGTTAGCACGGGGCTCTATAAAGTTCAACCTGCAGTCTGGTCATACTTCGTCATTCAATAACTTTTTTAAAATAAAAAAAATGTTTGTTGGGTTAGCGGGACTATGATCTATGACTATAACAATGACCTGTGTTTAACTTTTACATTCCATGCAAATTCGAAGGGGTTTCCCCTCAATAGAACAATTGGGGGTCAGCTAATCCGTGTATTTAAAATCAACAGAAGTGCTTGGCTTCTTGTGGAATGTGTGAAATATATTGGGTCGGCGCAATATACCCGTGATTTTAGACTAGATCTGATATCGTGCCGACCCAATATATTTGACACTTTTTATAAGAAGTCAAAAACTGCTGTCAATTTCAAATAACCGTAATTTAGTTACATGTATACTGTGACCAGGACAATAGGAATTTGCATGGTATATACTTGTTATACAAACCTCATTGCATTATCCAGACACTCCCGACGAACATTTTTTTTATGAAAATGAAAATCAAAGTACATTGAACATAAGTCTCGGTCAAATGTAATTAACTTGGGATTTTGAAAATAAATCATTCGATGGTGTGTATTTTTGCTTCTATTATTTATATAATAAATTGATTCCAATTTATTAATCATCGACATTGCTCCAATTTGTCTATTGGATCAAGTTATATTTGTCAAGATACCTATTAACACATGTACCTAAAACAACGCATTTGTCAGAGAGAGAGAGAGAGAGAGAGAGAGAGAGAGAGAGAGAGAGCACATCGGTAATTATTGAATATTCCTATTACATGTGTTGTACATGACTAAATATACTAATTCGCATTCAAAGCAGGAATTGCCTGTAAGTACGCATTATTTAAACATAGAATTAAAGAATATTTTAATGAAGAAAGGGATTAGAAGACTAAAAGAAAAGATTTTAAAACCAGGCTTTCTCAAAAACATAATATATAGTGTTTGATATCGTTGGAAATGGTTCAAAATCCTGAAAAACAATATAAGTATCGGGGGGGAGGGTATTGACATTTTTTCTTTTCTTAAAATTTCACCGTTATCATGGTTATTTATCCGGCGGCACATTTTCACATCTCCTGTAAGGCGCCCGTGGACACAACAAAGTTCCTAGCACCTGTGTGTATTGGAAAATAACACACACGTGGATCACGGTGGATATGGTGTTTCTCCGTGGATTTTCCACCATGGGATGTATGAAACTCGTGTCGTGTACTGTACATGTAATAGGCATCTTTCCTGGCATTATAAATTCGCTAAGATTAGCCTTCAATATATATATATATATATATATATATATATATATATATATCGTTAAAGGTAATATGAAACGATTTCTAACAGTGGTATTTTTTTTAAAAACGAATTCTTGTTTCATAAACCTTGATTAATGACTTCCCATACATAACTCAATTCTTCAGATTATCGTTTCATATGACCTTTAAATGTGTGTCTCGCTAACAATTCCACGATATGCTGTTGTTATATGTCTCCATATTGTTTGTCTTAGGAATATGGATGGTGAATGTATCCATCATGGTCGTCAGTTTTGCCGGAGCAGTCCTTCTGGTGAGTATTGCCGTTATTCTTGTGAAGAGGTAACTTGGTCGTTGATCAATCTTATGGTATCCTTGGATGATTGTCTATTGCTGTCAGTTATACTGCCTCCGTGGCCGAGTGGTTAGAGCATCGCGCTCGAAATCACACGGCCTCTCACCTCTGGTCAACGCGGGTTCGAATATCGCGCCAGTAAGTGAGAAAGTTTCCCAGTTTACTTTTGGAAGGTCGATGATCTCTTCCCAGATACATTATATCTGGGTTCTCTCTTTCACCAACGAAAACTGGGCGCCACCAGATAACTGAAAAATTGTTGAGTGTGACGGAAAACATCAATCAATCAATCGAATACTTGATGAGCGTATTGTATTCAAAGTAAATGTTTGCAAATCGGTAAACAATTGCGTTTTCATAATCGAAATTTTCAATAATGATGTCCATGTATCAGATCCACAACAGTGAAATGTTAGAGTTTTTATCATACGTTCTTCGTTTCAATTCAAATTTATACTGTGACAGTGTAATATAAAATTAAATCCTTCGAAAATAGAAACATAGTTTGATAGTATTTGGCAAACGATTTACAACTGAATTAATTAGAGGATGAAAGTCCAAACATACTTCAAGTAATATAACATTCATATGTCGAATTCATGTATCCCTGTGAACTCGCAGTAAAAGACATCACAGAGTCGTCCACGTCTACTTCATACTTAGATATTTTATTGAAAGTAGATATTAACGGCAAACTAACAACTCAACATTATGACAAACGGGATCCATCGTCAACTTCCCATATCTATGTATCAATATTCCATTATCATCTGAATATGGTGTTTATATCTCCAAACCGATTCGATGCTTACCTCTTGTGTATCGATTCAGTTGACACACATAAACATCATATACAGGCGATCATGACATTTTGCTACATAACTATGGGAAGTTTACGATAGAGAAGCTGCAATCACTTATTTTGAATTTTTGAGCTGTACTTCAAGATGAAGAAAATTCAGATATCATGTTGATTATTAAGTTCAGATAAATATTGAACGACCTATGCAACTTGTCGCAAAATCCCAGGATTAAACATCTGTAATGCCATTTTAAATTTGATGATTGATTATTTTGTTTTACATATATTCAAAACAAAATCAATATAGATGAAGGGAAGGAGACTGCAACTAATGTTGTCTCTTTGAATCTAAAGCGAGAGTAGACCAGTCAAGCAAATGAAAATTGATGACAATCAGATTTTTAAATTACGTTATAAACTGCTGATCAGAAAATAATGAATTATGTATTTATTTTAGACAGAGAGTGATAAATGCGACTACCCATGGATTTTATCTGGGAGAAAACAGACCAGTTGCTGATACAACATCTGAAAGTTATATGAGAGTGGAAGAAAATAGCTACAATGAACCTGGACATGTTTCTTTGGATTACATTGATCCATTTGATGATAGCGATAAAATTAACTCTATCACGAACAGGCATGACAGACCACGAGAAAAAAGAGAAGATAGGACGAAAAATATTCAATAGTGTCGCTCCTCATGACGGAAAGAAAGGAATCTGAAGTCGATAAAATGGACATGGGATACATAGATGTTATGGGAATTGGTTCCGGCACAGAATCCCTTCCAGCATCACCACCACTAACAACATTAACAACATCTACAATGACAACATCAATCCTCCCACAACAAACATCACAATTAATAACAGACCCACCAGCACGATTTCCACCAGTAGAAAAGAAAAAAATTCAATTAACAACAGCACTTCCAAAACAATCTCACCAATCAGTAGCACGTGAGACAAACACCACGACACAACCAACTGTCGCAAAAGTAAATACAAGCACATCACCTTTAGAATCAGCAATAGATACACATTCATCAACATCTTTTGGAGTGAAAGATACAGAACAGTCATCACCTCCATTCACCGTCACAACAGAAATAATAACAAAACCAGAAACAACCAAGCTATCATCAGTAGCACTGATAAAATTACCGTCAGACACCCTATCAGAACCAACAAAAACGACAGATCCAACCACACTAAATATACCACGGACGAGAAAAAACGTAAAAACAAAGACGTTTTTCCAACCACAACCTACTACAACACGACAACAACAGTCACAACAACAAGACAAACAAATTCAATAAGCATACAGCATATTATAATATATTTTTACGAAACCGTGCAAAGTAAAAAATAAGTTATATTTCATATTTCAAGACTTATAAAATGTGCCATTCATCATCTCACTGAAGGAGTCACAAACAGATTCTAGTGTACATGTTGGCATTGTGGCAGAGGTTTTCTATCTGATGTAAAGTATTGCTAAGATCAAAGGAATGAATACCGCACTATGACATAATTTTATACATGCAAGGTGAAGATAACGAACAGTGATCAATCTCATATAAATTAACACATTTTGCTAATAAACTCCGAAACACTTGCTCTAGAGTTACTGCTTTCACCTTTAATATTGTTTTATATGTGAGGTGAAGTCCGTACGCTATAATAGAATCTTACGTCATTAGTAAATATCGTAAATTTAATTAAAAATTTAATTTCGTTTTCGATTAACTACCCCGAAATAGCAAAAATGAGAGTAAAGTGGCGGATCTAAGCCGGTTTCCTTTCTTTTGTTTTATATGTATGACAACTCAAGATAACATGATATAAAGTTAATCTGTTGTTAATCGATGCTTGATTTTGATGTTATAGAAAATAAAGGTTTTGATAATTGTCGAATAAATAAAATATACCTGTTCCTTTCCTCAATCCGTAATTTTAATCTTGATTGAGGTTATAGAAACTTCCAGAACGAAGCGAGGCAACATCATACAACCAATTGCACATTCACGGGCTTTCCGGCAAGTCGAGAAGTTGTGATTGGTTGACAGCATGATCAGCATAAAATTGTGTAGATGTTCAGTGTTAGTTATGATTGTTTTGACTAGACCCATATTTATCATTTTATGAAGATTTATAATTATATTATTCATGTACATCTCATTCAACTAATGACACCTCCTCCCCTCCCCTTTTTGATGTTCTTAAACCTTCTCCGTGTTTATAGAAGTCTGTTACAACTGAATTTTTGTAATGATTTATTAACATGTACTGATATGTACAAACAAATGGATAAACACAAAAAAGTTTTTAATTTGGTTGAACATGTTTTGTGATGACATAGATCTTGAAAGTAAGCAATAAGTCGAAAATTGTCCAATATGTCAAATATCGAATGATCCGGGACTGTTCTTGGAAGTTTGCGCCTAATAACTTAAAATATTTTATTGAAATTATGTTGTATACTACCTCACAATGTCCATGAAATCAGGCCACTGTTTACAAAATAACAGTTTTTCTGTTTGTCATTCCAGTGGCGCATCCAGGGGGTCGGAACCACCCCCTTTCGTGTGCACCCCCCCCCCACCCCCTTGAACACCAAAATTAATGGTAGACCCCCTTTTTAAAAAGAAAATTTCTGGATACGTCCCCTGCATTCATATAAATATACATGTAGTGCATCATGTTTTTCATTATTGCGTTTGACGATAAGAAACGACGTGGATCCATAATTTTACCCTTAATTTGTTGCACTGGACAAATCTACCATTATAAACACATTTGCATTAACGAATATGAAATTATGAACATCCGTTCATTTTGTTCTTCGTAAACTATTCGGCATGATGTTCTTCGTAAACTATTCGGCATGATGGATTACAAGTGCATTCGTAAAATCATTATCTAATTTTCAATGCGGAGAGAGGTCATCTATCCCACCTCTGGTGTGTCTAGGGGTCCGTGTTTGCCCAACGATATATTTTGTACTGCTTGTAGGATTTATGAGATTGATCGCTGTTCGTTATCTTCACCTTTCATATGGAATATTTAATTTGGAGCTCCAAGTGACTTCCTAATAATCAAGTTTTATTTATGCAGTCAATAAATACAACATAACTAATGCGCGCAATTATTAAAAAAAAACTGTTCTTAAATTCATTTGAATTAAAAATATCGATCAATCAATCAATTCATGTGCGCAACAATTCATGCACACATGAGAAAAAACTCCTCTATGCAATATTATTTGATTCTGATCAAGCGCGGGATTTCATCCAGTGAATACATATTTCATTACATAGGGCATCCAGCAATAAAATTGGGGAAATAACTCACATTTATTAAAGGTACAAAATTTTGACAATGTTACCGCGACGTGAACAGGTAACTGATGGTCATCCCGTAATGGGAACACAGTTTAGCTGTAAAATACCGAGTTCAAAACGATGAATCCGCATTGCATGTAATGTATTTTGAACTAAATTTTAATTTCATATTGTGATTCAACCCTACCCCCTGAGACCATGATTTGAGCAAACTTGAATCTCCACTACCTAATTATATTAATATGCAACTAATCAAAACTGCTATTCTTGAGAATTGTTTTCATACTATATAGATTTTAAAAGTTCGATCCCTTATTGTGATTTCACCATACCTCCGGTATCTGAACAACTTTGAATCGGTATTCTCTAAGGATGTTTTCCATAACATTAGTTTTGTCTTTTCTGGCCTAGTAGTTCTTGAGAAGAAGATTTTGAAAGAATGCCACAATCTATTCACCATTTCTTAATTATCTCTCTTTAAAGGGGGCGTGATCCTACATAGGAACAATTGTGGATTCCCTTTTCCCAATTATGCTTTATGGCAAGTTTGGTTGAAATTGGTCTAGCAGTTCTGGAGAAGTTCAAATGTGTAAAATTTACGGACACTGGGTAAAATGGGACCAGAAAAGCTCACTGAGCTAAACAGAGATTTTTTTCTAATAGAAAGTATCCGCAACAAAACATAATTCTTTCCAAATATTCTGTGAAGTCTACCGTATTATTTTTTTAATTGAAATCTTGGATGAATACACAATTTATGTACAATGTTAAAACACAAGATCATGTCTTTATTTAAACATCTTACATGCGCATACAGCACCTTTTAGCAAATAAACCTGTATTAATCCAAAAACGTCCTTGTATCAAATTACATTTTAAAAATATATCACCAACATTCATAAAATAACAAATCAATCATTAGAAAAAACAAAGCAATACTATAGCCTCCTAGCAACCATATCCATGCACACCAAAAGCTGGGTATATTTCTAGGGAGAATACCTGACTGTATATTTGAATACCATATTGTAATATTTCTAAATACTCCAGTACACCAAAAGCTGGGTATATTTCTAGGGGGAATACCTGACTGGCTATTTGAATACCATATTTTAATATTTGTAAATACTTCGGTAGCCTTTACAGTCACATATATCTATTTTACACATGTTGTTGCTCATTCTAAACTTTTTATGATTTCAGTCCGCATGTCCTTAAAGAATAACACATATATATTACTGTACCTGAGTATCATCGCATGCATGCTAATCAACAAACTCAATTTGTTAACCCTGAGAGTATTATTAAAATACCTACGTGCTTTCATCAGAATATGGATTTGTAGCTACTGACAAATTTAGTTTTAAAGATCTAGACCTATATGCTATTCTTAACAACAGTCACTGATTGTACTGACTGTACTATACATAATGAAAGATGTTGAAGTCTAAAACAAAAGTTCGTTAATTTTATTTGGAAGACAGAATAATACGTATGACAGGAGCAAATCTAATTTGTAGTCCATCTTCCAAAAAAGTCAACACAGACCTAAATAATCTCTAAAATACTTTTGTCTCTAATTTCAACAACGCCTGCCTGCAAAAACATCAACAGCGACAATTTTATCTTGCGTATTTTTGTTTCTCTCTTCTTTCTTTAGCATGTAATAATGTGAATGAAAATTTGGCAGAGTGTCATCATAAGTATCCGAACTTTCTGTTTGTGGTGTTGTCAATAGGCTATTGGAAGTACCGTTTGAATTGTGACCCGTAGCCTCGTTCTCATTGACAGCTAGTGTAACATAGCTGTCACCATCCTTATCATCAGCTGCCTTCATAGCATAAGTATTTGAACTCTTCTCAAATTCGACGGCGATCATCCTTTGGTTCCGCTGAAGAGCAAGTGTTACGTAGCTGTCCTGAAAGTCATCGTTTCTGTTTACGACAACGGCGCCACCTTCGTCGTAGATGTCTTCCTCCTCAGTGGCGTTGAAAGTGGAAATTGCGTTGTGCCTATCAAAGCTGAGTACGTTGTAACTGTTAGATGCTCTTGTCATCTGAGAGTAGTCTTCCTGAGGCTCGTCCGAATTATGGATGGCAGAGTTGTTAGAGACACGCCTGGTCCTCAACTCTTTAGAAGTACATAAATTATTAAAATAAATTTATATGTATGCATTGAATGCACCCTATTTAAGTATTAGGTCCTACATGTTTTTCAGCAATTACAGAAATAATTCAAGCCCGATTAATTGCACGGGTAACACACGGTGGTCCCTGTCTTGACAGGCGTTAACACGACAAAAAACCCTACACACTAATCATAGGTCTAAATCTGTACTCACCTCCAGCTGATGACATCTCAATTTGAATTAAAAAATTTCAAAGGGACGCGAAACAAAGGAATAAATAAACAATTGCACTGTATATAGAAAGTAAATACTTTGTCCGTCTTTTATTTGATGTCTTTAGGATATAAATTTATAGGGTTCATAAAAAATATACAAACCTGAGAAATATTGTCTGAAAAACTTTAATCTGCAAATAGAAACCGCAATATATTTATTCTTATAGATTCTGTTAAGCACGGTGCAAGGATACACAAATGATACTCGTGCTAGAACGTAAGTGTTGATTTAGCACGACAACGCTTAATTGTATGGGCTATGTTACCAAAGTCACCATCACAAAATGATGTATTTTAAGTATTTCATCAAATAAATTGTGTTATCTTGTTAAATATCATTCCCAAACATGCTGTTCATTTGTCTTGTTTCGTGATATAAGGATTATATAAAAAGAATTAAATATAAAAAAGAATTCACCTTTGATTGTACAGTACGACGATGATAACTAAGATTGATCCGACGCTGAATATGACGGCCAATAAAACAGGTAAAATCTTGTGTATGATTCCCTGATCTTTGCTCTCTTCTTTTTCTTCTGCTAGAATTCAAGGAATCGCACAATTATAAAAATATATTTCCATTTAATTCAATTTGAAGCACTTCACCGGTCTTCGTGACGTCTCCATATGAGTGAAAAATTCTCGATGGAGACGTTAAGCAAGATCATACAATCAATCAATCGGAATATCCATGATAAGGTACTAATGCTTAATGTCACATACCTGTGTGATTTGGATTGAATTATGCTGGAGAAAAGGGAATCTTAATTGAAAGTGGAATAAGTCGGACGTTTCATTAAGCAAACTATTTCCAAGCCAAACATGTTAAAAAATTACAGATGAACGGGTAGATTGACGCCTGACTTAATGATAAAAAAGCTCACTTAAGCTTACAGCTTTCAAATCTAAAATATTGAGCCTTTACTATAATACAACCAATCATGACACTGCTCTTCTCCAACCCTACCCCGGGGTGCATGATCATGAGGTGCTTGTATATTAACATAACTAATCGTGCCTTGCTGTCCCTGAGAATTCTGTTTTTCCTTTATATTGCCTTGCCTATCTTTATTTTACCCCCATCCTACCACAACATAGAAAAAAATTGAAAGACTTCTACTACCTGAGGATGGTTGCAAAATTGCAGTATTATTTTAGAGAAAAAGATTTTTTCTTATACAACCCATGTAAAACGTTGATTCCATATTGTGGCCCCACCCTCCCCCCAGGGTCTGAGATTTGATCAACATGAATCTGCACTATCTAAGGATCATGACCTTAGTGTTCTTCAGAAGAAGAGTTTTAAAGATTTTCCCTAAATATTCCATTGTAAAACTTTTATTCATTATTGTGGCCCCGTCCTACCACCAGAAACCATGGTTTGAACAAATCTAAATGTGAGGGTGTTGCACAGAAGCGAGAATTTTCCCTAATCGGAGCTCCGTGCCAACATTCGTGACGTAGAACTGACCTTCATTCAGATTTATACTCATTGCGCATTTGCCATTTAAATACCTGAAGGATTCCCCAGTACTAGAGACAAGCCTAATACATTTTATGTGTCAATACATTATACATGTAGTCTGAAGATAATTTTGAAATCGTGAAAATTAAATTGTCTTCTTTTTTTCCTGAGTATCAGATACAATGTATATGGTTACATGTTACGAGTGTATCAAATATTTAATATTCTATACTCGTACAGTCCAAAAGCTCTTATACTCGTATGTTTTATTTTCTACAACCAACAATTGGCAACTGTACATGACTCAAGCCACAAAACAATATATGGGAAGTTTAATACGCATTAATAAAATTCAACATTATTCAAAGTACATGCATATGTAAAAATTGATTCAACATAGCAATTTGCTGCTGGAATACATATAAACTCAAACTGTTTAACGTTTATTTACATTGTTTCGCCTTAAAGTTTTTCTTCCAAAGCTTTGCAAAGTTCACAACAGTTTTTCGTAAAAGGCACCATGCCTTTGTCAACAACTTTCATTCCGAAAAACATACAAGTTCTCGTTAGCAGCCTTGACTATCAAAACACAGGTATTGCATTCTGTATTCGGCGTGTTTGTTGAGAATGTTATTCACAAACTAAACAGTGTCCAGGTTGGAAGCTTATTTCAAACTCGGAACATGGTAATAAACAGAGATTTGACATGAAACATTTATAATAACTAGAATCGTGTTTCAATTTAAAAAAAATCTAGATGGAAAAGGAATATGAAAAAAATATGTTCGTGAGGGAGTTGAACCCGGTAGTTTTAAAAATCTTTACATTTAAGAGTCAACGACCTTATCCACTTAACCACGCAGTAGCCCATACGTTACTGAGGAAAATTAACGCGACAGTTTTTTTTTAGAGGAAAACTCGAAGAACATGTTCATGCTAAATTCATTTTGTTTCACGGAGGCAGTTTTTTTCTGAAATTCGGGGATACCCCTCAATTTTAACGCTAAATATCATATAAATCGCTTATTGCTTGATTTAAACTCGAAATATTTTGGCTAATTTTTTCGGACGCCGAACAAAATCTGATCAGTAAAGCTCACTTTTCAGTGACAATGGAATTCACAATGTTTTGTGTCTTTCCCCATACATATTCATTGAATAGCAAACAGGAATTTTCAGAGAAGTTTATTATGTCTAATTGTTAAAGCACAACGGACGTCTGAAGACGAACGACGACCAAACGCTTTAGGTTGATGTCCATTTTACAACGATTTGAGAAAGAAATACATGTATATCAAGGGTTTTTATTACACACAACCAAGTGTTTTTAAATTAGTTAAGCTCCTTAGTGTAGACAATACTAAAGAACTCAATAACGTGGGAAAATTCTTAGTACAAGCTTTGAAAATACGAAGTTTAGCATTGTAAGTCAATAATGTAATTATAGTATTTTTCTAATAACATGTGCATCTCATAATGTAATTACATATAAATTATTTTATATTTGTAATTTCTTCTCCTCCTATCTTCTCCTGTCCGCTCACATGTTGTTTATCTTATGCAATTAGATCTATATTGTGTATATACATGTACATGCACTAGATGTATTCCGATGAGTTGTATAACTCAAGGACAATAAAGAATTGAATGACTCAGTTGACATAAAATGCAAATAGCTAACATACATTGCTAAAAAGAATTTACCAGTGTTATTATATGAGCATCCTGTAATTACGTCACAAAACTGATCACGTGAACAGTTACACTTCTTTAAACATCCAAATCCATACGATCCATAAACACACCGTCCTCCAGAGCAATTGTGTCCATAGGTACCTACATCACAAGCTGAAAAATGCAATATTGATTGATTGATTGTATCTTGCTTAACGTCTCGTTTGAGAAATTTTCACTCATATGGAGACGTCACCAAGACCGGTGAAGGGCTTCTAATTTAGGCCTATGCTCGGCGTTTATTGCCATTGAGGATTTTTTAGCGTGCCACACCTACTGTGACACGGGTTATCCGTTTTTAAGGTCATCTCCGAGGACCCGTGACATCCACACCTGATGCCGAGCGTTTGGTGATGGAACTGTCATTACCTGTTTTAACGACTTAGGTCTGTCGCAGCCGGGATTCGAACCCCGGCCTTCCACATGCGGGGCGAACGCTTTACCTCCTGACCACCGCGACGGTTACAATTAAGAAGCACGTGACTTACTGACAAATGCATATGACATAATGAGAGAAGCACATGACATAATGATGTATACACATCACTAAATGACAAAAGAACATCAGAAGGCAGTTAAGGCGTTCCATATATACCTCCACTCTTTCTTTGTGGGTATTAATTCAAAGAATGATGAATATGGCTACAATGATTTTAAACTATTAAAAGAAAAACGTTAATTGCTTACGATTGCAGAATGTACCGTCACGTCGGTAATTAGGACAGCATCTCAAAGGATCACTACAAATAAGCCACGATATTAACACGACTTGTGCCTGACGTTATAAATGTACGCATGAATGTTTCTAGATGTAAGCATGATTGTTTCTAAATGTAAGCATGATTGTTTCTAAAATTTAATGTAAGCATGATTGTTTCTAAATGTAAGCATGATTGTTTCTAAATTTAAACATGAATGTTTCTAAGTTTCATCAAATTTCAATCAAGTTAAATGGTTTACATTTTATGTATGGTGATCATTACTTACCGACTGCAGACTCCTGTCCCGAGTCCAGCTTTTGAATGAACAAAATGTAAACAGAAGAGAAATACATAAGATGCGATGAACATCATAGTTTATGCACAATTTCCTCTATCAATGCGTGTAAACTACACACGTACGTGAGTCATTCAATAAAAGAAGTACTACTTCCTCTAAATCCATTTCCATAAGGAAATAATTTCTACATGCATTCTCTATAAACTAATGACGGTGAGTGTGGAAGAGGGGAAGGGTAAAAAACAACAACAATAAAACAGAAACAAACAATAAAACAAAAATAAACAATGAAGCAGAAACAATGTATGTATCTTGTTTGTTTTACGGCTCTTTATTTACTGATTTTGATACGTCATCAGCTGCAGTACACATACCTATCTAATTTTGAAACGTCACCAGCTGTAGTACACATACCTATCTGATTTTGATACGTCACCAGCTGTAGTACACATACCTATCTAATTTTGAAACGTCACCAGCTGTAGTGCACATACCTATCTGATTTTGATACGTCACCAGCTGTAGTACACATACCTATCTGATTTTGATACGTCACCAGCTGTAGTACACATACCTATCTGATTTTGATACGTCACCAGCTGTACTACACATACCTATCTGATTTTGATACGTCACCAGCTGTAGTACACATACCTATCTGATTTTGATACGTCACCAGCTGTAGTACACATACCTATCTGATTTTGATACGTCACCAGCTGTAGTACACATACCTATCTGATTTTGATACGTCACCAGCTGTAGTACACATACCTATCTGATTTTGATACGTCATCAGCTGTAGTACACATACCTATCTGATTTTGAAACGTCATCAGCTGTAGTACACATACCTATCTGATTTTGATACGTCATCAGCTGTAGTACACATACCTATCTGATTTTGATACGTCACCAGCTGTAGTACACATACCTATCCCTCCGTAGCAGTGAGGATTCTGTAAGTATGTATTCTTCTCATATTGACTTGGAGCGTTGAGATGTGACATTTTGTATGCAGCAACTACAGAATGTACATGTATACATAAATGTTTCCGAGAAACAGAAACGTGGATGTCGCGATACTTGTTTTCATGTGTAGATTAACTCTTTTCATGCCACAAAATCACGAAATTTCATTAAAATACGTATTCATTATATTTCTGATTTATTACACATTTTGTCTTTATTTGCAGCACAATCACTATGTACACATCTAAATGTATTTCTCTGTGTACATCAATAAATATTACAGACTCAATGATATATGAGGCGGACTGAATTTCCTGTGTTAGTTCTAAATTATAGCAGCACATGAATCGTTGTTTCTGTCACACTTCGACTACAGCGAGTTTTTCGACGTTTTATATGATAACACTGATGTAATAAGATTCATAAAAATATCTAATGATCAGTCATCCAAAAATTATTTTGTTAAACACCACTATGAGAACGCGAAATAAAAGACACCACAAAGTAGTCCACTTCTGCTTCAATGTAACGTGCGCCGAATACACAAATCTATTTACAGCGAGTTCAATTGACACACTTACAACACCAGTGAAAACGATTTGAAACTTTTACAAATTTTAATTCTACATAATTAGTCACAAATATATAAACATACAATGATACAAAAGTACACAACACAGATTCAAAGTTCTACTCAACTCGTTTAAATAATTGTGGTAGTATCGATCTATATTATCTCCATTTCATTATTTTCTACTTACTTGTCTACGTAAATTCCTATCTTCGTATTCGAGTTGTTTATTTCATGAAACAAGAAGAGAGTTATCTTTTATTTTCAAACGTTATTTATTACAAAACTTCTCATTGGTTACTTCTAGATTTATTATCAAATCACATTACAGGTAACTTTTACTCTCATTCTTTTGTTAAGAATAGTATTTAAACCCGAGCACAACCGTGTTCGGGGCTTCTGCTGAGCCAATCCTTGCAACAAGGTAAATATCAGAAGTTGCATCACCCTGTATTTTTGATTATTGTTTCTTTATTTTTCCTATTTAGTTATATTTTTCTCTCAAGCCACATTCATTCCCCGGGATTATTATTTTGGTATTTATCATAAAATTGTCGAACTTTATTAAAGGTCTAAAACTTTATTTATTTATTATTTTATTGCTAGCCTCACTCTAGGCGGGCTCAAACTTACCTGGAAATATCTAAAGGGTTGAAGACTTTCTATAACACTTATCATCATTAAAAAAACACAACGCGAAGTAAAAAGAACATATCAATAGTAGTGGCAGAATGTCCAACTACTACATAATGATCACCATCTCCGTGAATCAGTTAAGGAATCCTCGCGCACACGTTAAATATACGGATTGCAGATCAGATGCGCGATCCTAGCTAGATGATCGGGCCAGGCACTTCCACGGACCAGCGCATTACAAAGTGCTTCCATTATAGCGAGACTACTGCCATCTTCTTCTCCAGACACAACAACACTCCTACAGACGATCACGCGCTCTACCCGCCACGTCATCCGATCACACACGAAGCTTTCCAAGTGACGTCACAGAGACACAAAAACAAAACAGCTGATGCAACAGCTTAAATATATAACCAAATATCGTAACACCTCCCCCCTTAAAGAAAAGTTTGAGTGTATATGAAAACTTTTACACAATGACAAATGCACATACCATTAATTCACATAAAATTTCAACAAAATCACATCAAAAATCATAACATATCACTCTACAGGTACTCTCGACAATGCATCGACAATCATATTTTCTCTACTTTTGATATGACAATGTTATGTTCTTGCAACTTTAAACTCCACCTCATTAATCATTAATGATTTTTTGTTTCTCATTTTGTGTACAAAGGTAAGAGTATTATGGTCAGTAAATACAACAACTGGATGTACAGATGAATATAAATAGACATCAAAATATGCAGTGCCAATAACATAGACAAACACTCTTTTTCTATGGTAGAGTAGTTTCTTTAACATTTTGAGAACTTTTTAGAAAAATAAGCAACAGGATGGCAAACAAAATTTTCATCTTCCTGTAATAACACAGCACCACATCCTACATCACTAGCATCAATTTGCATAACAAATTCTTTATCAAAATTGGGAGATGATAGAACTGGAGAGACCACGAGAATGGCTTTTATTTTTTCAAAGGCCTGTTGGCATGTTTTATTCCATTTAAACTGACTATTCTTTCTTAAAAGACATGTCAATGGATTAGCAATGGTTGAGAAGTTTGGACAGAACTTCCTATAGTATCCAGCCATTCCCAGGAATCTCATGAGTTCTCTCTTACATTGTGGTACAGGGAAATTTGTAATCGCATCAACCTTAGCTAGGACAGTCTTCACATGGCCATTACCAACAATATGGCCCAAATACTCGACAACTGCATGACAAAATTCACTTTTAACAAGACTGACAGTCAAGTTTTCATCTGATAATTTCACAAACAAGGCCCTAATATGTGACAAATGTTCTTCAAAAGTATTGGTATGCACTATCACATCATCAATATAAGCTTCACTGTGATCTAAGTTACACAACAAATGATTGATCATCCTTTGAAAGGTTGCAGGTGCATTCTTTTTCCCAAATGGCATCACCTTATATTGGTAAAACCATCTGAAGTGACAAAAGCAGAACTTTCTTTTGCTCTCTCTGTTAAGGGAACCTGCCAGTACTCTTTGAAAAGGTCAAACTTACTCACATATTTTGCACATCCTATCTTATCGATGCAGTCTTCAATCCTTGGAATGGGATACGAGTCTGTTTTAGTAATTGTATTGACCCTACGAAAGTCTGTACAAAACCGAAATGAACCATCTGGTTTTGGAACAAGAAGACAAGGAGAGCTCCAAGGGCTGTTACTATGCTCAAAAATATCATGTTCCATCATATATGCCAGTTCTGCACGACAGTGTTCTTGTTTCAAGGGGTTCATTCTATAGGGGTGTTGTTTTATGGGAGATACATCTCCAACATCTACATCATGGTATACAAGAGTTGTTTTAGTAGGAACATCTGGGAATAAATGTGAAAAATCCCGTATCAGAGCCATGAGCTCTTTTTTCTCTTTATCATCCAAATGACTAAGTTTACACTCTATGTCAGACAAAACGTCTGAATTTTTCAATGTCGGAGTAACATATGTTGGTCTTGATTTTGTGTAGTGACCTCAGTTCCAGTAGTGGCGACTGATTCTACTTTGGGATGATTGGCGTCATTTCTGTCATGATATTGTTTTATATTAATGTGGCAGAGCTGTTTACTCTTGTGCCGACCAGGAGTTTTTATAATGTAATTCAATTCATTGACCTTTTGCTCAACTTCAAATGGGCCAAAGAATTTGGCACGCAATGGCTGGCCTGGAATAGGTAGCAAAACAAGGACCTTGTCTCCTGGATTAAATATTCTGGTCTTGGTATGTTTGTCATACCGCGTTTTCATTTTTTCTTGACTAGCCTTAAGGTTTTCTCTTGCTAGTTCCAATGTTTGGGATTGTCTATCTTTAAATTTCACAACATAGTCCAATAGATTGGGCTGACTTTCTTCACCCAACCATTTGACTTTAAGCAACTTCAATGGTCCTAGCACAGTGTGACCATAAACAAATTCAAAAGGACTAAAACCAAGCGATTCCTGCTTTGCATCCCTTACAACAAATAAAAGAAAGGGGATTCCCTGATCCCATTCTTTTTTCATTTGACAAACAATAAGTTCGCATCATATTTTTCAAAGTTTGATGAAGCCTCTCCAGAGCCCCCTGTGACTCTGGATGATAAGCAATAGATGTATGATGCCTAACCCCTAACTCCTGCATCACTTGTTTAAAGACCTTTGAAGTAAAGTTCGAACCTTGATCAGACTGTACTAATTGGGGTAAACCAAAATTTGTGAAGAACTTAGTCAAGGCATTGACAATTGTTATTGCTTTAATATTGCGAAGCGGAATTGCTTCTGGGAAGCGTGTTGATGCACACATAATTGTGAACAGGTACTGATTACCTGTCTTGGTGTTGGGTAAAGGACCTACACAGTCTATAATGACCTTGAAAAATGGTTCATCAAAAGCAGGGATAGGCTTCAAAGGAGCGCGAGGGATTTTTTGATAAGGTTTCCCTACGACTTGGCACACATGGCAAGACTTACAGTAGTCCACTATACCCCTTCTCATATTTGGCCAGAAGAAGTGAGCCAAGACTTTATGGTAGGTTTTCTTGACACCCAAGTGACCCGACATTGGTGTGTCATGGGCGAGACCTACGACTGTTTTACGGTATGCCCTAGGTACTGTAATCTGATGGTGAATCTGCCACTCATCTTCTACTAAAGCGTCTGGGGGACGCCAATTTCTCATGAGAATACCCTGATTTTTATAATAACAAACAGGGACCATATCTGTCTCTGGAGACAAAACCTGTGCCACGAACGGCCCTACGATCGGTATGAAATACGTCAGACAGCATCCGACCCAATAACAGGTTGCATTGGCAAACTAGATCGATAGACCGGACGTTATCTTTCTACGGCCTTGGTAGGAGCAGGGTTTGGATTCATAACCCCCTCCCTCTCCCCATCCCGGTCACGACGCGAACGCTTTAACCACTCAGCGATATGGCGCTAAAATAAGTGCCACCGAAGGAGGTTTAGTCTACATACACGATCGCGTGAGCGATCAGTAACATCGTTAAAACGACAAAAATCGCAAAATTAAGACCAAAATGAAGTTTAAACAAGAGATGTTTGTAAAACATATATGCCCCCATGGTGCAAAATTGAAAACAGTTATACACACGCTTCATTTAATTGATAGTAGTACCACCAATTCAACATATTGAGCAGACAATATATTCCTATATCAAGAGTGGATTGACCATGTTACCTAAAATTCAATAGGGGTCATCTACTCCTTATGGTGTACCAGTGTACCGAGTTTGATATCTGTCAAACAAAGGGTTCTCAAGATATTGAGATGACAGTATCTTCGTATATCCAGTTTGACTCTTGACCTTTCACCACAAAATCAATAGGGGTCATCTTCTCTTGAGGATGTAGCAGGGTACAAAGTTATGTCTGTCATGCAAAGGGCTCTCAAGTTATTGAGCGGACAATATATTCCTATGCCCAGTTTAACCTTTGACTATGTGACTTCAAAATCAAAGGGATCATCTTCTCTTAAAGATGTACAACTTTGACGTCCGTCATGCAAAGGGTTCTCAAGATATTGAGCGGACAGTATATTCCTATGTCCAGTGTGACCGTTGACCTTTGACCATGTGACCTCAAAATCAATAGGGGTCATCTTCTAAAGATGTAACATCGTACCAAGTTTGATGTCTGTAAAGCAAAGGGTTCTCTAGACATTGAGCGGTCAGTATATTCCTTTGTCCAGTTTGACCCTTGAACATGTAACCTCAAAATCAAGAGGGGTTATCTACTCCTCACAATCTATCAGTGCACCAAGTTTAATGTCTGTCAAGGAAACCTTTCCCAAGATAATGAGCGGACAGTATCTTCCTGTGTCCAGAGTGGATTGACTTTTGACCTGAAAAACAATAGGGGTCGACCCTTCTTCTACACATACCGATCGACCGACAGGTGCAAAGCAATATGTCCCTGTTTTTTGAAGGGGGGAACAAAGTGGCTTTCAAACAGGTTTTAATATTCGAAATAAAAACAGAATGCAATCAAAGTACTGATAGACGGTGAGATGGGTTGGGAAAAGCTTAACTAAAGCGACCCTAAAACAGTAACTGTCTGATTGATTGATTGATTGATTGAATGTTGTTTAACGTCCCGCTCGAGAATATTTCACTCATATGGAGACGTCACCACTACCGGTGAAGGGCTGCAAAATTTAGGCCTATGCTCGGCGCTTATGGTCATTGAGCAGGGGGGATCTTTATCGTGCCACACCTGCTGTGACACGGGACCTCGGTTTTTGCGGTCTCATCCGAAGGACCGCCCCATTTAGTCGCCTCTTACGACAAGCAAGGGATACTGAGGACATATTCTAACCCGGATCCCCACGGGACTGTCTGAATGAGCAATCAGTAATGGTGATTCGTTTTATAATAATTCAGTAATGGTAAAACAAGATAAACGAGTTCATAGAGAGTTTAGTAAATCCAAAACAAGAAACATAATTAGGAGCTATGAGATTGATCACTGTTTGTTATCTTCACCTTTTATTTAAAATTCAAGAAAGCAGAGGTGAGTAAGCTCAAATACCCCACGCTCCAACATTGCTTGACAATGCCTCACATAATGAATGGTAATGATATATGGATTACTGCAAGAACAGGACAGACGGGCCCAAAATTCTAAGTTCAATAGGGGCATAACTCCCACAAAAATTATTGAATAAGAATTTTCTGGGAATATGCACATCTATACAGTGTGTCCTTATTAACTATAAAAGTTTTATGAAATTCTGTTGAGCAGTCTCAGAGGAGATGCGCTGACAAGAACGGGACAGACGGGCTCGAAATTCTAAGTTCAAAAGGGGCATAACTCCCATAAAAATGATTGAATCAGAATTTCCGGGGAATATGCACATCTACACAATGTGTCCTTATTAACTACAAAGTTTCATGAAATTCTGTTGAACGGTCTCAGAGGAGTTGCACTGACAAGAAAGGGACTGACGGACGGATCAAAAACATTATACCCTCTGCAACTTGGTTGAGTAGGGTATAAATACAGTTCCCAAAATTGAATTTAAAGCAATACAAGCTGTAACTGACGGTGTTTCTCAACTATCAAATTATGCACCGAATAACACCTACCGGTATAACTAATATAATTCATAAGATCTGGAGAAAAAAATCAGCAAATTAAACAAGGGAATATTGTTTGAGAGCATACCTACAATTAGCGTTTCGTATTAAACCGCCATTCAGTCGTATACACGGGCATGAAAACGATGACTATCGAATATTATCTGGTTGCTGAGACCGAGGTCACATACATAGACTGAAACTGACATGGATAACTACACGTGTCGTTTGTTTTGAATTATTACATCGAATTTCGTGGGGATCCGGGTAAGAATAGATCCTCAGTACCCCCTTGCTTTTCGTAAGAGGCGATTAAATGGGGCCCCGTGTCACAGCAGATGTGGCACGATAAAGATCCCTTCCTGCTCAGAGGCCGTAAGCGCCGATAATAGGCCCGAATTTTGCAGCCCTCACCGGTATTGGTGACGTATCCATATGAGTGGAAAATGTTTGATAATTAAATGCGAAAATCTTGTTATTTATTTTCGATAAATCTTGATTTATTTTCGATAATTGTGTTACTTGTATTCAATGAATTGAACAAGATTATCAAATATCAATTTAGATTATCGAATATACATCAACATTTTCACATATTGATATCAAGATCATCGAATATACATCAAAATTGTCGCACATAAATGTCAAGATTATTGAATATATATCAAGATTTTCGCATATAAATCAAGATTTGTATGATATTACAAATATGATATTTTACACGCCATACTGCACCCATTTCATCGGAGTCAAGAGTCAGAGGAAAACAAAAATGACTCGGATAGAATTTAGCGGGCCAGACCACAGGGAATTGGTAATGTTCTAATAAAAGATAGCCTTTGTATTAAAGAATGGCGAGGGGATATAAAGCATACAACGAGTTGGATATATCATATCAAACCATGGAAGATTATTTTTATCACATCTTAACCCACCGGTTTGTTTTCAATTTACTAATCCCATGGTTTAACATGATATATCCATGGTGATTTAATAATCACTACTCGGCCTTCAAAGCCGCGTAACATTCTACGGCACAATTCCATGTGCGAATAAAGAAAAAGTGCTATATTACAATACACAAACAAATCACGTTACAGAAGATTTCTTGTTATTGTAGAATTAGAGTAAAAAAGTACAATATGAGCATTTTACTCTTTAAATGTACTCTTTAATTACTTTCCCGTACCAAGTCATTCGTCGGAGTCGTAGCCGTAGGCCTAGATCACACGCGGTAGTTTTGTAAAAGAATTTTTGGATGACGAATTTGAATCGTTTTGGAAGTTTACAATTATTTTCCCATCCGTAATGTTACATTAACGTCTCCATATAAATGAAAATCAACCCTGTCACATGTATAGTTGTGCTCCACTGTTATTTAATGCGTCTCGAAAGGCAACGTTATTTCGAGTGAATTGAAACTGGCGGATCCGCATTGTTGTAAAGCAGTTGAAATTGAAAGAGTTGTCGAAATATATCTGTGTAGATTTCATTGAAACTGCTGTAGTTGTTGATTGGTTGGATATTTTTGTGGCTGAATTGTGTGCAAAATTTGATTGACAGGTATGCTATTTTTACTTAAGTTTTTAACTAAGTCGTTCGAGAGCAATGATTTGTTATTCTTATCAGCTATTCTCAGAATGAGTTACAATATTCAAGTTAGGAATACAAAACTAGAATTATCTTTTTATCTTCAAGGATTTAGATTTAGTTGATAGTGTTGGATTCCCTCTGTGAATACAAACATCTTGAACACTCGGGGATAATGGACGAATAGTTATGACTGGGCAAAATTACTCCTCGAAATTCGAGTGATTTACATTGCTACAATTTCATTCCAAATAAACCTTTAAGAAATTCATTTTTGAAACAATAAACACGTAGTAATTCCAATTTAGTGAAAAACAAAACAATTCTTATCTTAAAACTTTAATAAGGATGTGGAATTTGCTGTTTCTTTTTCGACTTCGAAATTTGGCATCGAAACAACTTCAAGGGCTTGACGTAATCGAAAGCAGTAGAAATTGATTTACAATACAAACAACTACCGATGATCATTGAAAATTAGTAGTCTTCCTGAGGCTCGTCCGAATTATAGGTGGCAGAGTTGTTCAAGCTCAGCCGAAATTATGGAAGACTGCATCCGATGTTAACAAACGTTATCAAGGATTCAACGAGTTTTCAATTTGAAAATATTACATTCGTGAGGGTTTTTTTTCACTTATCAAACATTAGGGGCCTATTTCTTTCATAGAGATACAATGTACCCGAGGTTTTGTAATATATTCAAAGCAGCAATATGAAATCAGCGAACATTCATGAACATGTGTAAGCACTCAAGAAAAAAGACATGATAGATACCTACATAATGGACGGGCCTTATATAAACAAATTCAAAGTTTACCATCAATAAAACTTAAACCTGTTTGATCCTAGTATTCTTACTCACCTCAAATTTGCAATCCATTTCTATATTAACATCAAAACACCATTAAATCTTCTGTTTCAACTTTTTGTTTATTGACACCAACTTCTGTCGCAATTTATCACGTCATAATAACGATGTCATTAAGCCCGAATTGTCAGATAGCGGTCCATATGCAATTTTGCGCTTTATAAATGAATAAAATAATATCAATCTGGATGGATCCCATTCCTCTCAAATGCAGTGCATGTGCGGTATTCTTGTTAATTACAAAGCCATCATCGTAAGAACCGAGGAAAGTAACATATCATTAATTGGGGGAATGCCTTCGTGTATATATCACAAACTGTTATTGTAAAGGCTTCAAAAACTGCTTACAATCGTGAACATTTAAAGCCAGCAATTGGGTGTAAAAGCAGCCAATCGGTGAAAATGGTGGAATATATGAATTTTCTGATCACATTCAGATTGCAGCACTTATTTTGCAAAAATAAAGATTAAGCTGTTGTACTGAAATGGGTATGCTTGTTCCCATCTTCGCTAGCCAAGGGTGACGATACACGGTGTTCCTCTTTCACCCTTGGCAGATATAGTCACCGAAATGAAAACTTTAAGTAGCGCCATCTGACGTCCTAAAATAGTTACGTCCCTTGAATCTATAAATTATTCCTCCAATGAAAATCGCTGTAACATAACTATGCAAAAACTGACGTCAGAAAGAATGGCTGCCTCCATAGATCAACAAACTAATGCCATTTGTGATCGATTTAAAATCCAATCGCTAACAGAAAAACAATACAAAACTATAACGGCTATAGAAAATGGAAAAGACGTGTTTACGAGCACCAAAACCGGTAGTGGAAAATCGCTAAGCTACGAATACTTCCCAGTCCTGCACCCAGGAAAATGCGTGTTGATCATAGCCCCTCTGATTAGTATTATGAAAGAGCAGTGCGAAAAATTGCAAAATCTGGGCTTTAAGGCGTCATACATTGGAAAAGACTTACAAGATACAGATTTACTTGAACAGGGCTTGTATGATTTTGTGTTTGGAAGCCCTGAGGTCTTCCTCAATAACAGCAAGTGGAGAACTATGTTGAAGTCGGACATCTACCAGATTAAGTTGCAGTTAATAGCAGTTGATGAAGCTCATACGGTTACACAATGGTATGTTTATTAAGCTAGAATTAATTTGCCTTTTCTTAATGATGTATGATACTGAAATTGATCAAAATATATCCCCCACCCTATTTTTTTTTTTTTGGATTGAAAGAACTTTATATATATTTCTAGTGATTTTAGATTATCGTTCACACCCTCCTAAATACAGTATGTGTGAATATTATCCATATAGAAAGTTGTTTACATTTAGAAATAGACAAGTGGACAATTACTTTGAAATGTAATGCATATGGAATTTTACAGTTACAAGTATCACCATTTTTCATTTAGAAATGTAATTAATTAAATCATAACTACTTTGCTAGATAATGAAATAGTAAATACAGAACACATTACAATGAACATAAATTACAGTGGAGTTTCAAGAGTACAATTTATTTGCAGGCAACTTTTTTTAAAAGTCAGATTGAAAGTAAATACATGTATATAATTACAGGTTATCATTTTACATATATGTCAGCTGTATTTCATTAGATTTTTGAAAAGGACAGTTCTGGTCTAAAAACTTTGCCAGAAATACTTTATTTTTAATGAGCATGATCAGAGCTATGTGGAATGTACAGCTGACACTTACTTATACTTGTGGTTATGTTTGGAACTACATGCATCTGATTTCCTTATTTAAATTCACTTTTACCCTGTTAACCTAGCTTCCTTGAAATGATTAATTTTATTATTGACAGTTTATTTCCAAAAAATTTGCAATAAATAAATCAATAGGAGCATTTGTCAATCAATATTGAATAAACTCTCACACAGAGTGCAAAGTCTGTGATTTCAAGAATGTATTTTGAATTTTAAAAAAATCATATTTAATATGAAATTAAACATTATTGAATAGTAATGGTCATTACTGGCATTTGAATGAAAGTAATGCATTACATTCTGAATCATTGCAATTACTTTTAACTGATATATGGGTCCATTATACCTCATTACTTTAAAAAATGCATAGATAACAATGCATAACCAGGTCTGTTTTTAAATTCAATGTTCTTGTTCTTTTTCTGTGTTTTAGGGGAGAAGGAGACAAAGAAGAGGAGCCCTTCAGAGAGGCATTTGCTCACATTGGAGAATTGAGATCACTGTGCCCCAAAGCATCTTTACTTGCCCTTACTGCAACATCTGGGCCAAGTCAACGAAGGAAAGGTATGAAAATGTCATTTTTTAGTGCAAACTCTGAAGTTATATTAGATTCACCAGATCGAGAAAATATTAAGTTAACATCATTGTGTATTCCAAATTCAGATAATTTAGAAAAAGTATTCCATTGGTTGATTGATATATTGAAGACCCAAAAGGCAAAAGCTGAGCGACACATTATTTTTTGTGAAAGTATTGCAGATGTTTCCAAGATCTACACAATATTTGTTAAACATTTTGGCAATGACTGTCAACATTTTTGAAATGTTTCATAGTAAAACAGATGAGAAAGTGAAAGAAATTATTTCGAAGGACTCTACAGCCCAGTAGCTAGGTACTTCGTTACTAGCTTGAAAATACGGATGTATATTTAATTGCTGTTATAAAATTTAGAAATTCATTTCAAAATTAAGGATTATCTCCCTCATGCATAGCTCTTATCCTTGGACGAATTTGGCTCCACTTGTTTGGCACGCTGTTTTTGGCTATATTTAGATCTAAAACTTCATAGTTATTTCGGATTTCAAACATTTCGGTTGAGCATCACTAAAGAGACATTATTTGTCGAAATGCGCATCTGGTGCATCAAAATTGGTACCGTATAAGTTTTACATTATGACCCCTGGGTCGAGGCCTCTGCTGGTGGACTAGTACTGTTAGTCTCCGAGGGTCTCTACAGCCCAGTAGCTAAGTACCTCGTTACTAGCTTGAAAATACGGATGTATATTTAATTGCTGTTATAAAATTTAGAAATTCATTTCAAAATTAAGGATTATCTCCCTCATGCATAGCTCTTATCCTTGGACGAATTTGGCTCCACTTGTTTGGCACGCTGTTTTTGGCTATATTAAGATCTAAAACTTCATAGTTATTTCGGATTTCAAACATTTCGGTTGATCATCACTGAAGAAACATTATTTGTCGAAATGCGCATCTGGTGCATCAAAATTGGTACCGTATAAGTATTACATGAAAGTAGATGGTAATATCCGGGTGCTGATCTGTACAAATGCGGCTGGCATGGGGGTGAATTTCCACAATGTACAACATGTTATCCATTACAAACTACCTAGGATATTGGATACATTTGTTCAGCAAATGGGGATAGTAGGACGTGATGGACAGTTCTCAGATGAACTGATATTGTATAAAACAAATAAAAATCACCTTAAAAAAGTGGAAATTGAGCTGGTACGTTTGGCTAAAGATGACAGTAAATGTAGACATGAAATCCTTTGTGAAGCCTATCTATTATCTAGCAAGAAAATATTACCATTACACGACTGCTGTGATGTTTGTGAAAGTAAATGTGAGTGTAAAAGTGATCTTTGTCCTCCAACACACGAAGTTGTAAGGATAAAAAATGAAGACAATTCATCATCAGACCTTGAGGATGAAATGACAAGATTTGTTAATGACAGAGAGAAACAACTAATTCATGATAAACTACTGTTCTATAAATCACAAATGTCCACTGCTGATTGTATTGTGAAATTTGAAGTACTACATGGACTGACAAATGAAGTTATTCAAACGATAGTAACAAACAGTAATTCAATATTTACACCTGATGATGTAATGAGAAAATATCCAATTTGGTCAATGGATACTGCTACTGCCGTTAGTGAAATTATTTCCGATGTTGTTGGTGATTTGGATATGTATAATTTAGCCGAGGACTCTGAAGTAGAGTCTGATTGATCTATTAAATAAATATGCATATCAAATAAATCATATGAACTTGGTTTATAATTGTTGAATTTAATATTTCACCTTTAACCCTTTACATGACAAAGGACAAATCCATGAAATCTACAATCATTCCTATAATACTGCACAAATTCCGTTTACTGAAAGCCTTTTAAAATATAAAATGTAGTTTCCTTTTTGTATGCTAATCTGCCCAGTTATTGTTTACAGAGGTGTGATCAAGTCATGTAAAGGGTTATTAAGGAGGAAAACAGTCTACACTGAAATGCCAATTGATTTCATGCATACTGTGGTATTTGAGTCTTGTCGTATTTTCACCCATTGACAATTAACATTTCCAGCCAGTTTTAAATATATTCAAAATCAAATTTCTCCATATTAAACATATGTACTAGTTTAGAATTCCCCCTTTTTTTAATTTGTTCTTTGAGAGGTCAAAAAGGGTGAAAATAAAACCAAGGCAAAAAGTTTCCCGTCAACTCTACAGTAGTACATTGGCAAGTACTTAACAAAAATTACTGCATCATGAACATTACAGGGCTGTTAAAATTTGGATTGCTTGTTCCCACTTCAAAATGCTTTGCACACACTTTTTTCCTTTAGGATCATGTCAATAATTCCAAATTGATGGATAATAAACTCAGAAAATTCAACATGTCCTGAATGCTTGTCCAAGTTGAATCGAAATTTCCTTAAAATACTGTTACTTTAATTTCCTAGTTCTAATTATGTATTTTTAATATCGTTAGTGCCAGAGCCCTGCTTTGTTTTGTTAAAAAATAAATCACAATCTAATTAGAAAATCTTTTACATTTACTGTATGATTTCAACATATAAAGTAGTTTCTAATTAAAAATGTCTAGGTACATCAAATTTAATGGTTTTGCTCCTTCATAATCTTTCTAAACAAGCTCATATGATAATGTTTTTTTTGGCTTTGAATCCATTTATGCAAGTCTACAACTTTAACCCTTGAGAATAAGTCCTGAAAGGAAGAAAAGGCGTTGAATTGCCTTCCAGGCAAATAGTCAAATATTTCAGCTTTCTTCAATTCATCAATCATTAATTCTACATTGACCTTTTTTGATGTCTCAGTCCGCGATGTCCCTTTAGGCTTCATTTTGAACTCTTGCATCATATTGCACTTGATTTGATCATGGATCTGAAGTGATAGGGCTGCCTTTCTTGCACTTTCATAAGTAACATTTGCTCCTTGTGTGCGCACTTTTTCTTTTAATCTGTGGACCATGATTTCGACCAAATTGTCGTTTGGTATGTTGTGTCTGTTGCCACCAGAACGATTTGCTGTACAGTTCCATTTATATTCATAAGCATCTCTGGGACTCAGTATGCAATGGTAATAGGCTAAGAAGCGAAACAACCAGATCTGATATTTTGTGTGATGAGTTACACCTGAAAGTAGCATTTGGAACTTGGCATTGGCCATTATCCTGTCACCATCACCCATACAATATCCATCATTGGTGTCTTTCAGCAATAGCAAACATTTCATCAATGAAGCTCTGTATAGACCAATCCGATCAGGTTTCGCCTCTCCTGCATCATTCTCACTAAAATCCCACAAATGTTTCTCTTTCAGGTGTCTCTTTAGGTGACCTACTTTTTTATATTCCTTTTCACAAGAGATACAGATATATTTCTGTAATTCATGGTCAAACATGTCTCGGATTTGTTGACTTTTGACATCTAGTTCTTGAACTTTCTCTGACAATCGACCACAATCTACCAAAATACGGAAAACAACCCATCTGAAAAATTTTAAATGCTTAGAATATGTGGTACATAAATATTAACTACAACATGTACATGTTAAAATACTCATAATTATCTAACAGTATTTCACATCAATCTGGTCAAGGATTGCTTTATCTTCTAAGTAATATATTACCATCACTAAGGTTTACATATCTACCAAGTATATCCTTGGCAATCTGACGAATAAACTTGATCTTGTCTTCTGCAGATTTGGTCTCAAAAATCTCTTGTTTTCGGTTCGGTTCAAAATCCAAATTCTCCATGTCCAGAAGATGTAGGCATGCTCCTGCGGTGAAGGCATCCAAGCAGTCCATCAGAAATGCATAGTGAGCTCTAATACAAAAATAAAAAATCAGTAAATCTATAAAAAAAAAATAGAAATGTCTTAGTGAGCAGGTAAGGCACACCCACCCACCCACTTTTCCTGGTGTTCCTAGAAACCTCACCAAGCACACTAGCATTTTTTTTTCAAGCAGAGTGGTCCTTTGTGAAATGTTTTCCCTTCTTTAATTTCAACATCCATAATTATAATGATAATTTTGCACACACTTAAAAGAAAAACATTGTTTATTATTCATCAAATTATAGTTGGTATTGCTACTGATAGGGTCAGTTTGTATGGTTTTTATGTCTTTTTTAAATTTAAAGTATTAGTGTGTTGAAAAGCATCTAATAAGTAATGCACTTCTAGCTATTAACTTATTTCCATGTCGATGTACATGAAATTAATACAAAGTTATTGATACCTGTACTTCTGAATGACTTCATCGCCACCATGGACATCTACTCTGTGAACAACATTTCGCTGCTGACTTAACGAGGCCGAGTACAATTCGAATGTTCGCGTTCTGCGCAGTTGTTGCGCATCGTTTCACTTTCATGAAGTCGTAAAAATTGAACTCTAGATATTTTAACAAATACGATGTTTTTTAAATAAAAAACTAAAGGACTGTTAATTCATGTTCAAATATAGTAAATTCTAAAGATAATAAGAAAAATTTGTTTAAAAAGTGGTTTTACAACTTAAGAAGACCAGAGCAGACGTCAGACAATATTTCCCAGTGGTTTGAACACATGGGGATATTACAAAAAAGAAATTATCTATAGAAAAAAAGTTCGACGTCGACCGATGTTCAAAGATAAAGTCAGCTAGATCATTTATTTTAATATGTGTTATCATACGCATGTATATACATGTATATTTTCCCCTACATGTTCATATCTTATTTCCAAACGTCAAGGGCCTTCGTGGGGCAGCATGAAAATACACACAAATGTATGAATACATCATCATCAAAAAAAAAAAAAAAAGAAGTGATATACATGACATGATTTAAACACAATGTCAGTTATTTTAGATTGCATATATTGTTCAAAATAAATTTCTTAAGTGTATCCTCTGTTCTAGTTTACAAGGAAAGAAAAATCCAAAATGGAAAAATAATAGCGATATCGAAGATAATAGATTAATAGTTAATAAAATTTGACGCAAATCTATTGTAGAACACTTGTTTCTCATTAAAAAAAAACCAACAAAGATTCTACACTATAGTATTAAGTATGGTTCCACGTAAAAATCAGGCAAAACCGCATTTTCGTGATAAGTCCATGTTCACGAAATGAACCCAAACTTAGCATACTAACTCACCGTAATATGTTTAGCAAATATACAAAGTAGTTTTGATTTATTTCGCCTTGTTCCAAAACTATGGACAGATAATTATGAACATGGAGAATTCACGCTCAGTGCAAATCTATACAAAACACTACTTGTAATCCCTTTGAAATCTAAAAACAGCAAAGCGGGTATGAAAATATATCATTATATAACATTAAACAAATAAAAAATGCATGCTCTGAAATAAATATTTTTTTTGAAAGTTTCAATATAACATTTTAAAACCTCTCTAAATGTTTCGATTTTAATGCAATTTCGGTTATCGTTCTTGAATTTAACCTCGATGATAGCTAGAGGCGCTGCGTTGTCAACACACTAAGTGCGCGGAATATGGCGGATCCAAAACTGAATGCCGTGTAGGACAATATTCCGACAGAGTGTGATCTACCCTCAAGCCTCATCTAAAGGAAACGAATATATTTACCTTCGGAGAGTGTCAGAAATACATTGATGCATATGCCGTCACTGAAGATAGAACGTGTATGGAGCAGCCGACAACGAAGACCGAGCAACATTTCTTATATGACATGTCACCAAGTCGGCGCATTACGGTAATTTCAAATGGTGTGATTTACATATTTAATAAGTCAAAATTCGCAATATTTATTATTACTAGCATAAAAATCATAACGAATGTTGTATTATACAATGTAGCATTGTATGAGACGACTGTGTACAGATGACACCCCCTCCCTTGTTTCAAAAAGTCATACTTTCAACAGTAACGCTATGATATGTTTTAGGCCTAGGCTAATCGACGGCATGTTTCATTTGTAATTGTCTGCAATAATATTAATAGCAGACATCTACGTATCCTCCACACAAACGCCTCTTGTCTCAGATAGAAATCTAGATTATGCCTAACTGAGGATCAGTAGGAGTAGGTATCATTTCAAAAGAGTGTGGTTTTATGTACTACATGTAGATTTCAGTCGAATTTGCATATAAAAATTTAAGACATGATATGACTTTTTGAGATGCAATGCTTAGTGTATAATGTATTCCTCCTCATTTCAAATCACAGATAGTCAAGTGGTAAGGTATCTGGATTAGTATGCCGGAGGTACCGGGTTCAAATCGCAGGATGGATTGGATTTTTTTTCTTCAATTTATTTTATATACACATCATTGTTTTTTCCTTCAATGTATTCTATATAAACACACACAAATTTTTTAAATATTATTTCATATGCACAAAATCATTTCTTTTAGTGGTCACCATTCAGCTCTTGACAAATCGGAATTCATATTTTAAAAACATATGCATACTATTAGACATATCAAAGAAAATATTTAGGGTCTGTAGTTTTTTAAAGAATTCCATTTTATTGTAAAACAATTCATAATGTTGATTATAAATCTTCATATCAATCAATAAGTTGAGTCTTCTTGACATTTTTATTAGATATCTATTATATTACTATTTAAAGTCTGCCTCAATTTGATATGGTCATGGGGACTGGTCAATGCATGGGTTCTTGAATTTATATTTCTAATAATAATATATAAATATAACAAAGATCAAGTCATTAACTAATGTATATTTCTTTAAAGTTTTCATACCAGCATCATGGAGAGTCATTACTATCACTACATGCATTGGAAACCTCTGTGGTAAATACATAACTGTAAATACATGTAGCACATATGTACCAATGAATCTACAGTGTAAATGTTTTATAAACCTCAAACTTGGTAGTGCAGTATTATATAATAATCCTGATATACAAGCACTATATGACCCCTTCTGATAATGAGGTCAAAGTCAACCAACCCCCAACCCACCATTATAGGAAAATATTGGTCACTCAGAAACCAGACTCAAAACCTGATACAGCTGTTGCCCTGACTAGTACCTGAACCTACTTGTCACTGATTTAGAATATTTGGAACACCTTCTCAATGCCATATACAAGTTTCTTTAAGCATTTCTTGTTTTCAAAAGTTTTATATGCTGTTTTAGTATTTTATTCTTTCTAACTACATGTATAATTTAAATATCAATGTGTACTATGACTACTAGGCTCTGAGGTGTGTACTTTATTTTTTAATTGAAATTGTTATGATATAAAATGTTCAAACATTCTCAAAAACTAGAGAAATATATATTATACATGTATATTGAGGAGAGAAAAATAAGTAAATTCTTGTGTCCTGAAAATCAGTGTCTATCTTATTGTATTGTAGGTGCAAAACCCAAGGACATACTTAAAGTGGTAACAGGAGGAAAATCAATCAAACCAAGTGAAAGTACAAGACACTATTACAAAAGGAAAGCAAAGGAGTCCATAAATTCAATGTTGAACATCAAGACAGTCTAGAATATTGAATCCAAACAAAATATCAAAACTTTATGAAGAAATAAATGACAAATTGTCATATAAACATGAAAGCATTCTTATATATGGTGTTTATTCAAATTATTTCAACTGAAATTTCTAATGTACCTAAATTCGAAAGGGAAACAACTTATGAAAAAATTAAACACCAATGGGTTGAATTGTGTAATGAAGTTGTGTTGACATGCAAAAATACATGTATAATGTGATGCATCATAGAATAGCTCAAATGGTCTATTTTATGCAAGTTTTGGGCTCTTCACCCACCCCTTTTTGGATGGAGAAGGTAAATACACGAGTCACAACCCCTCCATTCCCACCCTTATATTTTTTTCTGGATCCGCCTCCGTTTTGTAAATATGTTCGTAACAAATATATTTATGTGCTCATTTGTTCCTTTATCATGTTTATGCCTTGTTTGGGGTTACACTTTTAAAAAAGTTTGACTTTGAAATAAAAATTTTAAGCTTCAAAGAACTCTTCCGTGTACATTTTTCAGTATACAGTTTATAAAGGATCTAAACTTACAAGTTGCAACTGTTAAAAAATCTTATAGATAATGGAATGTATTGATGAAATAATTAAGAATTCATTTTCAATTCACTTTACAGACACTAATATCTACATGGATTATGTAAAACAGTTGTTTTGTCATCTGAAAGCAACCTGTAATCATACTTGGTAAAAGATAGTGCCATAAACATGATAAATGAGTCAACTTACATTTTTTAAACTACATTATTGAATTTTAAAACAATCCCATTTCTACATTACATGTATTTTCATGAAATTATATAAAGTCAATATAAACTGTCCAAATTTTACAATATTAATGACACAAATGTCTGCAGTTTCTGTTCTTATTATTATTTTTTCCTGAACAAACATATATATTATACGACTGTAAAAACGTACATTTCACTAAAAGTTTTTGTTCCATTCTTACAAAGGATTCATATGGAAATCAAGTGCTAAAAAGTTTATTTTAAAATTTGAGCCATATCATGTTTCTAGAATTGTTAGCCAAAGTTTTAAATGTCCAGATGCTTTGTAATAAATGTTTTAAATTTCATATTACACAGAGCAAAAATGAATTCAAAATGATTTTTCAAATAAAAGATATTTTCAATGAATTATTTAGGGTGAAACACAAAAGTTGATAAATTATGTCTTAATGTTTTATCATAGGATTCCCTTGAACATGTTCAATGTATTTTCAGTTTTGTTTTTCTAAAGATATACGTTTTAAAAGAACATGGACATTCATTCTCTTTATACTTGGGACTATAATGCCAATCTCTTGTCATTCGAGCAACCTACAACGTACGTCGTTGACCAGCCTCACAAGAGTTGTTGATAGGTGAATTTCAAAATGAAAAACAATTGCCAACCAAGCATTTTTTCTTTAATCTGTTGATTACCCACACACTCACAACTATCCAGCCAAAAATACTTGCAAGTTAAACTCGCCATTCAGTGCAAAATATCCTATAAAGACCGGTCTAATAAGTTGTTTACAAAAACCTGAGGAAATCTGAAAGAAATGGGTTAATAATAAATGGACTTTCGATCCCGACCCAAAATGCTATGCATCGTTTCTTGCATTTACATCTATAGACATATCATTATGGTATGTAAACACATAAAGAAGATCATTTTAGATATTTATAAATATGATAATTACTAGAACATGACAGAAAAGTGTACTTGTTGAACAGTTTGTAAGTAGAAGAAAACTTAAAAACATGAAAATATATTATTTTCCCGCCATTTTTCACAATCTTCATAATTATTTTTTTCCGAGTACAGTAAAAACTTTCAAAAAAAATATTGAGTAAAAATTATTCAATAGCATGTACTTTATCTGTCTAATTATAAAACCTTTTTGAAAGTGTTTGCTGTTTCGAGAAAAATGGTCTTAAAGTTGGAATGTTTTTCCGTTAGAAAATCCTTTCGTTAACTACAGCAACGGTTACCATGGTAACACATAACAAATACTCACTATGACAACAGAAATTCGTAAACAGTAGCCTTCTTCTTCATTTTATATAAGCCATTTGAAAATGTATGATCTTTTCATTTAACAAAACCTTTAAGAATATATAGCATTTTTATGAGTCAATTTTGGTCAAAACATGGGCATTCTATTTTTAGTAACACAGCTCTGTGAAGGTGCGTCATATGAAAAAAATATTATCACCGAATGATTTCCTATAAACAATGTTACTATATATATAAGTATCGGCTCGATCCCTGACGGTCGACTTATCACCCTCTGCCTGATTTTTACATGGAACCATACTTAATGCTGACGTCATACTTTAACCTCACATTGCGTCATACTCAACATGCATTGTGACGCACTTTTTGTGTATTCAAAGCATCTCATTCTCACTAAAATAATTTATTTTCTATCAAAAGATCAATGTAACTTTTAGTACAATGCAATCCGTATTTCGAAATATTGTATACGTACGTTATTAAAATGATGAAGATTGCTGTTCTGATGACAAAGAGGAGGGAGTGTTTTAACAGTTTTATTGTGCACGGTAGTCCTATATTTTGTTGGTAGATCCTCTAATAAATATCTCATTCCTATATAATCAGACTATGGGTATAGTGCACACGTTTTCCAATTACAAATTCTGTAATTTATATATTTCAGATCACATCTATATTGTAAATGTTGTTGGGTAAAACAATACACTTCATAGAGATTTCGAGTATATAGGTACAAAATGGCAGTAAATAGTAAACTTAACGACCTGATGATTTTAATTATGTTCTCTGGCCTTGCTATGTATACCCCCCCTCCCCCCGAATAGTAAACTTAACGACCTGATGATTTTAATTATGTTCTCTGGCCTTGCTATGTATATTTTTCCATAGTTGAATTATGCATGGAGCCATTGGTAGGCCTAATGGTTAAACTTTTGATAGTATCATTTATAAAGTAGCGTTGTAGTTATTACTCATGAGTTCGAAAAATATATTTGTAAAGTTTTGAGAATATAATCTTGTGATTCTTTTAACTTTTCTGAGATTTATAACTATTTCCTGATGTTTCCTTATTCTATATCAAACATGCATATAGCTAATTTATTTTCCCGATCATATGGAAGTTAGTCATGCACTACAATTATCAAGTATCCCAGATTCAAAGAAACATCTAAATCACGCACACAAAATCATTATTACATGTAACGGGTATATCTATTTCAGACTATCAGAAGTCGTAATCGTCATGAAACAAGCTCTTACTTTCAATCACTAGATTTAAATGTACTTGCATCATATTTAACAAAAATGTTCTTATATTCAACCTCTTGAAAACTATTTCTAGACATAATTCTTGATAACGAGTTGTTCCGACAGGGGCATGCGTTGACCAATATCTGTCTATCGACTGGAACTTCACAGCAGGCGTGTATAAGAAAATGCACAAAAATCTGGAAAAAAAAGTATTTCTTAATACTTAGTCCTAAATACTAATGTATTGTCAAAGCTTTTGAATACTCAAATTGGCTCTGTAAATGTTTTCGATAATCAAGGCCCTCTGAAAAGTATGCATTTAATTACTTATGAAATTATATCAGAGGTAATTGTAGTACACATTTAATAAATGAGTTACATTCACAGCCAGATTAATTTTGGTAAAGGTAATCTTTTTACTATGCATTTTATTATTCTTTTGAAACTGGAAATCACTGCCACAATATTGGTTTTTAAACTAGTAATACCTGTACAGTTCCTCTTCAGTGAGAGGCTGCAAACTTCCTTGGGAAGTATATGGCAACCCTTCCCCCTAGATATGACCATCTCAGCATAATGGTTGGTGGCAACACAGATGGAGAAAACCAAATCTTCTGTCAAAGACAGCTTCATAAAATCCAGTTCTCCGAATAATAGGGTCCCATATCTGAAAGAAAATTGCAAATAAAATCAGTATTGGCCACCATATCTTAAAACGTGTCATACCTTATAATTAGAAACTAATTAGAAATTGTTCTGTCTCATTTTATATGTATACGATCCCTAGTTATGCAGCAAAACAAAAACAAAAACAAAACAACAGTAAAATGGTACACACATATCAGTGTACCATAATGCCATGATTCCAATTGTGAATGTATTATCTGGATTTATTTGAATGTTAATCAAATTTATACTGATTTAACCCTATATTCAACCTCAAAGAGTCATACCAACTGAAAGCCAGGTTGTCACCCCGAATGAAATGCCACAGTTCTGGGATCAGGTGTTCCTGTGTCCTCCATATCAGCATCCTTCCAATGCATGTCTGGATTTGTCAGTAGAATGTCGCTAGCGGATGATACCTGGGAACTTCCTACTAAATATTGGGATGTCAATACCCTTTTTAAAGAAGAAAAGAAATTACAATTAAGAATTGTTGGTTTATGTTTAAAAAGCAAAATCTAAGTTTCACGGTAGCATGGAACAGTTTCGCACTTAAATTTATTTACTCAAATTTATTTAAAGATAAGGTAAGGGATTGCATACATGTGTTAGAAATGAATCGAATATTTTATTATACATTGCGAGAGTAGCAGAGTGGGTAATGAAAAAAAATGTATCATGTAGGTATCTGCATTATGCCTAGCATATATTATACACGAGGGCAAATACTGAAGAAATTCAAGTTAAAAGCTACAGGGTCCAGCGAAAATACTGAAACTCTGAGGGAAAGTGAATGACCCCAGATATAAAAGTTGAATTGAATTGCTTCTTAATGGTACCCAGTGTCTAAATCCCCTTGTATGGTACTCTGATGGGCTGTGGATTTAGTCGAAATTAGAGAAAATCTAGGCAAGAAGGGGATTGATTGATTGATGTTTTCTGCCAAACTCAACAATTTTTCAGTTATCTGGTGGCACCCAGTTTTTTTTATTGGTGGAAGAGAGAACCCAGATACCTGGGGAGAGACCATCGATCTTTCAAAAGTAAACTGGGAAAACTTTCTCACTTACCGGTGTGAATGGGATTCGAACCCGCGCCGACAGAGGTGAGAGGCCGTGTGATTTTGAGCGCAATGCTCTAACCACTCGGCCACGGAGGAGGCCGGCAAGAACACAGGGGCTCGGTTGTCAGATATTGAAGTTTTGTATTATTTGTTCCCGAATAATAAATTGAAGTTTTGCATGATAATAAATAATAAATTATATAAATATATATTAAAGTACTTTTTTTAATGTACACATGATACACCTTTTTTAAAACCTCTAAAAAAGCGGATTTTGGTGGTGGATTTTATTTATATAATTTATTATTCGGGAACATATAATACAAAACTTCAATATCTGACAACCGAGCCCCTGTGGACAAGAAGGGGACACATGCCCATCAGTTCATAGCATAAAAGTACCAGCATGTATGGATCACATGTAATTTATGGTCATAAGCTACTAAGTGTATATAAAATACATGCATTTGGATAAAAGAGAAATCAATATGATTTTTCATTAGCCTGTCATAATCAGACTTTGATTGATGTTAACCCACCCCCATTTTGGCCCAAACACACATTTTGTTTTTATTTCTGTTACAGAATAAAGAAAATAATTCAAATTATGATAATAAATTCTATCATCACAATAATGCAAAGTGTGTTTTCCTAACAGATTGTGTTTTCTTTTCATAGAAAGATCATTTCTTTTATAAACATGGAAAAAACTTGGAAAATAGCCTTCTCACCAGCGGTCGTGAATGCCCAGTCTGATTAAAACCACCCCATCCCATTATACACTAAATACACCCCCTTCTTACACTCGCGCGTCACGTAAGGAGATAATTCTGGGGAAAGGGGGGGGGTGTTAATCAAACTGCCGGACCCGGACAGGGTGTTATTAACTAGTTTTAGATATCATAAAATATAAATATTTTCTTTCATGAAACGACAAACCATGGCATCAAATTGCGGTTAATTAATCGTGAATTTTTCATAACATGACAAAACCACATTTTTTTTTCTTTTTAGTCGGCCTATGTGGCTACATCAACTTACATGTACGTATTTATACTGAATGCATGATGGTTTGGGTCATCCTGCAACAGGAGATCCAGGGCATCTTCTACTTCTGACATCAGGTCGTTTTAAAGATGTAAAATACAAGCGTTCGTTGTGACAGTCACGGTGAAGCTGTGTTGTTTTCGTTGAAACGGAAACACGTGTGTTCTCCGTGCACACTTTCAGAAAACCCCGCGAGGCCCGCGATCCGGATCACGGAAAAATAAAAGTATACAGGCTATATATAGGCGAACTTCTTTTTTGTTTTCTTTCTTTGGCAGAGAAAAAAATTATTACTATTCCGAACAAATATAACGTTTATATCTGAATTTGAAGTACTTTATTTATCTTTTTTAAATTCAATCTGCCGATGTAATATTCTCAATAGGTGTTTTATGAAGTTACATGTACATTTGTAGGTTGTGTAACTGTTAAAAACCAATATTGGTTTTATGCTCTCTTTTTTTAAAAAGCAGATATACCTGGCTGATTATTTCATACATGTATGTATGTTGTTTTAGTGTATCAACAGCTACTGAATTTACTAAAAGATGACAATACAAATAGTTTTCACCACTTTATTGTGCGACGCGCGTCGATTGCTTTTAGCGACGTCGATTTGTCGCTAATTTTTAAGAAAACCGCGCAGCATGTCCCAATTTCATTTTATCGTAATATAAAAACTACCGAGAATTATAATATGAATAAGGGTCCATCAAAAAGAACATTTCCTCTACTTTTACAGGATGTATTTACTTTTCCCTATTTCCATATATAAATATAGATAAAACGCCGATCTGTTTAAACATTGAGAAATAAAATCGTAAAACAACGTATATGTGCAAAAAATTGCTATTTTCTTATAACTTTGCCAGGCATTAAAAATAATTTTTATATGTACTGAAAGCAGGGAATATATGCTTCTCAAAAATATAAAAAATATTCCATTCATAGGGAAAATAAAAAAAATCATAGCGAGGGGGGAAATTGCCTTGCGACAAAGCGTTGCGTCATATTTAGACGAAGTCATCCTTCATTTTAAATGCTTTTTTTAATTTAATGGTTTTATTTATTCAATTGATTTTTGCATAGTTAAAAAATATAGAAAATTTCCAAAAATATGATATATAAAACATATATATATCACGTCCGTAGTTTCAAAGATTTATAGACAATCCTTTTGCGTAGCCCTGTTTTTACGCGCTATCGGTCATATTGACCGATACGGTAGAGAGAGGGTTAAGCAATTCCCCAGATTTATTTTTCATCATGATCCATACAAAATAAATTTTAAAAGAGCATAAGTAAGTTCCTATGGAATGAGCAAATTGCAAACAAAATGATACGCCCTTTCATCCAACAAATTTGGCCCAATATTGATGAATAATATAAGGGAAAAAGTTGACTGAAAAGGAAATTAAACGTTGAGATAGTCCCTTTGAACCGTATACATGTACACCATAATATTCTTATTTTATCAGTCATTACAAAATTAAAGGTGTTTAAACATGAAATTATCTAATGAATGAAACAGATGACTTATTCATTAATAAATTTGTTGATATATGCAGAAGTTACAACTATATAATAAGTAGATTCTCAAATGAAAACTTTGAAACGTTCCCTAATCAATCTTCAGATTTCATTTTCTATCACGATACACACCCAATAGATTATTTTGATAGATTTGGTGAGTCCCTATGAATTGAGGAAGTTACAAACAAAATTATGGGGTTTCGTCTTCAAAATTTTGCCTAATAATGTTTTATAAGAGCCAAAAATGTCACAGGGAGGAAACTTTGAGATGGTTCCTTGGTCTTTCTAAACGGGGACATGTTGATTTTATTTCATTATATTGTCAAATATGTCTAAGACTTTCACATACATTGAAAAGATTGAAAACTCTAGGGCAAAAATATGAAAAATTCTTTATTTTCGAAGAAAATCCCATAAGGTCCCATAGTAAAGGTGCTGATATTTTGAGACGACCCCTACACAATACTGTACGGGCAAAATCATTTTTTTTTTCTTAATAAAATGTCAAAAGTACAACTCATCAATGATACAAATTTGATAAAAATCTCTAGGGCAGAAATAACTGAATCCGGCCCCCTTAAAGTATCTACTTCCCCAGCAGAAGTCAACTTGTAAAATTGCTGATACACGAGCTGAAATGTTACAAAAATGAGTAAGATGATGCATTTATTGTTCAGAAATATTTTTAATTGAATTGGTTACTCAAATTTACTTTAGCATAAACATTACAAGAGGTATGGATAAATTATAGACAATGATCAAGTTATTATTATTATTATTATTATTATATATATATATATATATATATATATATATATATATATATATATATATATATAAAGGTTGTATTGACGAACTAGATTGTTATAACGACCATAGAATTTGCGAAATGCTGACTTCAATCGAGACTGTTGAAACCCCTCTACCATCAACTTGTTTGTCAATAGCTTGCCTCGATTTAAAAACTGACTATACGCAGAACAAGATTTTGCGTATGGGTCAGTTGAGAGATATAAACACCATATGCAGGTGATAATAGAATATTGCTACATACATATGGGAAGTTGACGATGGAGAAGCTGAAATCATCCCGTTTGTTATAAAGTTGAGTTGTCAGTTTGCCGTTAATGTCTACTTTCAGAAATGGAGGACTATGTGGTGTATTTTATTTCGAGCTCACAGGGATATATCGAATCGACATATGAATGAAAATTAATAATGTTGATAGACAAAACGTCATCGATATATCTAAATGTCGAATTGAAGGCCACATCAAGAGATTTTCTCTTCTCACGTAGACGTTTTGAATAAATTCTGCCTCATATGAATTTAGAAACAGGTCAGCTAGTAAAGGAGCACAATTTGTGCCCATGGGAATTCCAACAGACTGTTGGAAGACCTGATAACCAAAGACCACGAAGATATAGTTTATGAGGAACTCTAGCATATATTTTTATTTCAACTTCAGAGTACTTGTGTGTGGAATCAGAGTGGTGTTTAACAAAGTAAGTTTTTGGATGACTGATCACTAGATATGACTATTTCCTTTTTCCATTTTTGTTGAAGAAGCAATGTGTCTATTTTGTGTTTACCAGACTTCCCCAACATGGTTTGAAAAATCCAAAGAAATGTAATTTTTTCAAACGAGAAGTCAAGTATTTAGGACACACAATTTCCAGCAAAGGCATTGAAACTGATCCTGATAAGATAACTGCCATTACAACTAGACTAGACCAAAAACAGAGAAGAAATTGCGTTCATTCCTAGGATTGTGCTCTTATTACCGTAAGTTTGTGCAGAACTTTAGTAAGATAGCTTCACTATTGCATGTTATTCTAATGAAACAAGACAAGAAGATCAAACAAACTAAATGAATGTTAGATGATTCTTTCTGTACTCGATGGAATGAAGATTGTGACCGTGCATCCATGATGTTAAAGAAAGGACTGACATCAACACCAGTACTAGGATACCCGGACTTCAAGCAGAAGTTTATTGTGGAAATTGACGCTAGTTATGATGCATTGGGTGCAGTTGTATCTCAAGATCGGGATAGAGGTCGAGTCGTTATTGCGTATGCGTCAAGAAGTCTTCGTCCAACACGACAAATTACAGCTCGATGAAATTAAAATTACTCAGCATGAAATGGGCAATTACAGAAAAATTCAGAGACTATTTACTGGGAGGAAAATTTATTGGGTATACAGACAACAATCCATTAAGTCATTTCAAGACCGCAAAGCTGGGATCAACAGAAATGAGATGGGCTGCTCAGTTAGCACAATTTGACTTCGAGATCAAATTTACATGTAGATCCGGGCGCTCATAGAAATGCAGATGCACTGAGTAGAAATACTGTACATGAGAACATGGCGATGAAGGAAATCACAGTAGAAGAGTGTTTTCGTGATTCAAAATGTAATTTGTCATAGGAAATTTTGACAGACGTGGTGAAAAATACAGGTTTAACTGATGTTCAGAGTACGCAGCTAAAAGATCATTCCATTGAGGACTCGAAGTTTGTAGCAACCAAGATGTTTCCAGAGTTTTCCAAGGAAGAATTGGCAAAACAACAGTCAGAAGATATTTCATTAGCCACTGTTTTATCATGGTTAAAGAAAGGATACAAACCAACATTAAGATTGATTGGAAAGGAGCCACCCATTGCGAGGAAATTACTTCATAAATGGAATAAATTACTCCTTAAAGATTGTGTTCTTTTTAAGAAATGTCAGGACTTGGATGGGGAATTTTTGCAGCTAGTAACTCCAGAATCCATGAAACATGAAGTATTACAATTTCTACATAATTTTGCTGGTCATCAAGGGATTGAGAGAACTTTTGCGCTTGTTAAGATATGTTTTTGGCCAGGAATGTATTCTGATATACAACATTGGATAAAGAAATATGAACGTTGTATGATTGCCAAAGTTTCAGTTCCAACTGTTAAACCGCTCATGTGAAGTATGGTTGCGCATAAGCCGTTGGAAATAGTTACCATAGATTTTACTCTTCTTGAGAAATCTAGTGATGGAAAGGAAAACGTGCTTATCATAACAGATGTGTTTACCAAATTCACACAGGCTATAACTACATCTAATCAAAAGGCAGTTAAGGTTGCAAAAGTACTAGTTGAAGACTGGTTCTGGAAATATTGCATACCGAATAGAATTCATTCCGATAGGGGATAAAATTTTGAAAGTGATGTAGTGAAGGAGTTATGTAAAATTTACAACATCCAAAAGTCGAGGACAACTCCGTATCATGCCATGGGGAATGGTCAATGTGAGAGATATAATCGAACATTGCATGACCGATTGAAAACATTAACACCGCAGAAGAAGAAGCGATAGCCTGAATACCTAGCAGAGATGACTTACATTTATAATGCAACGCCACATGCATCTACTGGCTTGTCGCGGTATTATTTAATGTTTGAACGAAATCCACTTTTACCTTTGGACTTGCTCCTTAATTCTGAAGATAATCAAGATGTTGATGGATGGAATCCAGAGCATAAGAAAAAAAATGCAGGAAATGATGAAGTTAGCTGCTGACAACATAGAGAAAAATGCAGAAACCAGAAGAGATCGTCATAATGTTAATGCTAAAGAAAAATCAATTCCGGTAGGATCCATTGTGTTGCTGAGGAACCATGTTATGGGCAGGAACAAAATTCAAGATCATTGGAATTCTACACCCTATAAAGTAATCGAAAAACGTGACAACAATGTGTATTCTATACAATGGTTAGATGGTTCTGGGGGAAAGAAAACAATAACAAGAACAGAATTGTTGGATACTAGAGAACTTTGTGAATTGGATAACAAAGACAATTCTGTGGACATCATTGAAAAAACGAGGGGAGTGGATGGTCGGCTCTTTATCCGCAACATCAGGATAAATTTACTCCACATACAGAACCACAATTTCTTTCTTCAGATGATCAACCAGACGTTCACATTCAAGAATATCCAACAGAAATTTCCAGTGAAAAATGTCATTCTCATGAAAAATGTGATTCTCGCGAAAAATGTGAATCTAAGAAAAAATGTGAATCTGGTGAATTCAGTGGAAATCCTGAAAATTCTGAAGGAGATGGAACAAAAAAGCAGGGAAGCACATTCCAATGCGCAGATCGGTAAGGACGACAGCAGGCAAGCATTCAAATCCAAATAAGATGCCGAAATTTGTTCTGGAAACACGGGAAAATCTTTGTGTAATATGTGACGATGGCGACATTGACTTTTGGTAAATAATTTATGTCATTCATTTTGTTTTTTCATTCAGTGTGCTGTATTATTCTTATAGGAGAAAAGTTTCTGTATCATTCTGTTTGAAATCATGCATATTCTTTTTCATTCAGGAGAATTGCAACTATTATCATTATTAAAGCAATTGAACGTCCATGATATATTTGTGGTCATGTGTTTAAAGCTTGAGTGTTGCATATATATATATATATTTAAAATGCATGTTATTTGTGTATATATTCATCATGTAATTTAAAAAAAACAACAACAACATTTTACAGTTTTTGATGTGGAAAGCAAAATACTTAGCAGGGAAGAATGTGATGTGGTGATTTTTACAATAGAGTTATCTCTCTTTGTCCTGCTACACTTTGTTATGGAGGGTATTTTATACATCTATTTTTAGCAATAAACAACCATGTCAAACTTGTGTAAATATAAATAATTCCATACTTTATATTATATATATATTTCATATTTCAAGTAATTGTGAGAAATGAAAGTATATGTAATGTTTAATGTATTTTAGTAATTTTTGATCAATTCCAAGTTGATCTCCGGTCCTCACGTGATATAATTAAAAGAGATTTGCACGAAATTTGATGGAGAATTGTTATGACGAGCGCTGATAGCACTGCAAGTTGTTTCCAACATTGTGAGTTTATATTTTCATTGTGCATTACTACAAGTCAAAATACTACAGGTGACTCTCGATAACTCGAAGTTCAAGGGACCTTGATAAAACTTCGAGAGATCGATAGTTCAAGAGATTGAAATTCGGAAATTGAAGGTTCGCCGGTATGGTTAAGATTTTACAGTAACCGGAAATGTATACCAACAAGATCATATGATATCGTTTTGACATGTTTCCCTTCATATTCGTCAGGTACTTTGATATCAAAATAAAACACCGTATTTTGCATTTATAAAAACATTTCAAAGTTTATGAATTTATTTGCTCTTTAATCATGCTTAAATAGGCATACAAAACCAAGTTCAGATGACGCTTTACTATCGCAAATTAAACAGAGCACAATGTTATGTCGCTCTACCCAAAACAAACATTCTAACGAATGAGTAAAACGATGTTTTAGAGTAACTTTACACAAAAAACAAACTCGAGAAATTTAACAGTCGGTAGATCTCTAAATTATGTATAAAACTTACTCTTTCGTTGTCACGTCAAAACAAATTCTAGATTTCATTCATAGTCGGATCATATTTAATTTTAATCCTCACAACTCAAAACCCCAGCGCAAGGTGTAAACTGACCAATTAGCCAATTATATACTCACGTGTGTCACCTCCACAAAGAAGCACCGGCGATGTTTCACCTATGTAAACACCTAATTACCCCTCCGGCATTCAACAAAATCCAGGTAAGGTCCAAGCGGATATTATTACACGCTTGTGTAAGGGTGGGTATACGCTACCACCACTTCGAGAAATCGAGAGTAAAAAACAATGAAATGTGTTTTACGGGACCCAACTTCACTTCGAGAGATCGAAAACTTCGAGAGATCGAACGTTCGAGAGATCGATGGTAAATTTGCTTTGTTATATAGAGAGACAAATAGGGACCATGATTTCACTTCAAGAGATCGAGAGATCGAAGTTAGAGCCATCGAGAGTCACCTGTATATGGTGATTTAAGGTTGTAATGTTATTTTTGATGAAATAATTTATTTTCGATGCTTAAGTTAGAAAAAAGAGAACATTCTCTGTGCAGTCATGTTTGTTTATTTAACATTCCTGCACTATGTCATTTACTAAGATGCGTAATTGATCAGATATGATATATTTAAATATGTTTAAACTTATGTGCAAAGGTGTGCTTGATGCTCAATTTGTGGTTACACTGGTAATTTATTTCTTGCAAGGTTGTATACAAGTGTGTGGCCCTGTATCTGATGAGTACTAGACTTGCATATTTGTCCCTATTTGGGGTAAGTTTATACTATTTGCAGTAATGTGACATACATGTACATGTGTTATAAATGTTAATTGCATTGGTATATAGAGTGGTGATAATCTTTAGTTTATAAGTAAAGATTGATCAAGGTCAGTCAGTTGTATATATCCTGACTTTGTGTAATTATATGTGCAATTATTTTTCATGATTATTCAAATCATATGTGAATCTCATTTTTGTACATGTAACTTACCGTTATTTTCTTTTTCCCATTTTTTTTATTGTACAGCACATTGTCAATTTTTGTCAAATTATAATCATACCTATATTTGAAACTAGATTAATAAATTGATAAACTGCGTAAACTTGGTTATCACATCAGAATGGGTTAAAAGCATAAGAGGAATATTAAAATCCCGCATTACACATATTAAAACAAAAGTCCGTATCATCTATCCTTCTGTGTTTAGTAAACCAGAAGTGATAAAAAAAATTAGATAGGTTACATGATGAATGTTTTGGTTCCAGCTGACAAAGTTAGTAACAACCTTGTCGTTGTAAGGCTCATTATATCCAATGTATTTTAAACGAACTTGGCATTAATTCCACTTTGGTAACCATGCTTATACTTCAACTGCCCTTTCAAAAGATGAAATTCTTTAAAACCATGCTTCAGTTTTGGACACATTTAATATTCCAGTCAATAGGTCAAATAAATGAGTTACCGTACCTATACTGGATTCCTAAACTACATAAAACCCCTTACAAACAAAGATACATTGCTGGATCCAGTATGTGCTCTACCAAGCCCCTATCTTTGCTCCTCACGAAAATATTAACAGCTGTGAAGGAGAAACTTCAAACTTACTGTGCGACTACATATACTAGAAATGGTGCTAATCAAATGTGGATTCTAAAACATTCTAAAGAACTTTTAGTAGATTTGAAATCAGAAACGATTTCCCAAATCAATAACATCAAAACTTTTGACTTTTCAACACTATACACGACCATTCCTCACGATAAATTAAAGACTAGACATTTTGACATCATAAACAGTTGCTTCTTCAACAAAAATGGAAAAAGGAAATATTCATATCTAGTGATCAGTCATTCAAAAACTTACTTTGTTAAACACCACTCTGATTCCACGCACAAGTACTCTGAAGTTGAAATAAAAAAAATATGCTAGAGTTCCTCATTGACAATATCTTCGTGGTCTTTGGTGATCAGTCTTCCAACAGTCTGTTGGAATTCCCATGGGCATGAATTGTGTTCCTTTGTTAGCTGACCCGTTTCTATATGCATATGAGGCAGAATTTATTCACAAACTTCTACGTGAGAAGAAAAAATCTCTTGCTGTGGCCTTCAATTCAACATTCAGATATATCGATGATGTTTTGTCTATTAACAATAATAACTTTCATTCATGTGTCGATTCGATATATCCCTGTGAGCTCGAAATAAAATACACCACAGTCCTCCACTTCTGCTTCATACTTAGATATTTTATTGAAAGTAGACATTAATGGCAAACTGACAACTCAACTGTATGACAAACGGGATGACTTCAGCTTCTCCATCGTCAACTCCCCATATTTATGTAGCAACATTTCATTATCACCAAAACAAAAACAAAACAAAAAACAAAAAAAAACCTGCTGTTTGTTATTATACCTATGTCCTTTTTATGTATTTAATTATTCCAAAGGGTTGTTTTAAATTGTTTCATATGTTATTAGGGTAATCATATCATTACATTGGCGCTATATATTAATAATAATATTTATGCATTTTAATTCTGACACTATGAATATTTTATTCACATGTATGTGCACATCGATTTTATATTATCTTTTCTTTCACATTTGTAAAGCGCTTTAGAGAACAAATGTTGATAGGGCGCTATATAAATCTTTTAATTACAATTACCTGTATATGGTGTTTATATCTCTCAACTGATTCGATATGCAAGAGCTTGTTCTGCGTATGGTCAGTTTTTAAATCGAGGCAAGCTACTGAAGTTACTGACTGGGTTGATGGTAGAGGGGTTTCAACAATCTCGATTGAAGTCAGCATTTCGTAAATTCTATGGTCGTTATAACGATCTAGTTCATTAATACAACCTATCATTGGGTCATATGCTCTCTGATGTGTTTCATACCGATTGTTAGGCCGTTCTTGGCACACTGATCTTGATTACGTATAACTCCGTTCAAGGCGAGTGTGACCGGTCTACAGGGATGCTTACTCCTCCTAGGCACCTGATCCCACCTCTGGTGTGTCCAGGGGTCCGTGTTTGACCAACTATCTATTTTGTATTGCTCGTAGGATGTATGAGATTGATCACTGTTCGTTATCTTCACCTTGCATTCATTCGACCCATTGACTGGAATATTAAATGTGTCTAAAACTGAAGCATGGTTTTGAAGAATTTCGTCTTTTGAAAGGGCAGTTGAAGTATAAGTATGATTACCAAAAGTGGAATTAATGTCAAGTTCGTTTAAAATACAGTTGTAATAATGAGCCTTACAAATGCAATACTCTCAGAATGCTTGTTACTTATTGTGGCCCCATCCTACCACCAGAAACCATGGTTTGAACAAATCTAAATTTGCAGAAACTGAGGATGGATTTGGATAAGTATCCTATTTTCGACCCAGTTGTTCTTGAAATCCTCTGGTGTGTCCAGGGGTCCGTCTTTGCCCAACTATCTATTTTGTATTGCTCTTAGGAGCTATGAGATTGATCACTGTTCGTTATCTTCACCTTACATTTAGAATATTCCTATATTCACGTATGCAATCTGCATACGGCAACAAACATGTTCCCATTTAATTAAGTACAGAATGTACTTCAGGGTTTTAGGGAAGCAAATAAAAACGAATAACACGACAAATTGAACGCCTGGTTCAGTTGTAGAATAGGTTCAAAATGGTTGATGCTATTTTTGTTATTTTTATGGTATTCCATGTCCTCATCTCCGAAGTAGCACTGACTGAAAACCCTGGGAACGGAACTTGTGGCACGCCAGGGTAAGACACTTTTTGTTTTCACACATACAGAATAACAGACTGCTCAATTCAAAATGAAAACATCCAAATCTAAACTAATCGAAAATTGTTTTATTTTTTCTCTTTAGAGGTGGATTCAAATGCTGCACGGATTATAAACGAAATGGCAGTAGATGTGTTCGTAAGCATGCGATATTTTAATATGCATATATTTACATGTAAATAGTACGAAAGATGCATGTACACAAAGTGGATCATCCGCTCAACAGGGAAAATGTGGGTTTTCATGGATGATTGCAGAAAATATTGAATTAAAATACCTTTCTTCTTAAACACGCGCCATAAAGTGTTACCTAAATTCTCGCATCTCCTAATTTGTAGCAGTAGGCCAAGGCTAAAACAAACATTTTTTCAAATTTCTACACAATATGGTCTACATAAAACGGTATAAGTATATAAATATATTTTTTCACGGTGTGTATTTTACGTAATATATCTATTAATAAGGTTACTGTTGACAATACAGGGGGGGGGGTGTTACAGGCTTTCTATGGTTAACGGTAAAAGAGAACAGGTCTAGCATAGTCTACCGCAAACAGCTTTGAATATACTGCAGGTTGTTTTCTCGTTTTTCAATTTACAGTTTGTTCGTAATTTACACCGTTTTGATTTTGCTGCATCAATTTCACATTATGGTTCTTCATCCATAAATTAAAGTACAGAAAAATAAACATAACGATTTGTGCCAAATTAAAATCAGAAGTACAGTATTGGGTTTTATTAATATTGCAAATCTGATCGTTTCCAGCATGTATAGGATCATTCGGACTTGGGTGCACTAATATATGTCCTCCTCGGTACTATGGATTTGGGTGTAGGAAGAAATGTGAATGCGAGCAGTGTGACAAACTAAATGGATCATGCATAGGTAAGGCTATTAATTGATTGAATAGCGCTTAACGTTCCTCTCGAGAATATTGCACTCACATGGAGACATCACCATTGCCGGTGAAGGACTACAAACTTTAGGCCTAGGATTGTCGCTTATGGCCTTTGAGCAGGGAGGGATCTTAATCGTGCCACGGGACCTCTGTTTTTACCCCCCCCCCCCCCATTTAGTCGCCTTCTACGACAATCAAGGGGTACTGAGGACCTAATGTAGTTATGACCCTTGGACTTAAAAAATAGCATTAATTATCAGTTTTCCAGTCTTGTTGTGGATGTGCTTGCAGATATTCATTTGATATTTAGCATATTGCTTTGTCATAACAAGTTACAGATCAAGTTCAAATTTTGTCTCGGTCCGTTGATTTTTCATTAAGTTATGGCCCTTGAACTTAGAAAAATAGCATGAATTTTTAGTTTACATCCAAGTTTCTTATGTCTGTAGATAAGAGTACTACACTTATTAAAACTTCTAGCATAGCAATACAACAATATAGCTAAATTATTCATGATCACCTACATGTTATAGTTTATTGACTTGGTTAAAGACCCAATTAAAGCTAATTATAAATTTCTTTTATTTTCCCCTAGTCTAGTCTCTACTCGAATAGTAGTTGATTTCCTATCCTGCTTCCTTAAATTTCTCTTTTACCATAAACTACATAATGAACTGTAAATAATGTGGTACAGTAATTTTTGCAGCCGGTAGGGGACTATGTATTGCCATGCAATACTCTCAGAATGCTTGTTTGATTTTAAATCTGTCTTTACTCTGTCATTTCAAGTGACAGTCACGTGATCAGTTCAAACTTTCAAATCATCGGTGGTCTTTTCTGTGCAAAGCTGTGTATTTTTTAACAACAGTACCGTGTCATAAGTTTAATACAAATAAAAATATCAAATACCTCTTAGTAATTTATTGTTTTACGCCCTTTCAGCCTTAAAATTAGAATACAGCATGTTGGGATTCCCCTGACGCGTGTGGGGCTATTTATAGACACCTGACAATGTATAATTTATGCGTCATGCGGAACACCTCAAGCCTTTCACCGTAAAACACCGTGTTTTCGGTGAAAGGTCCGAGGTGTTCCGAATGATTTTATTTTATATATCCTTGGACGAATTTGGCTCCAGTTTTTGACACTCTAGTTTTCCTTTTAGCTTTTACAAATTTATTCTTATTTCGAATTTCCAAAATTTCGGCTTGAGCATCACTGAAGAGACATTATGTGTCGAAATGCGCATCAAAATTGGTACCATATAAGTTTTAGATGTACCACACTTGTTTACTTTCTAAATAATCTTCTCACTGTTTTCTTTCACATGTAAATGTTTTCAAGTATGTAATTAAGGAAAAGTTAATAACTTTTAACACTAATTGATCTGCTTGAAAGTAATTATGTACAAAGATAATACATGAACATCGGATCATACAGCTTTAAATTGGATGAGAACGCAAAAAACCGAGGTCCCGTATCACAGCAGATGTGGTATGATAAAGATCCCTCCCTTCTCAAAGGACGTAAGCATTGATCATAGGCCTAAATTTGCAGCCCTTCACATGCAATGGTTGGTGATGTCTCCATATGAGTGAAAGATTCTTTTTGATTTCATCAATAAAATATGTTCAAAACAAAACAACGATTCTCGAGAGGGACGTTAATCATATAATCAATCAATATAACACCATCAAGAAGTGTCTCCGTGGTCTGACGCTAAAGACATAGGTCGTCAACAGTCACCAAACAGTGACACACGCAAACCTTGTCCGTTTTGTGTAAATGCGTTAATCATTATTGAAGTAAGTGAAGGAAGAGGTGGTGGTCTGTAAACATATGCATCTGCCTGACATGACGGAAACTGAAGACGATGTTCCACTAAGTTGGTGCGCAGAATCTCCCATAGTCTGAAGGTGTATTGAAAATATAAGTAGCATCAAAACACTTTATATTAATTGAATATTATTTATATTCAATAATCAAAATGAATAGAAGTACAAAATGTATTTCAACAGCATATATAAGTATGGTAATGTAATGACGTCGTTTGACTTGAGAATGATAAAAATGTAGGTGGATAATAACTTAACATAGGTAATTGGAGTTTTGTCAGGTTTCACGACTACGATATCCCCTAAACTCAAATGCTACTGTGCTGCTCCAGTCGTTCTAGCTTGTTGTCATGTGCCATTTTCGTTGGAGTGTAGGGTGGCTACACAGAATCTGAAGAATATACATTAGAACATGTTGATATTGTTCCTATTATAGTGTCCTTTGTAATATGCAGATGCCAATGAGAGTTCATGCCACATGTCACATTTCTGTAGAAGCTTTCCTAATCTTGATTCTGATACAAGGAATTGTCGTTCATCTTTTGGCTTCACTTTCAGTAGCAATGCAAAATATTGGAGTCCTCATTCTCACTATCACTTTCCTCGGGAGCATCATAGTCGGGATCTTGATAATCACCCTCATCACTGTTGACATCTTCATCACTGTTTATCTGACTAGTGGATTGTCTAGACTGTTGATGGGATGGTAAAAGACCAGCAGCCACTATTAAAGACATTTCATCAAACAGACTCGAACACTGAACACCAGTAGACACTGTAGTCACGATTGATGATTTAAACGATACTTGAATACGTCTTGTCCATTGAGGAACTGGGATGAATTCTTAACACCGCTTGCAGCAGGTTTCTATTAAACTTACCGGACTTATGGCTACATATTTATCCTTGGTTATTGTTACAGAATCAGCCTGGGCCTCACCCGACACTGTGTCTGTAGTAGATAATTTGTATGCGGTTGCCTCAGGGGCACTGGAATGGGTGGAATCCAGGTTCTTATCTGTCGCCTTTTCAACTACCCCTAACACTTTGATTTTCTGAAATGAATTAATAGTGTTTAAAAAATACACAAACTGTATATCTATAGACATATGAATAATGTATCATGCCATACAGTTTGAATAGAAAAAGTACGGGGGATACTTGTTACAAATGAAACAGATCTAATGTAATCCCCTTCATTTTTTTTTATAATTATCAATTTTCTAATGAAATCTTTTCAAGTTGTTATCTTAAACTTCAATGTTGTAAGATATTAAAACTTCATTTGCAAAGGGGGCAGCCAAAGGAGAAAATGATAATTTATTTAAATTACAAAAAGACAAGCAAATAATAACAAACACAAACAAAGAAAAAACATCTCTTGTCATGGTGGAGGAGGGGAGCGGGAGCAGGATATCCTTATTTCCTTCACAACCTCATTTTCTTTGATTATGGGAGGTAGCACTCGTCCTTTGAGCTTACATTCTTAAAATTTTCACTACCACTTTTAAAAAGTAGGGGGTCACCTCAATATCTCTTTTTATATAAATGGAAATGTTTTGAAAGGTAGGGGATCCCCTCACTGTATCTACGTCCCTGATTGCGATGGGGTATCTGAGCACCTCACCCCCACCTGCTGACTAGTACAGCTGTAGGTTTAAAGAATGCTCCTACATATGTATACTACTTCAAACCCAATCATTCCATTCTTCATTAAAAAAAACTTACAAAGATACTTTCCTGGATCCAGTAAATGTTCTTCCAAGCCCCTAGCTTTGCTCCTCACGAAAATATTAACAGCTGTGAAAGAGAAACTTCAAACGTACTGTGCTACTTCATATGCCAGAAGTGGTGTAAATAGAATGTGGATATCAAAAATTCTTAAGAACTGTTAGCAAACCAGAAATCGCCCAACTATCTATTTTGTATTGCTTATAGGAGTTATGAGATTGAGCACTGTTCGTTAGGCCACACCAATTTGTAAAATAGTTCTTCGGATTTTCAAACAAAAAAAGTGAGGCGAGAGGGCGAAATTATTTTACAAATACATGTATGATTTTTAATTTTGGAGATAAAAATTATAAGGAATAAAAGAAATATAAATATTTTTAATTGAATTAAGTGTGATTTTAAAAAGTGAGCGCCTAAAAATAAAGATATAAAATTATCAGATATTATTTGTTTACCACATAAACATAATATTTTTCAACTTTGTTGATATAGTTTACAATAAATCAGAAGTATTTCAGGTTTCAAAGACTTATTTTCTTTATACCAAATACATGTACTTTGCAACATTAACTGATAATTTTATTTAGGTTTCATTTCTACAAACTTTCGATTCAGAGATATGCATATTGCTAGGGACACGTCCAGTTTTGAAATCTCCATTGCATCGCTTTGAGCATTTTCTTGAATTTTGATAGGACATCACCAAACCTTTTGTGAATTTGTCGTTAACTGTCGGTTCAAAATAGTCCTCGATCAATACCCTTGCTTGTTGTAAGAGGCGAATAAATGGGGCGGTCATTCAGATAGGATTGCAAAAACTGAGATCCGTGTCACAGCAGGTGTGGCATGATAAAGATCCCTCCTTGCCATAAGAGCCGAGCATAGGCCTAAATTTTACAGCTCTTCACCGGCAATGGTAACGTCTTCATGTGAGTGAAATATTCTCAAGACAAACTTTAGACAATATATAATCAATCAATCAATCGTACGCTGTCGATGTAAACTCTAAATAGTGGCATCGAATAGCACTTCAAAAGTTTCATCGGCTTCCAGTTCGATTGTAGCATAAGGAACAACTTCCAATCCAGTGATATGAAGTATCGTACATATTAAGATATATGTAGACATCATGAATAACTTAAAACACCGTATTACACTGTTAGGAAATTTCTTGAGAGTCCGCGCTTCTGTCATTTGTCAGCACATACAGCAAGGTCATTTGTGCGCTTGTTGTAAAAAGTCGAAAATATTTTACGGATATTTTTTAACACGCGGGCGGATATTATTTTTTTTTTTAAATATAATTTGGATTTATTGCAAATAGAAGCGGCGAATCCGACGAACTAGATTACTAATTGGCATGACCTTATCTTCATCTTTCATTGATTGACATCTGGGGCAAAATGAAACAATCTTTCTGATTGATCAGTGTACTGTGTACATACGGAAACCTCATGAACCTGTATGTCTAAAAATAGAGGAATGTCGAAGAAAAGTAAAGATAATGAACAGATCAATCTCATAATTCCTATACAGAATACAAAATAGAGAATTTGGCAAACACAGACCCCTGGATATACCAGAGGTTGGATCAGGTGCCTAGGAGGAGTAAGCATCCCCTGTCGACCGGTCACACCCGCCGTGATCCCTATATCTTGATCAGGTAAACGGAGTTATCCGTAATCAAAATCAGTGTGACAAGAACGGCCTAACAATCGGTATGAAACACATCAGACAACATTTGATCCAATGATAGGTTGTACTGGCAAACGAATGTTGGCAAACAAAAGAATGTACCCATGCATCTGATGCAAAATCAATGTCATCCGCCTCTGCAACATTACCCCATGATTAACTCTATGCTCAAAGTGGTGTGTAACCTGTTAAAAAAAATAGACGATGAATGTAAATGAAGGACACAAATCAATTCAAACCAATCTATACGGTTTCCCTTATCCTATGTGCTTTAAATGAATTCATGTTTTTACGATTTCCTGCGTTTCGTGTACGAATGATATAATTGCATAAATGAAAGGTAAATATAACCAACAGTGATCACTCGTACAATGAATGCCAGAGGTGTGAGCAGGTGCCTATGATGAGTAAACGGTCACACCCGATATGAGCCCTATATCTTTATCAGGTAAACGGAGTAATTCTTAGTCAATATTAATGTGTCAGGAACGGCCCAACAATCGGTATGAAATACGTAAGACAGCATTTAACCAAATGATATATTGCATTGGCAAGCTAGATCGGTTTAACGACCATCGAAGTTGCTAATTCCCATTTCGATTTTTCAGTTTATGAGATTATGTCTTCGTTTATTAACACATTTTGACTTCAATAACGTTTTCTTTATTTTCATTTCTTTGTGGTGTGTTTCTATGTAACGGTGGTGACGAATCTTTGTACAACTTCAAACGCTTTGCATGAGATTTGCATGAACTGACGAGCGATGTTCCATGTCATCATTATAGCACCGTAACCTAAATGAATGCTTTTAGTTTACCTTTGGACTTTCCAATTAAGGCCCGAGTTTATGTTTATTTCCCGGTTTTAGTTTCATAAGGTTACATGTACGTAGTACTTGACCATTTAATTGAAATGGAGGAAATTTTGCTATTTTATCATATCTTTCTTTATTTGTGTTGTGTACCTCTTTAACAATTTCTTTTGCAATGTCTTGTATGATTTTTACTTTATAAATAACTTTTTAAGCGCTTAATGAAACTATTCAGAGAGTATTTAAGCAATAAAATTTCTAATTTCAAATTTGTCACAATTATGCCAGACAATGGGTTGAATATGAAAAAGAACTTGATGTCAGAATGGATAACAGGAATATCAAAATCAACCATAACACACCAAAACAAAAGTGCGTATTTCTGTGTGTTCAGTAAACAAGATAAAAGGATTAGATATATTACATGAGGAATATGTTTTAGTTCCAGTTGACAAAGGTTGTAACAACATTTTCTTTGTTTGTATGGCTCATGATTACAACTGTATATTAATCGAACTTGGCATTTTTCCACATTTGGTAATTGTATGTATACTCCAACTTTCCTTTCAAAAGATGAAATGTTTCAGTTTAAAAAAAATTAATATCACAATCAATGGGACGGATATACATGAGTTACCGTACCTATATTGGATTCAAAAACTTCCCAAAAACCCTTACAAGTATAGATGCATTGCAGGTCTAGTAAATTTTCTACTAAGTCCGAATTTGTGCTCCTCAGGAAAATGTTAACACCTGTCAAGGAGAAACTTCAAACATTTTGTGCCATGACATCTACCAGAAGTGGTGTAAATCAAAAATGCATTCTCAAAATTCTAAAGAAAGTTTAGTAAATTTGAAATCACAAACCCTTTCTTAAATCAACCACATAAAACCATGACTTTTGTTGAACACTTTACATGATCATTCCTCATGATAAATCCAAGATTTGACTTTTTGACATCATAGAACGTTGCTTCTTTAATAAATAAGAAAAGAGGACATATTCATATATTGTGATCAGTCATTCTAAAAATTAATTTGTTAATCACAACTCTAATTCTGTACACAAGTATATTAGTGCCGGAGTCCCGCATGATAGTATCTACGTACTATTTGGTGATCAGGTCTTCCAATAGTCTATTGGAATTCCCATGAACACGAATTGTGCTTCTTTATTAGCTTAAAAAAGATAATACAGTATCTTTTTCCTTAGACTTCTCTCCCATTCACCTCTTGGATTGTTGATTTTAATGCAAGATCTGTGTCTTTTGATTGACTTTGTTGTTTAATCGTGTTCTTCGTACAATCATATTATTTTTTTCGTTGTCAGCACTGTTTACCATATCCGAATCATCAATGGTACGTACTACCAAATATTGTTTTGAACTTAATCACTCCATATCATTATCTTCCCACCATTTTATTACATAATCACATTGTTTTGGAAGTTTTCCTTCTAAATTTATATGATTTCTGTAATTTTCAAGAATAATTCTATTTTCAACCCGACCCGACCATGGTACAAACTCTCTATACCATCGTCAGTAAACAAGCTTTACAACGAAACCACCATTTTTATCACTCAGTACAACAGTGTATCATTCTTGTTACCAATGTATATTATTGATACTTGTCGTTTTTTCGTGGTTTGTGTTATTTGTTTATGTAATATATGCCAGTAGTACTTCTAATTGATTGTTATTTATTTTCATTGTTATAATTAATTGCCTGTTAACATGTACATGCCCCCCGAGGGCCCTTGATTGGTGAATAAACTATTATTATTATGTCTCTTGATAAAAACGCGGGTTGCGTCGAAAATTTGAGTTTTAAATAACCAACAGTGTCGTGGCCTTTTCATATATACTACTCAAAATTTGATAAGGATCACTAGGTTATATGTGTGTAATTTACCACTAACATAACAAAAGACATAAGTGTGACTCAGAAACGTGTTTACTCAGGTTATGAATGAAAATTCATGAACGGCATGAACTTTTATCAATACGGAATGCTTGAAATCTGATAACAACACCAAAAGGCATTTCATTACAAAAAGTTAACAGCAAACCAGAGAAAGAATTACACAGTTTTTGGGAATAGTCCATCATTACACTTAGTCGATGAAGTGTCAATACCGGGTATGGCCTCCCCTTGCATCAATGACGGCTTAACAACGTCGAGCCGTGCTGTCAATAAGCACGCGGATGTTTCCAATGGGAAGGTTGTTCCACTCTTCCACGAGAACGTTTCCGAACTCTGCCAAAGTCGTGGGTTGTGCTCTACGGCGTGAAAGGGCAACCTACAGCATGTTCCATACATGCTCAATCGAGTTCAAGTCCGGCGAGCGCGCTGGCCAGTTCATACGGACAATTGTCTCCTGCTGAAGGTACTGCTCCACCACCCTGGCGCGATGAGGACGGGCGTTATCATCCATCAGCATGAACTCAGGGCCAACAGCACCAGCGTAGGGTCTGAGGTAAACATCGAGGATTTCATCCCGGTACCGCACTCCCGTCATTGTTCCTCTCTCCAGGACATGAAGATCTGTTCTTCCATCCCTGCTGATTCCACCCCAGACCATGATGGAACCACCACCATAAAGGCATATTCACTGATGTTGGCATCATGGAAACGTTCACGTTGTCATCGCCACACTCGGTGCCTTCTGTCTCTAAAGTCCAAACAATACCTGGACTCATCGGTGAACAGAGCTTGAACCCAATCGTTCTGTGTCCAAGTGACATGATCTTCAGCCCAGTCCAATCGCTCCCGCCGGTGTCGAAAAGTCAGAGGGACTCGAACACATGCCCTTATCGAGTTGGGACCTGCATTGTGAAGCCGATTCCGTATCGTCTGAGTGGACACGTTCACCCCCGAGGCGTTCATGAGGTCGTTACGTAGGCTGGTTGCTGTCCAGAAGGGATGGCGCTCAGCCTGAAGAGCCACAAAATGGTCTTGGCGTTGGGTTGTTGACCTCTGACGACCACCCCCATGTCGTGTGCTGCTGTACCAACAATTTGCTGTCGGTTCCAGGCCCTGTTTACAACGTTCTGGCTGACGTTTAGTGCATTTGCAACGTCACGTTGTGAATAGCCAGCGTCAAGCATTCCAATACATCTGCCCAGTTTTTCTGTCGTCAGGCGACGCCTTACACGTTGAGGGGGCATTGTGTTGATAAACGTAGTGTAAACACTCAAGTGAGTTTGAAATTTTAGAAAGAATCAGACACCGATGCCTGAGTGAAAATCGTGCAATGGTAGCAAAAGCATAAACTGTGATGAGAAACGCATTTCCCATGGCATGAAATGCACGTGCAAGTTTGTTGAAGACGTTTTTGATTTCACTTGGACACAATATTGCTAGTTATGCAGTTATTAATATTTTAAACAGAAAAATATCTATGATCCTTATCAAATTTTGAGTACTATATATATATGAATCAAACTCAATAGGCTAATGAAAGGTGAAGATTGTGGATCAGCTCTTTGGACATGTCGTATTTCACTCCGCTTTAGCAATGATTAGCTAGGCTAAAAACCAAAAACACGCAGTCTGTGGTGTAAACACGTTTGTAGATTAGTGTAGTTGTCGTGCTAGTTGTTTTCATATGTAGTTTTTGTTGTTGTTATTATTCTTTATTAATATTGTCCACATTATGTAATTCTTTTCGTTTGTCATGAAGAAGGGACAGGTCGTCCCGAAAATTTGACAATCTGGTTATTCTTGTCGTTGGTCATTTTAATGCTTTGTATAATGTTTCTATTCCAATTGTCGATCCGACAATTCTAGGTATCGGGTGTTGTTGGAACGTAGTGCTTTTACAGATATATTGGTATAGCACACATCTATTTACGCTTATTTCTGAAATAGTATATACGACTATTAGTGAATATCATCCCACACGTAAAAGTACGCTATCTTTACGTCTACGAGCTTCAGTAAATATGGATTCAAACATCTCACCTCTGGTGTCCCCAGTGGATGGTGATTGTCCTACATTAAATTTTGTATTCTAAATAAGGTTTCATGAGGCTGATCACTGTTGTATTGAATTTTTCATTTTCGAAATAACTTATTTGAGCGTTAAATTTTTAATTTATTTTTCATTTTTTCAATATGAAAATTGAATTGTCTCAATTAAGACATACTACGCAGAATGTAAATGAAAAATACAACTTTTACCATTTTATAAACTAAAAATATGAACATGAAATTGTTAAACCGATCACCAATGCTAAATTGTAAAACGTAAATACGGGTATATGGATAAAATTATTAAATGAATAATTAGAATCAAAATCACAAACCAAACCAAAAAAAAAAAAAAATAGAATTCCTCAGAATTGAAAGCGCAAACTCAATAACTATAAAAATTATTGCACTGGTATATGTCTATACTATGACTGACAATCATAACAAAAGCTTAAATTCCTGTACACTTTTCAGCTTGATTTTTCTCATGGATTAATTGGTTCATACTAAGGTATGTGTATAATCTGCGAATTCTGTGTCTTGTACTGTGAAAATTCAGCACCTTTCACGGCAACTTGTTCGCACGTGTGATAGCTTTTTGGCCTTTTTTGCGCAACATTTTTATATTATTAGTGTTTTTATGTGTATATTGGCTGGAATCAATTTTTTAATTCACATGTTTATTTGCTCATTCGCAAACGTACTCATTAGTAAACTGTTGTTGGTATTAAGTTGTCCAAGCCAATTAATTTCGTATATCGTGGCCTATAACGTCAATTTGTTGTCCCCTGCCGTAACGCGGATGGGGACATAGAAATACCGGCGTCCGTCCGTCCCACTTCACTTTGTGGACGCAACTCCTCAGAAACTGCTCAACGGATTTTGTTCATACGTGTAGTTGATCATATTTTGCCGGCATTTTAATTCGACAATTTTTACAGGAGTTATGGGACTTTGTTGAATTTGTGCATGCTACACAAAAGAACACTTTGTTGATGTAGCTTCTCAGAGACCGCTGTACGGATTTTGTTCAAATTTTGCAAGATTGTTACTCACATCAAGTAGTTGATAACATTTCACCACTATTTAGATTTTACAAATTTTACAGGAGTTAGGGGACTTTTGTGCTTCAACTGCTTTGCGGGAGCGGTGGACATATGGTTACGTGTAGCAATCTTGTTTGAACTTGGTTTATTACGTCATTTGTTTGATCATGATAATAAATGATAAGTTCACTTAAAATGTGGTGTTATTTCATTAGATACTTCAGTGATTATCCAGTAAGAAAACCCGAGCTACAAAATGCTAGAGGTTTTGCTCATGTATGGGTTTCTCTATTTCAAAATTGCGCAATATAAAAATGTTGATGTTTTGTGTGTACTTGTTTATAACTTTTTGCGATATCGGTATGTCATTTTTAGTACATTGTTGGTAATCATAAAATATGATATCATGGTTGTTAGCATATTTAAGTTTTACCATTATATAACACACATCATTGATGTCATATGTATATCATGTTTCAGGCGAAACGAAAGCAATTGCAGGTATGTAATATCCACGTTTTTTTTCTTAAAAATAAAATGTAGTGTTAGATGAAGAATTTAAATATACAGACCTTTAATCAGACTCCAATAAAACCTTCTACGTGAGAAGAAAAAATCTCTCGCTGTGACCTTCAATTCGACTTTTAGATATATCGATGACGTTTTGTCTATTAACAATGATAGCTTTCATTCATATGTCGATTTGATATATCCCTATGAGCTCGAAATAAAGGACACCACAGAGTCGTCCACTTCTGCTTCATACTTAGATAATTTATTGAAAGTAGACATTAACGGTAAACTAACAACTCAACTGTATGACAAACGGGATGATTTCAGCTTCTCCATCGTCAACTTCCCACATTTATGTAGCATTATTCCATTATCACCTGCATATGGTGTTTATATATCTCAACTGATTCGATATGCAAGAGCTTGTTCTGCGTATAGTCAGTTTTTAAATCGAAGTAAGCTACTGACAAACAAGTTGATGGTACAGGGATTTCAACAGTCTCGATTGAAGTCAGCATTTCGCAAATTCTATGGTCGTTATAACGATCTAGTTCGTCAATACAACCTCGCATTGGGTCAAATGCTGTCTGACGTGTTTCATACCGATTGTTAAGCCGTTCTTGGCACACTGATTTTGACTGCGGATAACTCCGTTTACCTGATCAGGATATAGGGCTCACGGCGGGTGTGACCGGTCAACAGGGGATGCTTACTCCTCCTAGGCACCTGATCCCACCTCTGGTGTGTCCAGGGGTCCGTGTTTGCCCAACTATCTATTTTGTATTGCTTGTAGGAGTTATGAGATTGATCACTGTTCGTTATCTTCACCTTGCATATAGTAATGATAGCCATTACGTATCGAATGCGATGCAGTTGCGAAAAAGGAGCGTATTAATCTGAATAAATAGTTCGTATCAAAATTCATGACTGGGAATTCCCATAGTTTTGAGAGAATCATGAAAGTAGCCAAGTGGATGGTAACTATAACGTTTAGTTTAATTTACTAAACGCGTGTTTCAGTACTCAATTTGGTAAATATCGCGTTCAATTCGCCTTAATGACAGCCTAAGCGACACGTGCTTAGTAACTCATTAGAATTTTTTGCATTCATTGACAGTATTCATTGTATTGAAACAGAAAAAACACATTGGATTTTGGAATAAAATTTTGATTGAGAGATGCCTCGCATGACTGAAAATGATCGTTTGCGTCCTATTGGGATCCTGGACGCTGGGATGTCTCAAAGCAATGTGACAAGACAGTTTGGAGTTGATATTAACACTGTAAATGCTTTATGGAGACGATATCAGGAAACTGGTACCGTTCGAGACCGCCCACAATCAGAACGCCCGCGTGTTACATCACATCGGAAAGATACGTATATACGGACGCTATATTTGCGTAATCGATTCCAATCGACTTCTTTGACCGCAATGGCATCGACGGGTAAGTCCTCGTACCGTAAGGAACATATTGCGAGAGGCAACATCCGCCCTAAACGTCCTGCTATCCGTCCCGTTCTGCTCTAGCGTCAACGTGCGAGGTTAGCGTGGTGTAGGAGTCATTGTCGTTTCAATAACAGATATTCGACGGAAGTTCTGTTTACAAGTGAGTCGAGATTCGTGTTCGGCTTACCGTCGTGCCGGGTAACGTTACATTGACGCCTGTGTGATTCAGCGCCGCCAATTCGACGGAGGGAGCGTTATGGTCTGGGGTGGAATTACAACACATAGAAGAACTACTGGAGGGCAATTTAACCGGCGTATGATACACTGTACCTACCGTGACGAGATCGTACGTCAGCGCGTCATTCCATTAATTAATTACAACCAGCGTAGCATAATTCTACAGGAGGACAACGCACCACTACACGCGTTGTTAGTGACTATCTACAGTAGCAAACATTGAATATGCTACTCTGGCCTGCGATATCACCGGATTTATCGCCTATAGAAAATGTTTGGGATGAATATGAACGATGTTTACGTCAAGAGCCAAATTCCCCTGTTACGTTAGACGCTTTGCGTCGTTCTTTATTGCACATATGGTGGAACATTCCCCAGGAATTTCTGCATAATGCAAGGTGAAGATAACGAACAGTGATCAATCTCATAACTCCTACAAGCAATACAAAATAGATAGTTGGGCAAACACGGACCCCTGGATACACCAGAGGTGGGATCAGGTGCCTAGGAGGAGTAAGCATCCCCTGTTGACCGGTCACACCCGCCGTGAGCCCCATATCCTGATCAGGTAAACGGAGTTATCCGCAGTCAAAATCAGTGTGCCAAGAACGGCTTAACAATCGGTATGAAACACGTCAGACAGCATTTGACCCATTGCAAGGTTGTATTGACGAACTAGATCGTTAGTTCAATGCTTCGTAGATGTGAAGAATACATCAATGCAAATGGGGGTCTTACACGCTATTAAGGACGTACTCTACATCGTCATAATGGCTGACTTCCTTTACAAAACATGGAGGAAAAAACAATATTAGCAATATTTGACTTTTCCTTTTCAATTTAAATAATAAGCCGAGTAGCTCGGTAGGTTAGCATACCGATTGGTGAACTGTAGGTCGCAAGTTCGAGTCCAGCAGGGGTTTTAAATTTTTTTCCAGACTATCCTCTACTAAAACTGTATTTTTTGACAAAGTAAAGTAAATTTGAAAATTTTCAACTTCGAAATATTGTTGTACATATCCTCCACTTTTCATCCATATCAAATTTCTCTGGTGTAGCAGAAAACCCCCTTGTTTTCAGTGGCTGTTCGTATCAACCATAATGGACATAAGCGTCGATTTGATCTTTGAAATGAAAGACAATACATATCTTTACATTTACTTTTTAATCCGTTAATAAAATGCATTAGAGATTTTTTAAATGATATTTGCTTATAAATACAAAGACCGAATCACTAAAGTTTGTTAGGCGTATGAACACTGTCGACCATGTCGTCTGCATCTCGGCTCACAAGAACCGATAATTTTGTAATAATAGTAGGGGTCTATAAATGCCTTCGTGACCGAGTGGTTAGAGCATCGCGCTCAAAATCACATGGCCTCTCTCCTCTGGTCGGCGCGGTTTCGAATCCTGCTTGAGCCTGTAAAGGAGAAAGTTTCAGTTTACTTTCGGAAGGTCGGTGGAGACGTCTCTTCCCATGTACAATGTATCTGGGTTCTCTCTTTCAACTATAAAAACTGGGTGCCATTAGACAACTGAAAAATCATTGAGTGTGGCGGAAAAAAGCAAAACAATCAATCATACCACCCATAATAAGATTGTTATTATCCTTTAAAAGGGGGTGGTATGGTATAAACCCCTACTATTATTATTACAGACGAAATTACCGGTTCCTGTGCACGGCCGCGCACGTGTGTAGAATGAAAACAGATTTGTTGGCAATTCCCATCTCAGACAACATAAGTGCACCACATTCGATGCCTAGAGAAGTTGATCATACCTTTAATGTGGGTAATATCATCAAACAAACACAAGAAATTAATCCAAGTGCGGATTTTTCAACAATTCATGATTCAATACATGTAGTTGTACTTTCCATTTCTCTAAATTACAACACGGCCAACTGGCACCTATAGTGACTACACCTGTTTACAATTAGACAGGGGATGCTCACTCCTCCTAAACACGTGATCCTACTTCTGGTATATCCAGGGATCCATGTTTGACCAACTATCTATTTTGTATTGCTTATATTGGTTATGACATTGATCACTGTTCGTTATCTTCACCTTTCATTTGAAAATATATGAACTGTTTAAAGTTCAGATTGTACAACTTTGTGAAAAAATCAATGTTTATGATATTTAATGGAAAGTCAATTCGAAAATTGGATTATTACATTTTGTCCGCATTATGCACTCTTTTCATTTCCGTTATGACATCACATTGTGCTGTTCCGTTAATCGCTACTTACCTAATGAATTAGGCGGAAAATTTAATATACTAGAATTATAGTATATATATAAAAATCACACAATAAAGGTTTTCAAAATTTAAATAGAAGCAATAAATTATTATTTTTGAAAAATGTAGTGTTATAACTGAAACGGTGTATGCAAACAAATTGCCTAACGCTCCCCCCCCCCACACTAATATTTATATTATTTAACAGAATAAAATCCAGAATGACCACATAATAATCAACGATTGTTGAGAGATAAAACTTTGTCAATATATCTAAATGTCGAGCTAAAGGCCACAAAAAGATATTGTTTCTCATGTTGAAGCATTATAATAAACTCTTCTTCATAAGAATATAAAAACAGGTCAGCTAACAAAGGAGCACAATTCGTGTCCATGGAAATTTCAACAGACTGTTGGAAGAGATGATCACCAAAGACTACGAAGATATAATGAGGAACCCCGTCATAGTTTTGGTTCAACTTCAGAGTACATTCTTTGGGCAAAATTGTGATTATATATAAACATTTATTGGTACTACAAATTGTTTTATATTCATTTTTTTAAGTTTCGTAATGATGTAATGCAGCTTAAGAAAGTTTGCAATTTTCACTAATTCTTCGCTGTGATGCCTCTTAGAACTGACCGTTATAGGATGTCACTGACCAATCAAATTAATTGATTGCTTATGACGTATTCAATTCATTCCGGCCAATCTTTCCTTTGTTTTCAAGCCACGGAAATTTCCAACCATTACTACTTTCCCGTCGTTTTTACTATGGTTGTGGGGTTAACTTTCTGTATTTTGTATGGGGCCCGTTTTATGTACCACCTTTTTTGCAATAGTAATTTTTAGCATATGTACATGATTTATTAATTACGCTGCTTTGTGTCATGTGAGTAGGCAGCCTGTTTTAAATTCCATCTAGTCAAGTTTTACTTATTAGTCAATTCTCTCATAGCCTAGCCAATTAATTGTTAAGTAAAATTATGTAATATGACATTTTAGTTGCTAGTCATTTGTTATTTTAATACATGACAAATTCACACAATGCTATTCTTTCTTATCTTTTCATTTGTAATATACAGCAAAAGAAGCTGAAAATTGCCAGATTTTTATTTTACATTCTTTGGGCAAAATATTGAATATAAAATTGATTTTTGACTGAGAGGGAGTTGAACAGGCACGTCTTAGAAAGGCGACGGAATGTGGCGGGGCTAACCCTGACCCAGATAATTTAACAAGTAAAACAAAATAAACAAAATGGATACCACGGAGGGATTTCATTTTAAAAATACAAGGCTGACTTAAACCAATGGCAACGTACAAAATATTGCGACTTGAATATTCATTGAAACGCCGGATGATAATCACTCAGTGTACATATTCTTTAGAACAAATTATGAAAATATTACACTAAATCATAATGTAGTTTTTCTAATACACAGGAGAGCCTCCGTGGCCAAGTGGTTAGAGCATCACGCTCAAAATGACACGGCCTTTCACCTCTGGTCGGCATGGGTTCAAACCCCGCTCGCTCCGGTAAGTGAGGAAGTCTCCCAGTTTCCTTTCGGAAGGTCAGTGGTCTCTTCCCAGTTACATTGTAACTGGGTTCTCTCATTTACCAATAAAAACTGGGCGCCACCAGATAAATGAAAAATTGTTGAGAGTGGTGAAAAACAGCTAAACAATCAATCAATCCAATACACAGAGTCGTCCACTTCTGCTTCATAGTTAGATATCTTATTGAAATACATTATTGACAAACTGACAACTCAATTGTATGACAAACGGGATGATTTCAGCTTCTCCATCGTCAACTTCCCATATTTATGTAGCAATATTCCATTATTATCTGGAAATGGTGTTTATATCACTCAACTGATTCGATACGCAAGAGTTTGTTCTGCAATGGTCAGTGTTTAAATCGACGCAGGCTACTGATAAACAAGTTGATGGTGCAGGATTTCTAACACTCTCGTTTAAAGTCAGCATTTCGCAAATTCTATGGTCGTTATAACGATCTAGTTTTCTAATACAACCTGTCAAATGATGTCTGATGTTTTGATAACGATTGTTAGACCGCTCTTGGCACACTGCTTTTGACTACGGCTAACTCCGTTTCCTGATCAAGATATAGGGCTCACAGCGGGTGTGATCGGTCAACAGGGAATGTTTATTCCTCCTAGGCACTTGATCCCACCTCAGATAAATCCAGGGGTTAGTGTTTGCCCAACTCTCTATATTGTGTTGCTTATAGGAGTTATGAGATTGATCACTGTTCGTTATCTTCACGTTTCATGTATCAATTTACTGGATTAAATCTTTGTAATTTACATGTTTATTTGCTCATTCGCAAACCTACGCAATAGTAAACGTTTTTTTTTTATCAAGTTGTTCTAACCAATTAATTTTGTATATTTTGGTCTATTACGTCATATATTTTTTTGTTCAACGCCGTAACGCGGAAGGGGACATAGAAATACCGGCGTCCGTCCCACTTGACTTTGTGGATGCAACTCCTCAGAAACCGCTCAACGAAAATTGGTCATATTTTGTAGAATTGTTAGTCACCATGTGTAGTTCATCTTATTACGCCGCCATTTTGATTCGACAATTTTTACAGGAGTTATGGGATTTTGTTGAATTTGTACATGCTACAATATAGGAACACTTTGTCGATGTAGCTTCTCAGAGACCGCTGTATGGATTTTGTTCAAATTTTGCATGATTGTTACTCACATTATGTAATTTTTTAGAAATTTTACAGGAGTTAAGGGACTTCAACTTTTATTGAGGCGGTGGGGGTCATATGGCTACGCGTAGCAATCTAGTTTGAACTTGGTTTATTACGTCATTTGTTTGATCATGTTAATAAATGACATGTTCACTTAAAATATTGTGTTATTTCATTGGTTATCAAGTAACAAAAACTGAACTACAGAATGCCAGAGTTTTTGCTCGTGTATGGGTTTCTCTATTTCAAAATTGCGCAATATAAAAATGTTAATGTTTTGTGTGTATTTGTTTATTACTTTTTGAGATATCGGTATGTCATTTTTAGTACATTGTTGATAATCATGAAATATGATGTCAGAATGGTTGTTAGCATATTTAAGTTTTACCATTACATAACACACATCATTGATGTCATGTGTATATCTTGTTGCAGGCGAAACGAAAGGAAGTGCAGGTATGTAATATTCCCTTCTTTTTCATCAAAACTAAACTTCAGAGTTAGATGAAGAATTTAAATATGCAGACCTTTAATCAAACTCGGAAAGGATGGATATTGTAATGATAGTCACTACTTAACGAATGCGATGCAGTTGCGGAAAAGGAGCGTATTAATCTGAATAAATAGTTCGTATCAAAATTCATGACTAGGAATTACCATAGTTTTGAGAGAATCATGAAAGTAGCCAAGTGGATGGTAACTATAACGGATAGTTTGATTTACTAAACGCGTGTTTCAGTACTCAATTTGGTAAATATCGCGTTCAATTCGCCTTAATGGCAACCTAAGCGACACATGCTTAGTAACTAATTAGAATTTCTTGCATTCATTGACAGTATTCATTGTATTGAAACAGAAAAACACATTGGATTTTGGAATGAAATTGCGATTGAGAGATGCCTCGCATGACTGAAAATGATCGTTTGTGTCCTATTGGGATGCTGGAAACTGAGGTGTCTCAAAGCAATGTGGCACGACAGATTGGAGTTTATATTAACATTGTAAATGCTTTAATGGAAACGATATCAGGAAACTGGTACCGTACGAGACCGCCCACAATCAGGACGCCCGCGTGTTACATCACATCAGCAAGCTACGTATATACGGACGTTATATTTGCGTAAGCGATTCCAATCGGCTTCTTTGACCGCTATGGCATCGACGGGTAAGTCCTCGTACCGTAAGTAACAGATTGCGAGAGGCAACATACGTCCTGCTATCCGTCCCGTTCTACTCTAGCGTCAACGTGCGAGGTTAACGTGGTGTAGGAGGTATTGTCTTTTCAATAACAGATATTGGGCGGAAGTTCTGTTTACAAGTGAGTCGAGATTCGTGTTCGGCTTACTGTCGTGCTGGGTAACGTTACATTGACGCCTGTGTGATTCAGCGCCGCCATTTCGACGTACATATACATATATATATATATATATATATATATATATATATATATAAAGCACAAACAAGGAATTTTAACACCCAACCTTACGTTTACCCCTAGGATCTAAACGATACATGTGAAAATCAATTAATTAATATATAAAGCACTAAATAATCAGAACTAAGTACTGAAAATTTTCGCCCCAGCCCGGGGTCGAACCAGCGACGTACGGCACCCACCGCCTAGCAAGATTGTCAAACCAGTGCGTAAGTCCACTCGGCCACAACGACTTCCCTAGTTTCAGTACCTAGTTGTGATTATTTAGTGCTTTATATATATATATATATATATATATATATATATATATATATATGGGACAATCGTTGACCGAGAGGTTAGAGCGTTCGCCCTGCATGCGGAAGGCTGGGGTTCGAATCCGGGCCGCGACAGACCTAAGTCGTTAAAACAGGTAGTGACAGTTCCATCGCCAAACGCTCGACCTCAGGTGTGAATGTCACGGGTCCTCGGAGATGACTTTAAAAACGGATGACCCGTGTCACAGTAGGTGCGGCACACTAAGGAACCCTCATTGCTCAATGCCCGTAAGCGCTGAGCATAGGCCTAAATTTGAAGCCCTTCACCGGTCTTGGTTAAGCAAGATACAATCAATCAATCATATGAAACGATTTCTAACAGGGGTATCTTTTAAAAAACGAATTCTTGTTTCATAAACCTTGATTAATGAATTCCCATACATAACCCAATTTTTTAAAATATATCGTTTCATATGACTTCTAAATGTGTGTCTCGCTAACAATTCCACGATATGTTGGTATATGTATCCATATTGTTTGTTTTAGGAATGTGGATGGTGAATGTATCCATCATGGTCGTCAGTTTTGCCGGAGCAGTCCTTTTGGTGGCTATTGCCGTTATACTTGTGAAGAGGTAACTTGGTCGTTGATCAATCTTATGGTCTCCTTGGATGATCCTCTATTACACTCAGTTATACTGCCTCTCTCGCCGAGTGGTTAAAGGATCGCGCTCAAAATCACACGGCCTCTCACCTCTGGTCGGCGCGGGTTCAAATCGCGCTCGCGCCTGTTTACAAGTGAGAAAGTTTCCCAGTTTACTTTTGGAAGGTCGGTGGTCTCTTCCCAGGTACATTGAATCTGGGGTCTCTCTTTCACCAATAAAAACTGGGCACCACTAGATAACTGAACAATTGTTGAGTGTGACGGAAAACATCAATCAATCAAGCAATCGAATGCTTGAGAAGCGTATTGTATTCAAAGTAAATGTTTGCAAATCGGTAAATAATTGCGTTTTGATAATCGAAATCTTCAATATTATTATTCTATTCATTTATAAAGCGCAAAATTACCTATAGTTTCTATGCGGTGTACAATGTTTGTGCTAATAATCATTGATAATATACTAATAAAGACCTGCAAGAGCTATAAAGAGAATGATAAAACAATAGAAAGAATTAAAATAAAACATGGTAGTAAAATGACGAAGTGGTTGACTTTGAGTTCATAAGATACAATTGGCATACAGGTCTTCGTATGCTGGATCAAAATTCACTTTGCAAGAGCTTGCACATGGAATCCTTGATATTACACTGAATTTTACATTCACAGGGCATATTCACCCTTGAACAAGAGTGTTTTTAGGTTCTTGCGGAATACTCCATGTGCTTCAAGCTCTCGAAGTTCCAGTGGCAGTTTATTCCACAATTGATATTCATGTGTCAAGAGTTTTTGTCCTACGTTCTTCGTTTCAATTCAAATTTATACTGTGACAGTGTAATATAAAATTAAATACTTCGAAAATAGAAAGATAGTTTGATAGTATTTGCCAAAAGATTTACAATTGAATTAATTAGGGGATGAAAGTCCAAACATATTTCAGGTAATATATCATTCATATATCGAATCGATGTATTCCTGTGAACTCCAAGTAAAGGACACACAGAGTCCTCCACTTCTGCTTCATACTTAGATATTTTATTGAAAGTAGATATTAACGGCAAACTAACAACTCAACTTTATGACAAACGGGATGACTTCAGCTTCTCCATCGTCAACTTCCCATATCTATGTAGCAATATTCCATTATCGTCTGAATATGATGTTTATATCTCTCAACCGATTCGATACTTATCTCTTCTGTATCGATTCAGTTGAGAGCCATAAACATCATATGCATGCGATAATGATATTTTGCTACATGACTATGGGAAGTTGACGATGGAAAAGATGCAATCATATATTATGATTTTTTTTAGCTGTACTTCAAGATGAAGAACATTTATATATCATGTTAATTATTAAGTTCAGATAAACATTGAAGGACCTATAAGACTTGTTGCAAAATCTCAGGATTAAACATGTGTAATGCCACTTTAAATTTTATGATTGATTATCAATATAGATGAAAGGAAGGAGACTGCAACTAATGTTGTCTCTTTGAATCTAAAGCGAGAGTAGACCAGTCAAGCAAATGAAAATTGATGACATTCAGATTTTAAAATTACGTTATAAACTGCTAATCAGAAAATAATGAACTATGTATTTATTTTAGACAGAGAGTGATGAATGCGACTACCCATGGATTTTATCTGGGAGAAAGCAGGCCTGTTGCTGATACCACCTCTCAAAGTTATATGAGAGTGGGAGAAACTATCTACAATGAACCTGAACTTGTTTCTATGGATTACATTGATCCATTTGATGATAGCGATAAAAATAACTCTATCACGAACAGGCATGAAATACCACGAGAAAAAAGAGAAGATGGGACGAAAGAAAAATCTTCAATACTGTCCCTCCTCATGAGGGAAAGAAAGGAATCTGAAGTCGATAAAGTGGACAGGGGATACATAGATATTATGGAAATTAGTTCCGGCACAGATTCACTTCCAGAATCACCACCAATAACAACATTAACTACAACAGCGACAACATCTACAATGACAGCATCAACCCTCCCACTACAAACGACATCACAATTAACAACAGAACCACCAGCACGATTTCCACCAGTAGAAAAGAGAAAAATTCAATTAACAACAGCACTTACAAAAGAATTACACCAATCAGTAGCACGTGGGACAAACACCACGACACAACCAAGCGTCGCAAAAGCAAATACAAGCACATCACCTTTACAATCAGCAATATATACACAATCATCAACATCTCTTGGAGTGAAAGTAACAGAACAGCCATCATCTCCATTCACCGTCACAACAGAAATAATAACACGGTCACATTCAGCAAAACCAGAAACAACCAACCTATCATCAGTAGCACTGATAAAATTACCGTCAGACACCCTATCAGAACCAATAAAAACGACAGATCCAACCATACTACATATACCACCGACGAGAAAAAACGTAAAAACAAAGACGTTTTTGCAACCACAACCTACTACAACAGGACAAGCAACGACAACAACAAGACAAACCATTTCAAAAAGCATACAACATATGATAGATTTATACGAAACCGCGCAGAGTAAACAATAAGTTATATTTCATATTTCAACGATTTCAAGACTTATAAAATGTGGCATTAATAATCTCACTGAAGGAGTCGCAGACAGATTTATGTCTTAAAATGCTGCGAAAGGTTACCACAGCTAGTTTTTGTTGTATCATATATAAACATGAGGCAAATTGAGTATGAAAAATGTCATTTATTCAAATGACGAACTAGATAACAAACTACTAACAAGGGGATCAGACTCACAACAATCCACTGAAAATGTAGAAAGAAAATAAACAATGACAAAACAGATTCTAGTGTACATGTTGGAATTGTGGCAGAGGTTTTCTATCTGATTTAAAGTATTACTAAGATCAAAGAAAAGAATACCGAATTATGACATAAATCTATACTTATAAATTAACACATTTTGCCAATAAACTCCGAAACGCATTCTCTAGAGTTACTGCTTTCACCTTTAATATTGTTTTATAAGTGAAGTCCGTAAGCTCTAATAGAATATTACCTCATTAGTAAATATCGTAAAATTTATTAAAAATCTAATTTCGTTTTCGATTAACTATCCCGAAATAACAAAAATGAGAGTAAAGTGGCGGATCTAAGCCAGTTTCCTTTCTTTTGTTTTATGACAACTTAAAAGATAATATAATATAAAGTTAATCCGTTGTTAATCGATGCTTGATTTTGATATTATTGAAGATATCAGTTTTGATAATTGTCAAATAAATAAAATATACCTGTTCGTTTCCTCAATCCGTGATTTTAGTCTTGACTCAGCTTATGGAAACTTCCAGAACGAAGCGAGGCAACATCATACAACCAATTGCACATTCTCGGCCCTTTCCGGCAAACCGAGAAGTTGCGATTGGTTGACAACATGATCAGCATAAAATTGTGTAGATGTTCAATGTTAGTTATGATAGTTTTGACTAGACCCATATTTATTATCTTATGAAGATTTATAGTTATATTATTCATGTACATCTCATTCAACGAATGACACCTCCTCCCCTCCCCTTTTCGATGTTCTTAACCTTTTCCGTGTTTATAGAAGTCTGTTACAACTGAATGTTTGTAATAATTTATTAACAGTTACTCATAAAAGGTGAAGATAACGAACAGTGATCAATCTCATAACTCCTATAAGCAATAGAAAATAGAGAGTTGGGCAAACACGGACAACTGGACACACCAGAGGTGGGATAAGGTGCCTAGGAGGGGTAAGCATCCCCTGTTGACCGGTCACACCCGCCGTGAGCTCTATATCCTGATCAGGTGAATGGAGTTATCCGTTTACCTGATCAGGATATGTACAAACAAATGGATAAACAGAAAAAAGTTTTTATTTTGGTTGAACATATTTTGTGATGACATATATCTTGAAAATAAGTAATAAGTCGAAAACTGTCTAATATGGTAGATATTGAATGATCCGGGACTGTTCTTGGACGTTTGCGCCTAATAACTTAAAAGATTTTAGTGAAATTATGTTGTATACTACCTCACAATGTCCAAGAAATCAGGCCACTGTTTACAATATAGCAGTTTTTATGATGGTCATTCCAGTGGCGCATCCAGGGGATCGGAACCACCCCCTTTCGTCAGAAAACTTTGCTACAAAGGGTAAAAATCACGCATTGCGACCCCCCCCCCCCCCTTGAACACCAAAATTAATGGTAGACCCCTTTTTAAAAACGAAAATGTCTGGATACGTCCCCTGCATTCATATACATGTATTGCATCATGTTTTTCATTATTGCGTTTGACGATCAGAAACGACATGGATCCATAATTTGGAGTTCCAAGTGACTAATAATCAGGTTTTATTTACTGTATATGCTGTCGATAAATACAGCATAACTAATGCGCGCAATTATTAAAAAATTGTTCTTAAATTTGTTTGAATTAAAAATATCGTTCAATCAATTCCTGTGCGCAACAATTCAAGCACACATAAGAAAAAAATATCCTCTATTCATTATTATTTGATTCTGATTTCCCGCGCTTGTGCGGGATTTCATCTAGTGAATAAGATTTTTTCGCGTTACGTAGTATAGCGAAAAATAATTGTCTTAACGACATGTAAACGGTACTACGGAAGTGTCCTGTTACTAAGCTTCAGTTGTTATGTAGGTAAAAGCCAATGAGAGTTCGGTATTTGATAAACGTGTTCGATTATTGTAGGGGTATTATTAAGTGGTCACTTTCTAGAGCACGCTAGCCCGAGCAAGTCGAGTTTTGACCATGGACGCCAGGCAGGTGGAAAATTCCATTTCGGAAGAAGTGAGTAGAGTTGTATCACACCAGCAATCTGAATTATTAAACAATCTGCAAGATATGATAGACAGCCGACTATCCGCGTTCCAGCAAAATATTCAACAGATATCAGCGTCTCAAATTAGTAAGATAGAAGACAATCTGAATGAACATTACGTTTTTCGGAAAAGGGGAAACGAGAACCACTATAAACACGAGGCACGCGTGCTAACTAAGTTGAAAGAAGCTAAAGAGCATTTGAACTGCGGAAATAACGACGGAGTGGAGTCCGCAAAAAGCAGCATCACCGAAGGTATTGAATTAGTTAAAAATCGTCAGAAAGTCAGAAAGTTGGCGGAGT